>NC_136493.1:110080297-110205297 GCF_053919585.1 Euprymna scolopes | reverse complement strand
TGACCAGGCCTCCGCCGGATAAGTGCGAAGAGAACTGCGACCTTGGGGAGTATCATTTCCACTCAAATTTCAGCGAAGATCAATAGCCGCTGCAAACGAGGAATCAATGCAAGCAGCTAGTGCGAAAATGCAAATTTGTTTGCAAATGTTATCGAAAGAGGTGGAGAGTACTGGAAACCTCGGGAGTTTTCTTTTCTTGTTATCTTTCTACTAAAAACTAAACGTAAATGCCATAAGTAACTCCTTTCCTAGAATTGCCCTTTGTGGAAAATAATAGTGCAGGACGGCTTCCCAGTTCTCAAATGGCCTTTAAAAATGACATAAATATATTTTCATAACGTACCTAACTCAACGCTCGCATTTAACGAAGTTGAAAATTAATACTGAAAATATATATTTAATATAGTATACCACCTTATCTATCTATCTAGCTAGCTAGCTATGATATAAAAAGAAATTTGCGTGTGTGTGTGAGTTCCATTCCCTATAAATTCCGCAATAGCTGGGCCAACTTTTATGAAATTTCACACAGATGTAATCTATGCATCTGCCGGTGTTCTTAGACAGTTTTTATATCTGAATACCTTCGAAAAGTATCGATAACCGTTAATCGATAATCGATAATCGAAAAATCCGATGAAAGAAGAAACAGGCAACTTTGGCACGAAATCACCTCTTTATACAGACTAACATCACAAGTGCATTTTAAAAGTTTTATTACCACACAAATAAAAATGCCCGACATATAAAATCAACAGTAGGTTCTTTAGTATAACAAGAACGCGTTTGAAATAAATGCTTCTGTTTAAAGCACAAGTGAATCAAACTGGTTTACTTTTGCATTTTAAACTTTAGTTTAAGCCGTTATATATATATAAAAAAATAATTTTATGGAATCAACAGTAGGTTCTCTACAGTACAATGCGTACTATAATATATTGTGGACTAAGTCACTTCAGTAACCATGAAAGTGAAGCCTCCTGCGGGTTCAGCGCGATGTGTTCCCAACTAGAGCAGGCAATAAATCGATTTGATTGGAAAATGAGCGATTTCACTGATTTCGATGACAAAATATGGACGTGTGAAACACTCGTTGATTCTTTATTTCATCCCGAGCAAGGTCGGGTCTCAGCGCTAGTAACATTATATGTGTATGCACGAAATAATAATTATATATTGATATAATATATTACTGTTTCAGATTTATACATATATATATTAAAATATTACAATATAGTATATTGCATAAATATCTCAGGTTGACAAGAAACGTCTTGCGGTTTTTAACTTTTAAATTTAGATGGATATATCTCGGCTCAAAAAAAAATATTGATCAAAATAAGTACAATCAGAATCAACATTCTTTTCCCAATGAAAAACAAGTTTATTAAAGCCAGTAACGTAAAAATCTTGCGTTCTGTGGGGAGCGTTTTTGATATCTCTTAGATTTTTGAAACATTTCTCGCGCAGAAAGTTGTCGAGATGCTTGAAAATGTTGTGAACGATAGGTAAGAGGTCTGGGGAGTATGGTGGATGAGGCAATGTTTCGAAGACGAATTCGTTCAACTTCTGCAGGGTGGGTTTTGATAACGTCCGGTCGGGCATTTTCGTGGAGGAGAAGTGGGCCTTTTCTGTTGAATAATGCTGGATGTTGTTGCCGAAATTTCTGGTGCATTTCATTTATTTGTTTGCACGACTTCTCCGCTTTAGTGGTTTTGCCTAACAATCAGAATAACCTTGTTTTAGGAGAACTCTGACTTCGGGAAGTATCGTGGAGCTTCGTTGGTGTCATACCACTGAGCTGAGCGTCACCGGTTGTCGTAAAGAAACCACTTATCATCGCTAGGCAAAACTCTGTCGAAGAACTGGTAGTTGTTGTTGCATAAAAGAAAGAAAGATGGCATTATATAACGGCGTTTCTTTTGGTTATCATTCAATTCTTGAGGCACAATTTTATCGAGTTTTTTTCTTTCCAATCTCTCTCAAGTGGTTAGACATTGTCGTACAACGGTACGTCTAGTTGAGATGCAAGTGTGCGTAGATTGGCTTCGACCAACGCTGTTAATTGATCGTTGTCACCACCTGATGCCCGACAACTAAGCTCGTCAACTTAAGAATTCTCGTTGTCGCCACGAAATTTCTTAATCCACCATTGTGATTATTTTTCATATTGCATTCAACTTTCTGAAAAGAAGGCATAATTGTTTTAAAAACAATTAGATAGAACAAAAAACGCCATTAAAAATATATATAAGTAAAGGTATTATAATAAAAAAACTTATTTAAAAATACATCATTTAAAAATGAAATTAAAAAATTCCGCGAGAACTTTCTTGTCAACCGGTGTTTACCCTAATATTGCTCAATATGTGAGAATAGCTTAGTAATAATTGTATGACGATATCCTTATGGCAAGTAAACTGCATATATCAATTTCTGCGTAGGTTACTTTACACAGGTATATTTTCATATAATAATAATAATAATAATAATAATAATAATAATATATATATATATATATATATATATATATATATATATATATATATATATATGTGTGTGTCTGTGTGTGTGTGTGTGTTTCTGCTTTTAAGATTTTAGAATAATCTTCTCGTTTCAAATGGTACAATCCGTTTAACATATCCCACCCAGGTTACGTTTGCTCTTGTCGCTTGTGTGGGAAATCTTTAACATGAGTTCTTCGTCAAGAGACGAAGCTTAGCGACGCTAGTACTAATGACCTACTTCGTTATTCATATGGAAAATCGCATATAATCATTGTTCTGCGTGTACTATAAGTCGTACATTAATAAAAATGCCAGTCGATTAACCCGGCGAGGTTTGGGATTACATACATTTCTCAGGTCGTTTTTTTTTCTTTATATGATGCGCCATCGCATCTCTCTGCGAGGTTTAGTCCGTCGGCACTCTTGTCAGGTTTCGCTATGACAAAGCATATTAATCGCGACAAACGCTTAAATTAAATGGGTGCATCTTTATGCTTTCTTTGTTTGCTTTCTTTGCTTATTATCCACTATAACTGTTGTGTCGGTTTGTTTGTTTCTCTGTAAATACTCGTAGCTATCAACAGTCGAAATGCTTCACCGTGGACAATGTGATGGAAGTGCTACAGTTGAAAACAGTACCCCAATGTACTTTTTGGTCATAATTTAACTTAAACTTTAAAATATCATTGATGTGTGCACCGTGTTTCGCTCGTGCATGATTGGTAATATTTGGACGAAGTATAGAATAAGGACCCCAGCCGACTTCATTAAGAAAATGACAAATTTCGGTTGACTGTTTCAACCTTCTCCTTGGCATGTTCAAGAGGATTTTCGCAACCAACAGCGCGTTTTTTTTTAATATACGCAACTTAATTCTTCTTTAGATTAATATGTTTTTATAAAAAAATAAATAGACATTAATAATAATAATAATTTTAATAATAATAATAATAATAATAATAATAATAATAATAATAATAATAATGATAATAATAATAATAATGATAATAATAATAATGATAATAATAATAATAATAATAATAATAATAATAATAATAATAATCATTGCAAAAATGAAAGAGAGAATTGGAAAGGGATACCTTAAGGCAACAAGAAAACTCCGGGAAACGAAATTATATATCCGAAACCTAATAAAAGGTATAAATACATTGGCAGTATCACTAGTAAGATACTCTAGACCGTTCATAGAGTAAACTAAAGAAGAACTGAAACAACTCGATTGGAAGACCAGGAAACTCATGACACTGCACAATGCACTACGTGAAAAGGAAAGACGGTTTGAGAGAGCTTGTTTGTATAGAAGACTGTGTGAATAACACAAAAAAGAACTAGAAAAACACATAATACAAAATACTAAAAGGACAATTAAGGCAGCAAGAGACACTGACAAAATCAACAAAACAGAAAACAGAGAGACAAAGAATAAAACGAGAAAAGAAAGGTGGGAAGAGAAACAACTACACGGAAGATTTATAAGACTGATAAAAGATGGAAATAACGAAAACAACTGGACATGGATGCGAAAAGGACACTTGAACCGAGAAACTGAATCTCTAATAACTACAGCACAAGATAACTCGAGAAGAACCAAGAACATCAATGCGATAATCAACAGAACACGGAAAGAACGCAAATGAAGACTTTGTAGACAAAGAGACGAAACGTTGAACCATATAGTAAGCAAATGCAGTAAACTGACCCAAAAGAAATACAAGAAAAGGCACGATCAAGTGGGGGGGGCAGTACACTCGGAAAGGTCGTTGATAACGTATGGCATAAAGGTCTACTTCACAAGATCTCCAGCTACGGTATACCTAGAAATGTTTTCTCAATTATTCAATCATTTCTCTCTGATAGGTTCGTAGTGGTTGATGGGCAGAAATCAGAAGCTCTCAGTATTAATGCTGGAGTCCCTCAGGGGCCCATTCTGGGCCCAACTCTCATCCTGATCTACATTAATGATCGTCCAAATCACATCCTTACATCATACGCAGACATTTATGCTGACGACACTACAATCTATGGTATCGCATCAAAGACCGTAAACGACCAAGTTCTCTCTGATTCTCTCTCCTCTGATCATGATTCCATGAACAAAGCTTCTTTCTTAGAACTGCGCGCCTGTGGAACTCTCTTCCAATTGCTTGCTTTCCAGCTGACTACATTCTGCTTGTCTTTAAGTCAAACGTAAACAAGTTCTAGATAAAGCCCCCTAAGTAATCCAATTAATAAAATTCTCACTACTTACGTTTACTACGCTATAATGACATTGACTAATGTATACGCATTAACCTTTATCCTCGAGTGGCATCCGGGACTTGATAAGTGGTGATTCCTGTGAAAAAAACATTATGCAAACAATTGTATCTCGAACGTAGAGACAAATGGTACAAGCATAAGCCGGCAACAGTACTTGAAAATGTGAATCACAAAATCCCATGGGCCATAGACATACAAACAGATAAGCCCATCCAAGCAAGAAAACTGGAGGGCGTAATAATTGACAAGGAAGTAAAGTCCTGTAAAATCGCAGACTTTGATGTCCCAGCTGACCAAAGGGATATGGAAGACGAAGAAAATCAAAATAATACCTATAATAGTAGGAACACTAGAAGCAATTCCGAAAAACCTTGAATAAAGAATGGGCGAAATTGAAATCAAAGAAATGGTTGCAAAGATATAAGGAAAACAGATGAAATATTAAGGAACACCCTTGCATGTTTAGCCAGAAAAGCTTCTGCAGAGGCAAACATGAAGAATCGTTACACGGAACCCAGAACATTGAAGCTGCATATCTACAAGTTCTCTATCTCCTCATCCATCCCCTCCTTTGGCCCCATAACCGCCCCTAAAAAGAGTGATGCCAAATAGTCGAGAAGGGTCAAGAAGGATGAAAAGACCGGGAGAAGAAAGCATAGATCTCCGCTGGACAAGTACCAAGAGAACTCGGAGAGGCTTATACCCACTCAAATTCCAGTGGAGACCAATGGCCGCTGCCAGCGATGAATCAATGGTAAGCGGCTGTTGTAATAACGCAAATTTATTTGTAAATGTTATCGAAAGAGGTGGAGCGTACTGGAAATATGGGGAGACTTGTTGTCACTCAGCATCCAGCGAATTTCGCAGATTGTTTTCAATGAGAGATGTTTGATAGCCTGTGTGAAAGCTCCTTATGAGCCAATAATAATAATAATAATAATAATAATAATAATAATAATAATAATAATAATAATAATAATAATAATAATAATAACAACAACAGCAACAACAACGAGTTATATGATTTAATCTCGAACAATATTGATCATTTTAGTGACAATTCGTTAAAAAAACGAATTATATTAGATATTTTGTGGCCTGATAGATCCAATGAGGATTAAAAAGTTGATTTTAAAGGTATTCTGGTCTGCTTTGGCCATTTAAAATGGCCGGCAGCAAGTAGCTGTTTACAAATAAAAACAAGTCAATTCGATCTCGATATCGAAGCAAGTAAACCCGGTTTCGTTTTCGATGTTCCAAATTTTCATATTGGGGGGGGGTGTAAAGAAATCGCTATTACAGAGTATCGTCCGTGCAAGGAAAGTCGCTTTGAAATTTTTAGATAGGGATGTTTATTTCTCGCTTTTGTAACCGAGGATTAAAATATGCTTTTTTTCTCTTATTTATAATGTGATTTTTGGGGATACAGATTGGTGGCAAGATTAACTTGTTTTTTTTTGTTTTTTGTTTTTTGCATGTAAACAACTGCTTACCGGCAACAATTAAAAATGTTATATTAGTTCAAAACTCAGCCGAATACCTCTAAAATTTAATTTTACAATTTAAAATTTTCATTTAGATATAATTCGCTTTATTATTATATTATTTTTGGTTTTTAAATATCCATCCAAATTTGGATTTATACAGTTTATATATATATATATATATATATATATATATATATATATATATATATATATATATATATATATGAATTAAATATATAAACGCACTCTCCATAAAAAATCAATCTTGGTCACAAATAAATAATATAACTCGTAATTATTATTATTATTATTATTATTATTATTATTATTAGTAGTAGTAGTAGTGATAGTAGTAGTAGTAGTATCATTTATCCATTTATTTATTTATTTATGTATGCAATAAAGATATCAATCCAAAGATTTATTAAGTTGTGTAAATACAGTAGCGTCCAAAAGTAAGCGACACAATTTTAAAACCTAATATTTGTCAGAAATAACAACTGTGAAAATTTTGACAACTGGTAGTTGTTATCATCCATACATACTAAAATTTGAATCACTTGCAAAGAATAGAAAAAGAATTATAACAATTATTTACTTATTTTCAAAATAGGAACATCCAAAAGTAAGGGACAAAATTGAGAAAACACAATGTAAACAGTATGTTATATTCAGTTTTTTTGATTTCCTCTAAAGAAAAAGTCTTACTCATTCATTTGTAAACGTTGCACCAGCCGGCACCATGGCTAAAGGCAAAAAACTTGATTACTCTGTGAGACCAGCTATTGTGAAGCTACACAAGGAAAAGCACACCATTAGAGAGATTTGAGAGAAAGTGAAATGTTCCAAGGGTGTTGTAGGCAGGGTTGTTAAATCCTACAATGATATTGGCAAAATAGTTAGTGCTTTTAAAACCGGCAGACACCACAAAACTTCGGCAAGAAGAAGATCGAATAATGCAGCGTATGTCATTAAATGACCGTTTTAAGTCTTGCACAGAAATTAAAAGGGCTATGAATAGTACCTCATGTTTTAATGTGTCAGGAAAGACTGGTTCTAGACGACTGCAAGAAATAGGGTTGTTTAATCGACCCTCAGGGAAGAAACCACTTGTTAGTTCGAAGAATAAGAACAGATTAGAATTTGCAAACAAGTATGTAATTTGGACATATGAAAATTGGGTAAAAAGTATTTTTCAGTAATGAAAGCAAGTTTAATTCATTTGGAAATGATGGAAAAACAATGTAAAGTGACGTAGTGGTGAAAGATTAAGTGCAAAATGTACTAAGAAAACTGTCAAGTTTGGGGTCGGAAGCGTCATGGTATTTGGAATGTTTTTTAGCTAAGGTACAACACCTTTTATCCGGTTATAAACTCGTGTAAACGCGCAGATCTATAAAAAAATTATTCAAGATCATGTTGTGCCAGTTATATAGAATTCAGGTTTTGATAGGGCTACCATTATGGAAGATAATGCCCCATGTCACAAAGCAAAGGTGGTAATGAGTTACCTTAGCGAGCAAGATTATGGATTGGCCACCGCAAAGTACTGACTTAAATCCAATAGAAAATCTTTGGTATACCTTAGGAGTGAAAGTTATGGAAAGACATCCCACTAACACTTTTTCATGGAACATAAATATTTATAATTTACTAACAGCCAATAACACAAAATAATTACACGTTAAGATTCAACTGAAAACACGTAAAAGAACACTTGCAATTTGATTATAGTTGTTTTGTATTGTGATAAAACTTTTAGTAACTTAAAAAAGAAATTGATAAAAACATTAAAAAAAAAACTCATGTAGAAACATAACTATTGAAAAATAGGGTTTTATGTTTTATTAAGTTGCAGATTTAGAATAAAATGTTGCAGGGACGTTTTGTTATGCATATTACAAAGAAAGGCATTGGCAAAATAATTTTAAAATTCGTGCAATATTTTTTAATCTGAAACTATAGCTTTCGCTGTTTTCAACAGCCGGCCTAATGAACGATGAAGCATTAATTCATATATATATATATATATATATATATATATATATATATATATATATATATATATATATATATATATATAGTGTGTGTGTGTGCCTATGTGTGTGTGTGTGTGTGTGTGAGATGGATTTTCCCGCCCATTTCGACGTATAAGCTGCCGTTTGCACAACCAAGTTAGTTATTTATAAAAAATGCTCCCTAACTTGTGTTGAGCATATCGGAAAGTGATATACAAACTGCCATTAGCATATTAAGCGACGCTCTTACTGTAAACAAATCGAACGGAAGCATTTGGACGATGTCAATTCATCGTTAATTCATTGCCCACACAGCAGCATCCGTATAGCGCAATGGTGAGAAGCCTTGACTACTGTCGGGTTTCGATCCTGGCTTCAGGCAGTTTCCTGTCTAGCCGCAGTGATGATCTGTGAAACAGCGAAACAGTACTGCATACGGATGACTATATATATATATATATATATATATATATATATATATATATATATATATATATATATATATATATATATATATATTGTTCTTGCCCGGTGTTGCAGAGATGAAGTAGAGTCATGTCGTTATATTTTTAATATTTAGTTTGTATATTGGACCCAAAATGGAAAATCCGACCAACTTTATGTTATGCATCATATATATATATATATATATATATATATATATATATATATATATATATATATGTATGTATATATATATATATATGTGTGTTTGTGTGTGTGTGTGTGTTCTCATCTGTCTCACATTTCTTTGAGAATTCGAGAATTTGTTGTAATTTTGATACACTGGGAACGATGCGTTTAAAATCGTTGATCGTTAATGAGGCATGCATTGTTCATTTAATGTTATGCTTAACAGACACTAACATAAAAAAATATGGATAGGGTGTGTCTAAACTGAGAGATGCTCTTCATTTAGAAAAATACAGAAGAAATGAGTAAAGTCATTGCTTGGCGGCATTTTTTCTTCTGTAACCTGTCAACATTTTTTTCAGTGCTCTTAATGAGGTATAAATGCATCCTATTTCTGTAGTAGTTCTGATCAAAGGTAATATAGATGTAGCGAAAAAATATATTTCTTCATTTCTATTTCTCTCTTACTTTCCCTCTCTGCCCTTCTCTAAGCAAGTCTGTCGACCTAGTTCACAAACCCCAAAACTCCATCATCATAAATTTCAAGAAAAAAATACACGATTAAACCCGAATCTTCAAATTCTAACGTAGACCCTCACTACCATGTCTCCTTCTCCAACATCAGTGGTCTACGTTCTAACCTTCCAGAGGTTTAAACCCAATTACAGGAGACTAAACCCGACATGTTATTTCTAAGCGAAACTAATTGGACAGACTATTTCCCTAGATGAGTTCGTAATTAAAGAATACTCTAACTTAACTTCTAAATCTGACAACCAAGATCGCCATGGGCATGGAATATGTGCCTACATTAAAGATGGCTTTTCATGTAGTAGGGACATCCTCAGAGAAAATTACCATATATGTACTTCCGGGTTGCACTTGCTCACACTACTGCATTTATATTTGCTCTCTATCGCCCTCACAACAGCGGAGTTACTATCTTTAAAAACATATCTAGGAAAATTGACCACGTCCTATCTGCTTATCCTTCAGCTAATATTCATGTCTATGGAGACTTCAATGTTCACAATGTGGAATGATACACTCACTCAAACAAGACCGATGATGAG
Source organism: Euprymna scolopes (assembly GCF_053919585.1). Taxonomy (NCBI): domain Eukaryota; kingdom Metazoa; phylum Mollusca; class Cephalopoda; order Sepiida; family Sepiolidae; genus Euprymna; species Euprymna scolopes. The sequence goes on along the minus strand of NC_136493.1, from coordinate 110,195,299 downwards.
GGAAGGTTCTGTCATTATTTTTCCATTATGACCTCACTCAGATTGTTCACGAACACACACATGTTCCTAATACTGACGGCCAGTATTCAAGACTCCTAGACCTTTTTCTCACAACTTGCCCTGAACTGTGTTCAGCTTCCGTTCTGTCTCCACTTGGATCTTCCGCTCACTCTGCTGTATCAGTTAAGATAAAAATGAAATGTAATAATTCCTCAGATGTACCTCTCCATCGTACAGTATATCCATACTCTATGACTGACTGGGATAGTTTCCGTACATTTATATCAGATCTACCTCTGCGTTCCATGTTTAAAAAGGAGGTGCCCTTTATGGTATCAGACCTGACGCAATGATTAATTGTTGGTATAGACCGTTTCATACCCTCGAAAAAGTTCCAGCAAAAACCTAATAGCCAGTCGTAGTTCTCTCCAGAATGTGCTGCTACCATTGCGCACAGAAATCACCTTTTCCATTGCTTCAAACATAATAGATGTACTGAGACTAAAACCGCTCTCACGACTGCCAGCAACAATTGTAAGAAAGTAATAGAGAACGCAAGAGAGCTGTATGCTCAGGCCGTTAAGATCAAAGTAGCTGAGCAGCGGCTTGGTTCTCACCAGTTTTGACAAATACCAAACAGAATCCTGAACAGAAGCGTGTGCTCTATCCCAACTATCATCAATGGACCTGAAGTAATCTCCTCAGCATCAGACAAAGCAAAACTCTTTCCAAGAACTTTGCAGCTAATTCTACCCTTTGCGACCAAGGCCGCCAACTCCCAATATTTCCTCCTGTATCAGAACACACTCTATGTGATATACAAATATCTGTACGTAATGTTGCCAAGCTAATCAAAACTTTTATTCCAGTAAGGCAACGGCCCTGATGGTATTCCAATTATAGTACTCCAAAAACTTCAACGAGAACTAGCACCGACCCTTACAAAACTGTTATAACGTTGACTTAAGGAGAATTGCTTCCCATCACCCTGGAAAATCTCATTAGTATGCTATGTATTTAAGAATTCAAGCGATCGGTTATCTCCCTCTTAGTACAGACCAATAAGTCCCCTGTGCGTCCTGAGTAAGTTGCTGGAATCTGTATTAAATAGAGAAGTAATTAACTATCTCAGCAAAAATAACCTTCTTTGAGACACACTATATGGTTTCCGTTCTGCTGGATCTACAGCAGATGTGCTTACAGTTATATCTCATGGGATTAGCGAATCTATCGTCGGAGGCTACCTATCTAGGGCAATTGGTCGTGACATATGATGGAGTATGGCATAAAGGTTTACTTCACAAGCTCTCCAGTTACAGTAAAGCTGGGAATGTCTTCTTAATTATTAAATCATTTATCTCTGATGGGTTCATAAGAATAGTGTTTGATACACAGAAATCAGACGTTCACGGTATTAACGCTGGAGTCCCTCAAATGTTGCGAGTTTGTTTCTGCTTTATCACTATTTTCATGGCAAGTGCTCGACTAATCTCCAATCTATGGTCCCCCCCGCCAAACTTTCACAAGAAACACTCGTCTAGCTGTAAACACTATCAATAATTTCCCCCACTCTTTTTCTGTGCCTAAACCTAAACGTATATTCCATGAACAAAGCTTCTTTCTTAGAACTGAACGCCTATGGAATTGTCTTCCGTTTTCCTGCTTTCCAGCTGACTACAATATGGTTGTCTTCAAGTCTAACGTAAACAAGTTTTTGATGAGCCGTTCCAAAGAAGTTTACAAATTTACCGAATTCCCATTACTAACGATTACTATATTGTCCAATTGTCTCCTGTACACTCTTTAACCCGTATCCTCGAGTGAACACTTGGCCTGTATAAGTGGTGATGCGTATGTAAAAAGAAAGTTATATTTTTACTTTTGAAATCGTTATGGACAGTGGATAACAAAACTTGTTAAATACGTGAATATTATTAATAAATGTGTTATTTTACGAGTGCTAAACTCACTAGTGAATTTTGAATGAAAAAGAGAAAAATATAATCAACGTATGAAACATATTTATGCGTATGCAAATTTATAATGGTTTGAAAGATACGTAGAAATATTCCTATGGTACATAGAGTCTAAGTTTTTTTAAAATGAAGAAAACCATGGTACTTATTGACGGGGTATTAACACATCGGTGGTCAGCGAACGTTCCGACAGACGAACTCTTTCCTTGGCGCATCTGCACGTCTTTCTAGGTAAATTTATCTTACGCGAAACTGCATTTGAAATGTAAGGATCGAGTTGAGGGGACTATTCAATCTTCTAACGTGATTTCTAGCAATCATCATGTGTACGCACTGTAACATCTCATCTTATGACAGCCAGCTTGTCTTTTGCTATCTTAACCACAAGTTCAGACCGAGATCTGACCTTACGATCGTGGTTTGAGTCAGAAAAGAACGAAATGATCAGCCATTCTCATATTCTGCCTTACCCTCACCGATAGAGACTGTAAATTTGGAAGAGACAACCGTATCGGCATATACCGAGTGTTTCGTTTTCTTAATTTTCTCGTTAGTTCATTAGAGCTAAAAATTTGTATCTTAGTTCAGCATACAGGTGAAAATGACCTGGGTTTAATTGCATATGACACGGGTTTGATCACTTGCAAATAGTAGAAATTGCAACAGTTAGTGACCAAAAAGTTGTGACAACATTTACCCAAAATGCAAAGAAAATATACTAAAGGTGATAGAAATAAGCGTCCAAAATAGGAATAAACAAGAACGGTAAGAAAGCCATAGAATGTTTGTTTCGCACATTGAAGTGTATTATTGACGGAACATATATAACACTTTGATCTCGTTCCGAATGCGAGGGTCATTATTCATAACCATTTTCTTTTCTACTCTAAGCAAAATTCAGATTCACAAAAAAATAAAAATAAATAAAAAGAAAATCTAAATTGTACTGAAAACTTGGATATATTTGCACCCACTCGCTCAAGAATAAAGGCAACTTAGGTGTCAATGTATAAAAAATACCCGCCTGAAATGAGAAGGTAAATGCTGGAAAAGATGGATTCCTTTGACAGAGTATATAATACACTCTCATCATAGATCAATGGCTGCATCCCAGGTCAGAAACTAAATATGTAGCAACATTACGGGATTAATTATTATTCAATATCAAACGTCATCAAAGCGGAAGTTAATGACTTTCAATTAGGGATATTTTCTCTTTGGCTGGCGAGACTTTAAGCACAAAAATAACGTGTCTGGATTCTGTCTTCAATGGGGAGAAATGTACGCACACTATAGTCGTTTGTAGAAAAAACGAGATATTTGTCGATAAACATGTATTTCTCTTTCCTTCTCTTTCTCCCCCCCTCTTTCTATCTCAGTCACAAATACACGTATAGAAGTAACTTGTATTACTGTGTTTTTCTGCGACTATCCTTTTTTTAAATAAACTTTTACATAATCAGCGGCGTCCAAGTGGGCTTATTAGCAGATGAAAAGAACGTGGGGTCACAGCAATAACGACAACACGAGTATATAATGATTTATAACCCATCATTAAGTAATAGTGTAACTGAGAGAGAGAGAGAGAGAGAGAGAGAGAGAGAGAGGGGGAAGAAAACAAGATAGATAGAGAGTGAAAGAGTGCGTGAGACAGAAAGGGTTTAAAAAAAGGCAAAGTAATAAATTGTATAAGCTGGAATAATGGTGTCGGAGATGAGGAGTGCATGTTGCAAAAACAAAAGCAAAAAAAAAAAACGCGGGAATTACAATCATTTGCATATATGAGTGTCACGGCTGCCGATTAAATGTACAAATTTGTTTTATTGAACTTATCGTTTAGGATATCAGATCACATTGAAATAAATAAAAAAAAAAATATAAACATAAAATTTTAAAAGACAAATATGCCGACGCTAAAATGTAACACTTTTAATTGTCCCATCAATAGAGTGGTAGGGTTAGAGTTAAAAGTGGATGACACATAACACAAAAAACAAACAAACAAAAAAAAAAACCACAAAGAAAGAGCGGACAATGCGCGCGCTTATTTACTGTTCCGAATAGTTCTATGCTCTTTTGGTTTAGCTTAAATAGCTGCGACGCAGAAGTAATTTTATGAATAGGAAATACTCTAAATCTTCCGATTAAAAGACATGTGTTGTAACGGCAAAAAAAAAAAAAACGCAAAAGAAATAACGAGGATCTCCAAGAGGAAGTCGGAAATGCAACCGAAAAACATTAAATAATCCAGTCCATTGCCAAGAAAGATGGGGGGGGGACCGAATATTTTAAAGATGCGTCCATTCAATCTGCGCGTTGAGCGACTAAAATGCTAATTCAAGCTTAAATGGTGGGTTGCTTTGCTTTACGGCATATCAACCCTTTTCGGCGTAGTTGCTGTAACAAATCCAATCATTTTAGTTGTACTTCAAGTTAGTATATCTTTAACGATTTATTCATCGTGTGTGATTTGTTGTTTTTTTTGTTTGTTTTACGACATATCAAACCGTTATCGTGTTTTTCAATATCAAAGCCACCTTTTTAACAAGTTTACTTTTATTCAATTTTCACCCCAAACAAGACACAGTGTCACTTTGAAGTAGGGGGCTACTATCGGGCACATAAGTTGCAGGGACATTATTAAGGGAAATGCACAGCAAGATGTCTGTTCAAATTATACTTGAACTTCTGCATGTCAGTACAGTTGAAAAAGCAGACTCCGGAAAGAAATTCCAAAGTCTAGCAGTTTTGAAGAAGAAACTATTGGAGTAGAAGAGGGATCTCTACTGTGTAGGGGTGGGATTTTGCTGCTTGTTGAGTGTGTCGGGTGTATTTAGGTCGAGGGGATACAAATGATTGTAGTTATTTTGGTTAAGGTTTTTGTGCTTCAAGTTTTGTATATTTTCAAATATTTATTCATCGTGTTTGGTTTGGTGGTTTTGTTTTACGGCATATAAACTCATTTTATGTTATTTAATTTATAATCCTGTGATTTTGATAAATGCCTTTATGATTCAGATTTGTGTATATCTTCAGATATTTGTTCATGATATTTGGTGTCGGGTGTTTTGTTGTACGGCATATCCAACCTTATCGAGTTATTTCCGCTCAGGTTGATAGAAGTTTTTTTTTTGTTTTAATCTCTTTATATCTTTAATTATTTATAAATTTTCTTTTGTTTGGTTGATTTTTTTACGGCATAATAACCCTTTTCGAGTTATTCAATGTTGAATCTACTCATTTTTGGAAACGTGTTTGTGGTTTAATCTTTTTGTATCTTTAAATATCTATTTAAACAATTTTGGTTTGTTTGTTTCACTGAGAAAAATTGTTGCTTTTTTGTAGGGTTTACAGAACATGATTGAGTTTTTGAAAAGAAACGAAAAAAAACATAGATATTTGGCGCATTTTATGTTAGGGAGTTAAGGTTTTTAAACAACGCGAGATAGCAGAATCAGACTTAAGCTTCAGCTTGCCGATCAAGAAAAATCATAACACAAACATGACGAGTAAACAACATACTATTACAGTTCGAAATGTTATACAATAATACAAATGTCATTTTAACGTTAAGCGTGAAATAGCTGCAAAAATACTACATAAGCAGAATTATCACAAACTAAAAATTCGAGCCAATCTGATACAGCAACAAAAGCGCTAATTTAAACTTAAGCGTTAGAAACAAGTAAAAATGCTATGTACAAGTTAAGCTTGATAACCCATGAAAAATGCTATGTAAAATTTAAGCTTGATAACCCATGAAAAATGCTATGTAAAATGTAAGCTTGATAACCCATGAAAAATGCTATGTAAAATTTAAGCTTGATAACCCATGAAAAATGCTATTAAAAATTTGAGCTTGATAACCCATGAAAGATGCTATGTAAAATTTAAGCTTGATAACCCATGAAAAATGCTATGTAAAATTTAAGCTTGATAACCCATGAAAAATGCTATGTAAAATTTGAGCTTGATAAGTAATTGAAAAATGCTATATGCAATCTAAGCTTGACGACCTATGAAAAATTATGTTTAAAATTTAAGCTTGACAACCCATGCAAAATGTTATTTGAAAATTTAAGCTTGAGCACCCATAGAAAATGCTATGTAAAATTTAAGCTTGACAACCTATGCAAAATGTTATTTAAAATATAAACTTGACAGCCCATAGCAAATGCCATTTAGCATTTTAGCTTGCCAGCCCATGAAAAATGCTATTTACAATTTAAGCTTGACAACCCATTAAAAATGCAGTTTTAAATATAAACTTGACAGCCCAGGGAAAGTGTTATTGATAATTTAAGCTTGATGAGGTCTATCAGATTTTTTTCGGAATTTTTGACACCCTCTAACACGAAACTGCGAATAAAATAAAAAAAAAACTCGTAATTTTTCTTTTAAAAGTGGGTTGTTTATTTTCTTTATCGATTATACTTCGAAAATAAACTTTTAAAGTTTATAAAAACTAATAGAAATATTATTTTTTATTTAAAATAAACAGTGTTTACAAAGTGCCGGGGCGCTTACATGCAGCCATTTTTTTACGTAATGAAATCAATTGAATTTTACGAGTTAAATATTTTTAAATTTTTAAACTTTAAAAATTTATCAAAAGTTTTCTACTGATTCAATTTTTACGATATTTTCAGGGTCAATTCGAACTTTTATGATCCTTCCAATAAACTGAATAGAATATTTTTGACAAACGTTTTTAATCCCCCAATTTTGAAATGTCTGTTTAAATTTGAATAATTAATTAATGTACCAAATTTTATATATCACAAATTGAAGATAAAAAATTAATAAATAATATATTGTAAATTAAAACAAAAAGAAGGGTTGTTAGAAATAACATATAAAGTTCAAAGTGTAAAATCGTTTTATTTAAGAAAAAAAAACACGTTGATTTTTTTTAATTGGAAGCCTATGTTCTGCTTGTCCAGTAATAATGGATGATAACAACAATTTTTTCTATTTTATTCAATATTTTCTTTTTTTAGATATTTAAAAAAATTCACCCGACAAAAAATAATGAAAATATAATTAATCAAAAATTTATGTATTTCTTTCAGAAAAGAAAAAAAACATTCCTGGTGTGTGTTTTTTAAGGAATAATCTTATGAGTAAAATTTGATTATTTTAAAACTATGGGAACATATTTCTCCAGGTAAAAGGCTACACGCCTAACGCGAACGTGTGGTTTTTATGTCCTTTTGTTCATCCGTAGTTCAAAACAAGAGGAAAGATTACTTCCGGTTTTTCGAAACATGCTTCCATGATCGCGCGTTTTTCAACTAGTCGTTTTTAAAACAAAGTTATTTAACAAATAAATGGAATTTAAAATATAAATATGGATAAATTCTTAACAATGAAGAATGGAACTACACATTGAATTGTTTTTTTAGGTAAATGATTTTTTGGAATTTATATCGATTTTTTATACTTGAAGGAAGAAAAATGTCGTTGATTTTCTTCAAATCCTTTTTAAAGAAGCCGATATAAAAAAAACAAATATTGCATAATTTGCTATTAAACCTGTTATTATTGAAAAATTTGGTCTTTGCTCCTTTAACTTAAAAAAAAGTTAAGGTTTGAATTACATTTTTCAAGTAGTTATAAATTTGTAAAAATAGGAGGTCGAATTATTCATTTTTTTTCACACATTCTTAAAATCGTTTTCTGCCACTGCTAAAACTTGATAACTCATAAATTCTATTTTAATTTGATAACGCATGCAAAATGCTATTTAAAATAAGTTTGAGAGCCCATGAAAAATGCTATTTAAAATTTAAGTCTGACATTACATTAGAAATTCGATTTGATATTTAAGCGTGGTAACTTACGAATTATTTTACTTCAAATTTAAGCGTTATTAAAAATATAAGCGTTACAGCACACGAATTATGATATTAAAAATATAAGCGTTACAGCACACGAATTATGCTATTAAAAATATAAGCGTTACAGCTAACGAATTATACTATTAAAATATAAGCGTTACATCACACGAATTATGCTATTAAAAATATAAGCACACGAATTATGCTATTAAAAATATAAGCGTTACAGCACACGAATTATTCTATTAAAAATATAAGCGTTACAGCTAACGAATTATGCTATTAAAAATATAAGCGTTACAGCTAACGAATTATATTATTTAAAATTTAAGCGTTACAGCTAACGAATTATATTATTTAAAATTTAAGCGGGATAATGCATATCGTTTTAAGATACATCGCGTATTACTACTGTTATATGTATATACATACATTGATACACACATACGCATGGATAGATAGATTTATAGATGGAAAGAAATAGGGCGAAAGAAGAGACGTAGAAACAAAAAAAAAAAGATTTAAAAAAAAAAAAAACTAAATTAACTGCGCCAAAATCAACCTGGCTGTTTATTCAACTTTACAACCAGCGTTGGCAACAACAAATAAAGGAGTGGGAGGGGGGGCAGACGTGCATATCATCAGCATAAAGTAGGTTTTATGAGAGTTTAACATCAGGAGCGATGAGGGCCGCTCCGGAGTCTCGCACGCGCCGACCTAGTTAGCATTATCAACGATTAATCCACCCTGACCGGAAAGTGCTCCATCCCCGTTTGCATTTGAAAACATTTATAGCTTTTTACTCTTGTGTTTTGAATAAATTTTGACAAGGAGCGAACAGTATATCGCCAAGAATTACAATCGTTCTGACTTGATGGCCTCTCAACTATGACAGACGTTATTATGTTTGCATACGCCTTTATTGGTTGAGATGCGTCCTGGAATCTCTATAAGAGGGTTTTATCGTCGTTAGGTTTGTTAGTCTGTCACACATTTAATTGTAAAATAGTACTCCCATCGTTAACCGACCAGGACTTAAATAATAAAAAAAAAACATTCTGTCCGTCAAATTGCAAGGTTTTCCGTCAGTTATGCTTCAGTTTAAAATAATATTTCTATCGATTTGCAAGGTTTAAATGAGATAACCACGTTTCAGCTAGTGTTTCCATGGTTAACAGTGAAACGTATTTTAAATCATTCATTGCTGTCGCATGCGATTGACCGCGTTTAAATCTATACTATTAATAAAATTCTAAATGTTTCTCTCTCTCTCTCTCTCTCTCTCTCTCTCTCTCTCTCTCTCTCTCTCTATATATATATATATATATATATATATATATATATATATATACCAATAAAACTTTAGAACGGATGAACCGAATTGAAAAATTCTTTTTTCCCTGAAAGGTGTGAGTCCCTAGATTGTCCTTATCAATATATGGTTCGTAACAAACAACGCCGAGTCACATGAAAAGCACGAAATAAGGGTTTTTGGGCCGTTTCGTGTAAATGCCGAAAAAGTTACCTGCCCATGTCAACGGAATTTAGCACTGTCTATATGCAGTCGCGATAACATCATTCAGTATACGGAAACGATGGATAACGCGTCTGACTACAGATCAAATGATTCCAGGTTCGAATCCTGGCAAGATCATAATAATTTTAACCATAATTTTATCCAACGTTTACTCATTATCCTTACTTATTAGGGTATTTTTGTTTTTTCAGTGATTTCGTTTTGTGCATATGGGAATTTTCCATACTCCGAGTTCACAAGGTAAGTGTTGATGGTAAGACGATGTTGAGTGTACTCGATCGTGTGTTTGACTCGGCGTTGTGTGTTCCGACGCAGCGAAGCCGCTAGTATCTAATATAATTTCCGAAACATGGCATGCTTTTATGCAAACTCTTATTGCAGTATGTTGGTCTTAGTTAATATTTGGATATTTTCATCGTCCTATCCCATATAGGCGCGTCATTTTGCAACTCTTAAATATAAAATATAATTTAAGTATCCAATTAATAATTCAAAGCCCGATCTGCGAGTTAATGGATAGCTAATATGCCTATAACACACCTCAGATATCGTGATGCAGTTTGTGCATATTAAATATGCATAAAATGTCTAGATTCTTAATCCTATTAAGGTCAAAGTCATACAGGAAAAACGAGTTCATTATATATATATATATATATATATATATATATATATATATTCGTCCAAAATTAGCCCAGCCTTGACAGTCGTTTTAAATTATTTTTTCTACGTACATCTTATCTTCCTTTTAATAATATTATTGACACTCATCCCCTTTTCCTTGCCCTCATTTGTGAATTATTTCACAGATTTCTGCCTTTTAGATTACTTTGGATCATCTTCCAATTACGCAATTCCTTTGGATTTTCTTGTGGAAATGGAAACTTAACCAACATTTTTGGATTTTGATTTTTGGATTTTACCGTTATTGGATATTTTACCCTTCACCAGACTATTCATTCACGTGAAATCACCCTTTTCCCCCAAATTCCCTCTGCTTCACTATTTTTTACCAAATAAGATCTAAGACTTATTTGTAGTTTCTTCAAATATTTTTGCAAGCAAAATCCGATCCCGCATTTTGCTAAATCCTACCCTCTGATGAAAAGGAAAGTATTTCTTCGAAACTCCGCGGATTAAGGACTATCCACTTATTTTGTGCTTCCCTTTTAAAATTAAATATGTTTTTAACTCTTTTTGAAAGAGTTTTTTAAAGAGGTTTCATTAACTACTTGTTCTTATTATAAGCTCTATTTCCTATTTAGTTCTGTCGATCTTTTACATCTAGTTGAGATTACTTTATAAATATTAATTCTTCAATATTCATAATATACTTTAGTTTTGCCATCTTGTATTATTTTGGTAAACTTAACTGTAATTCTTATTTTATTTATTTATTTTTACACAATATCAAGGCCAAGAGGCCACTCGAGGATAAGGGTTAAATAGTGTACAGTAGAAATTGGACAATATAGTAATCATTAGTAATGGAAATTCGGTAAATTTGTTAACTAATATGGAACGGCTCATCAAGAACTTGTTTACGTTAGACTTGAAGACAACCATATTGTAGTCAGTCGGAAAGCAGGAAAACGGAAGACAATTCTACGGGCGTGTAGTTCTTAGAAAGAAGCTTTGTTCATGGAATCTACGTTTAGGTTTAGGCATAGATAAAGAGTGAAGGGAATTATTGATAGTGTTTTCAGCTAGACGAGTGTTTCTTGTGAAAGTTTGGCGAGGGGGGACCATAGACTGAAGCTCAGTCGAACACTTTCCATGAAAATAACGATACATCAGAGACAAACTCGCAATATCTCTTCTGTTAGATAGAGGTTGCAGGGAAGAGAAAAGGACATCTCCTACGAGGCTACGAAGTCTATTTTGAACTCTATCAAGGCAGGAAAAGTCCTTTCTAGCAGCTCCTGCTCAGATGTGGCAAGAGTATTCCATCCTTGGACGTACCTGGCTTATATATAGATAAAGAATTGCATCAGCAGTGAGTTGTCTACTGGATCGATAGAAAGATCCTACCATTTTTCCAGCGGCCTTGGCAACAGATTTGATGTACGTGTTCCATTTAAGATCAGGAGTAACGGTCAAGCCCAGGAGCTTGTCAAAAAAGATCTCCTGAAGACGAGAGCCATTCATTTCAATTGATGTCAGATGTGGATCAGAATGTTGATGATGTAAAGAGAGAAGCTTGATTTTAGATGCATTAAAAGTAACCAGCCACTCCTTTCCCCATTGTACCACGTGCTCAAGATCAGAGGAGAGAGAATCTGAGAGAACTTGGTCGTTTACTGTCTTACATGTACTACCATAAATAGTAGTTATATATGTAGTAAATAATTATGTCAGCACTTTAAGAAACTCGTTTCTTATTGTTGAGCACTTTCAGTTGAATTAAGTCAGTCCATTTTGCTCTTATGCATAGATCATCGTATAACGATTAGATCACTCTGACTAACGTAAAACATTTAAAAATAAAATATTTAATTTCAACGTTATTTCTCGCGGTTAATGGTAGCCGAATGGATACGGTCTTTGCTAATCAAGCCAGAGATGACTTGTGTTGCCGGGTTGGAATCTATCTACTGGTATTAATCGTGAAACCCTGTACTGAAGATTCCCGAAAGGATGAAACACTAGTGTCTGTAGGTATTTAATTATTGTAGTAATATATATATATATATATATATATATATATATATATATATATATATATATATATATATTTATTTACCAGTGGTAAAAAAAAACCGGACTAAAGTGCTCAATGTGTAGTCAGAGCAGTATATAGGAAATTTATTACTGTGAGTCCAGAATGAGTTTACAAATTGTTTCAACTAGAGGAAAATCCTCAAAGAGAGGAAAAATCCAACTAGCATCATCAGAATTCATAGATGGACTAAGTTATAAAGTCAAATAAAAATGGAAAGATCGTAGATAAAGGGGAGTTAGAAAAGAAGGGGGAGTGGTGGGGAGAGGACGTTGGAGTTTAAAGTAGTAGGAGTGTATTAAAAAGAGAGGGGTTTATAATTAAATATTAATTATGTGTAAATTCTTATATACGTGTTTTTTAACAGTTTAAACTTAAAAGACGCTACTTTTGTTGATAACGGCATAAGTAACAGTTAATTTAAAGGATCACCATGGCAACAGGTTGGAAAGTTAATGTTAGTGAAGGAACGGGTTGAAAATGGGGTTTAAAGTAATTTAGCCGGGCGGGGAGAGATTGAAAGATATTTATTGTTTATAAAATGGAAAGAAAAAGAAAAGGAAAAATAAGTTAATGAATTATACTTTACAGGTTTATTTTAATAGTGTGATGATATATATAATTAAATATAATAAATAAATTAGCCGGGCAGGTAGAAATAATACGTTACAGGTTTATTTTAATAAAATAAAATAAAATAGGTGAAGGAACGGGTTGAAAATGGGGTTTAAAGTAATTTAGCCGGGCGGGGAGAGATTGAAAGATATTTATTGTTTATAAAATATATATATATATATTTATAAAATATATATATATATATATATATATATATATATATATATATATTTCAAACTAATACTAGTCACTTCCGGTATTATGACTTGGGAGATTTAATTCATAGTAAAATGAAGTTCCTTTTTAAAACATCGACAATATTTTTGCTTTTCTTGTCGGCAAATATGTTTAATCATAATTACTTTTCCACTTCATAGATTGTCATGATACTTGGATATATTACTATTTGAAACGTGTTAATCACATGGTTACCAATTTTTTTTTTTACTTCTAAATCAGTATTTTATTCTGGGGTATAATTAAACTCGTACTCACCAGTCTTCAGTAAAGTATAAATCGCCAAAAAAAGGGTATTGACGCCTTTACACAAGTCAGCTTTTTTCAAATATGTATTAAGAGATATTGAATATGTTTAAAACTACATAGAAATACCATGAGATTTTTCAAGAAAATATATGCCCCCCTTGCAAAAAAACAACAAAAAAAAACAAAAAAAAACGCTAAATTCACCAAATAGATTTAATCGTTTTGGTAAATTTTTCGGTATTTTTTAGAAGATTCTGATCATACTAACGATTCCAACTTTGTCATTAATCGCCGCGTGTGTCAAATGGTTTAGCAGACATCCAAATCCCCAACGCAAACTCGCAAACATTTAAGATTAATATATGCATATATATATATATATATATATATATATATATATATATATATATATATATATATAAGTAGGTTGTAGTTTGCTTGAAGCATTGTTGAAGAAAATTATAAGGTAAAATTAAAAGCCAAGAACAATGCGAGATTTTTTTTTTATATAGAGTAAAATTAAATGCAAACAAAAGAAATAAAGTTCTTTTTTTGTTGTTTGTTTTTTCTTTTTCACACAAATTTTAACTCTAAACAACAGTAATTTTTTTTTTCTGTTGTATTCAATGGTGATATAAATCTTAATATATTTCAGACTTATTAGTCCATTTTCAAGAGAAGACAGCGGAAGAGTGTTCAAAATTGGAAAAGTAGCCGCAGAGTTTGCCACGTGATACCGCGAAATATAGAACAAAAAATGACGTTAGGAGAACGTTAAAATAAATCAGTTGATGTTTGAAATACTTGTTGCGTTTGTGAATCAAGGGAGATGACTATTCAAGCAAGGTTTTTTTTTTTTTTAATTATTGTTTTTCTTATGTTTTAAACTTATATTATAAAAGCGGAGCTCAATTCCAGTCTATTGTTTAGTGTGGGAGTATTTTTTGAAATAATTAAAGATTCGAGGATACGAAGTTGACCTACGTTTCTTGAAGAAGCAAGAATGTTGATGTGAAAATCTGGTTCTGAATTAATGCAAGTGCGAATATGTTTATAGAACGACGAAGCAGTAGTGTTTAAGTGCTCTTTAATGCGGTGATGAAGCAATCTGGTAGTGCTTCCGATGTAAGATGCACTGCATTTAGCGCATTGTAGGTCGTAAACAACGTGGTTCTTAAAGCATAAACCTGTGTGTGATATTGGGCAATTAGAGAGTGAACAATGGGAAGGTGTATGCGATGGATGTTTTCGGTTGAGCTGTTGTCTTAAAGTAGATCCAGTGTGGATGAGTTGAATGTTGAGCCCCTCGCTGCGGATGGCTTTTCGGATTGAAGATGAGATTTTGTCACTGAGGAAGGGTAGTTTTAGAAAACAATTGTTAGAGAAGGGTCGGGTGTTGCGTTTTTTTCTTTTTAAGTGAGGATAGGATCGTATTAGGGTAGCCGTTTAGTGAGAGGGTCTGTAGGAAATTGTTAGTGTGTGTATGTTTGTCGGAGATGTTAGTGCATTTGTCTTGTATGCGTGAGATTTCGGCATGTGCGTAGTTTAGTTTGTCCTTGAGAGGTAGCGCAGATTTGAAATGTACGAAGAGGCATTTGCTGGCGGGTTTTCTGTAGAATTCAGTGCATATGGCACCATTTTTTTTATTTGTATTTTAAAATCAAGTAGAGAAAGGGATTCCGAAGAGTCTGGGTGTTCTATAGTAAATTTTAAGTTTGGGTCGGCGTTATTGAATTTGTGGAAAATGTTAATAGCTTCTTCGCGGGAGTATGTGATAATTAAAATGTCATCGATATATCTAGTAAAAAGGAGATAAGAATAGCAGGTACTAAGGGTGTGTCTTTCGAGTTTGTCCATATAAGCAATGGCAAGAATACCGGATAGACTGGAGCCCATGGGTAGTCCAGATACTTGTTTGAACGTGTTTTGTAGGAAAGTAAAGTAAGTGTTGTCTACTATAATACGGAGGAGTTGTAAGAGATCTCCTGGAGTAATTCCGAAGCATTGTGGGTTTTTAGATGCTATAATGTCTGCCATGAGATTAATGGCTGGATGTGCAGGAATGGAGGTGTATAAAGAAACGATGTCTAGGCTAAATGGGTATCTGTATAGTTTGAGTAGATGGTGTGGTAGATCGTTGAGTCTGTTAATTACTTGGTTGGAACTACTAACATGGGCTGGGAAGGTAGAGAGTAGAGGTTTAAGTAGGCGGGATATTAACCAAGAGATTTTATAAAGGGGACCGTTAACGCTTGAAACAATGGGTCTGATCTGTGTGTGTGTGCTATTTTTGTGGGTTTTAATAAGGTGATAAAAGGTAGGTAATTTGCTGTATTTAGTAATAAAATTTAGTCTGTGTTGTTTTGGGAGATTTCTTTTAAAACAAATTTGAGACCATGTCTTGTTAATGTTGTTCTCAATACGAGCAGCAGTGATATTATGTGCTGGGGTGTAAAGGTCGGTATTGGAAAGATGCTCTATAGCAAGGTTGTTATAAGATTCCTGTGATATAACGCAAAATTCTCTGCCCTTATCAGAGGGTAAGTAAACTAAATCTTTGTCTTTAAGGGATTTAAGGGTGAGGTATTGGTTCCTGGTAAGATTGGGGGTAATATGGTGTTGTTCGCGTTCAAGTATTCTGAGGATTTTATGCTTTAACCTTGAAAGTTTTAGATCTAGTGGAATATTATTAGAAGGTGGGTATAAAGGGTGATCAAGCTGAAAAACAGGAAAAGAGGTGTTGTGATTACCTGAGAGGTTTAGGGGGGGTGTCCTTGTTATCGTGCGGGGCAAAAGCGTGCAGCCATTTAAGGTGGTAAGCAGTTCTGCAGAACTGCGTTTCTATGTTGAGTTTAGCTTTATCCGTCAGTTTCATTGTGGTGATAAACTTAGGGCCAAGTGAAAGGAGATCCGTTTCAGTTGTGGAAAGAGAGTTAGTGAGGTCAGTTACGAGAAGATGATCTTTAAGGGACTTGTCGGTGGAAGAATCCTGTGAATTATGTATGTGTCTGTTGTAGACCGGTTTATTAGTTTTCTGTTTAAGCCAAGTAAATTTGCGTATGAGACGTTTCTGTTCATTGTTGAAGCTGGAATGGTATGCGCGGTCGATCAGAGATTGGATGTTGTTTAGCGAATGACCGTTAGGGGTAGATGAAGTGAGTGAATTCCGGAGGTTCTTGACTGAATAAATATGGCCATGTAGAGTCCGGTGGTGTTGCTTAATGATTATTTGGAAGCAATAGTCATATATAAATTGTCGTGAAGTGGAATTGAGCTCGGCTTTTATAATATAAGTTTAAAACATAAGAAAAACAATAATTAAAAAAAAAAAACCTTGCTTGAATAGTCATCTCCCTTGATTCACAAACGCAACAAGTATTTCAAACATCAACTGATTTATTTTAACGTTCTCCTAACGTCATTTTTTGTTCTATATTTCGCGGTATCACGTGGCAAACTCTGCGGCTACTTTTCCAATTTTGAACACTCTTCCGCTGTCTTCTCTTGAAAATGGACTAATAAGTCTGAAATATATTGAGATTTATATCACCATTGAATACAACAGAAAAAAAAATTACTGTTGTTTAGAGTTAAAATTTGTGTGAAAAAGAAAAAACAAACAACAAAAAAAAGAACTTTATTTCTTTTGTTTGCATTTAATTTTACTCTATATAAAAAAAAATATCGCATTGTTCTTGGCTTTTAATTTTACCTTATAATATATATATATATATACATATATATATACATATATATATATATATATGTATATGTATATATATATATACGTGTGTATGTGTGTGTATATATATTTGTATGTGTGTCTATATGTATGTATATACACATATGTGTGTATGTACAGTATTCGATATAAAGCAAAAACAATAAAAAATATTGACCAAAAAAATAATACTCCGTCAAGAGTTATATGGATTTACGTAACTCTCTGAACCGACACATGACAAATATTTGGCTAATTAAAACTATATTTCTTTGTGTTGGATACTTTTAGAACCTTAGATATGACATTTATGTAATTATCTAGTGAATGTGTAATTATATATGGTTTTGATATGAGATTTGTATTTATCACACAAAAAAAAAAAAACATTAGAATAGCATTTTGTTATTGTTTTTGTTTTCGTGTAATAAAAACAAAACAACTTTTTGCTTTGTATCGGATACTTATTGCGCACCCACTGTATATATATATATATATAAATATATAATATAATAAAAAAATTGTTAATTTCTTAGACATAACCTTAAATCTTGAAAATTCTACCTTTGAACCATACCATAAACCTAACCAATCACTTCTATATGTCCACAATCAATCAAACCACCCTAAATCAATATTAAAATCAATAGTTCCCAATATCGCTCTAAGAATTTCTAGACTGTCTTCTACTAAATCAATATTTACCAAAAATGAAAAATACTATAATGAAGCCCTTAAAAACTCTGGATATAATTCACAAATTAAATTCATAAATGAAAATGATAGAAACATAAACTGCATTAAAAATAAACCTATTAAAAGCGTAATAACATATAATATGGCAATGTCTTCCCGTATACGAGTTAAGAAAAATAACCAGGAGACAAAAAAAGATAAAACCAAACTACAAATATTAGATAATAATATAAATAAACAACAAACTAAAACCCGCAAACGTAAGAATAGACACAAGGAGATCCTATGGTTCAACCCCCCGTATTCCAAAAACCTAGAAACAAACATAGCTAGAGAATTTTTTAAAATATTAGATAAGAACTTTAAAGCCCCCCATAGATATAATAAGATTTTCAATAAGAACACAATTAAAGTCTCTTACTCTACTATGCCTAACCTTCATCAGAAAATAATTAGCTCTAATAATAATAAAATTAATAAACTACAAAATGCAACTATACAAAATACATCGGACTGTAACTGTAGAAGAAAAAATAAATGTCCCCTACAAGGCTCATGTAAAATTAAAAATGTTATCTATAGCTGCACAGTATCAAACTCCAAATATACAAGAACCTATCAACAGCCATAACTCAACTACCGAATTAAATAATAACACCAACTTAAATCAATCTACCGATCAATTATTAACCAACCCACCACATTATAATCCAACAATAGACCTAATGGAAAATAATCATAATAATCAAGAGGTAATATATATTGGTTCCACATCTGGCCCAATAAAACATAGAATTTCAACGCACAAACATTCTTTTAAAAATAACTCTCTATCAAACCAAACTACTCTATCCAACTATATTTGGCAACTAAAAAATAGCAATATTTCTTTCAACTTAAAATGGCAAATAATTGAGACTTGCAAATCATATAAACCAGGAGATAAATTTTGTACATTATGTACAAAAGAAACCGTAAAAATTTTAAAATATGAAGATATAAAAAGCACAACCAAACTAGTAAATTCAAGACACGAGCTTCTATCGTGTAATCATAAACGTTGGTTTAAATTTAATAAATATAAACCACCTTAAATCATTAAAAATTACTCATTAGTAAAAATAGATTTTTTTTTTTTTTTTTTTTTTTTTTTTTTTTTAATAAATTAAGTTAAACCAATTACCGCCCTTAGACTCGTAAATCAAATAATAAATAAAGCCATGACAATTATCTCCCCTTAAAAACTTGCAAAAAAAAAAAAAAAAAAAAAAAAAAAACTCTCTCTCTATAGATATTAACTGTAGCGTCTCTAAATCAAATACGCTAACGGAAACAATTTACTGCACGAGCGTCGCCCTTTTAAAATTCATCATTCAATAAAATAAAAAGCTATAGCAAACATCTAAATGACTACTTTAAATACAGTTCCTGATTTCAAAAAAAAAAAAAGGAAAACCAAAAGGTAATTATATATATATTTTTAAATCAAATTTATTATGTAAATTCAAAAATATATATTTTTTTTCTACTCATTTCTATCTCTAACCTATACCAATTTCCTTATTAATTTTCTTATAAATTTTATATCCAAACCTTTTACTTCAATTTTTCAGATTCATCTGCCTTACTTTTAATGCTAGGTTTATTTTTGGTGTCTTTTCAATTCAATAAAAATCCTCCTAAATTTGCTGATGAGGAGACCGTGCTTACCAAAAAAACTATGTATAATTATTCTACGTGACTTCATGTATACCACAAATAAAAAGCACGGATTTCCGAAACGATCGTACAGATAATTGACTTTGTTGTTGTTCCTTCTTATGAAACTGATTTTTAATTTAATTAAATTTTGATTTTTAAATTTTAAAAATTTTAAAACTTTTAAATTATAAATAACATTACTTAATATATATATATATATATATATATATATATATATATATATATATATATATATATATATATAGAGAGAGAGAGAGAGAGAGAGAGAGAGAGGGAGACATATATGTATATATATATATATATATATATATATAGATAGATAGATAGATAGTGTTGTGGTTGCAAGGTTGAACAATAATTAGTAAGGAAATACAATGAAGACGCAAACAACAAGATAACGCAATAATAAGTGTATTAAAGAAAAGGTATATTTACAATATGTACAAATGACGGTGTCGAGTCAGAGAGTCTTGGTGGGAGGACATGTACGCTCTTCGGCGTCACTTCTGGTGGCATTTGAGTAAGACACACAAAGGCCAACCTAGGCTTGCCATTTATAGTGTTATGTTATTCGCATATGCAAATAAGTGGTTGCCACCACAACAGATAGATAGATATACTTTCTATTAATTTTCAAATAAGCAACATGTTTCTACATATTCATGAGCATGTTTCAGTCTGCTAGCTACTAGTAGCTAGATACCTCTTCAGGCGATACAGCTCATACGAAAGTAAAGATTGCAAACATATTACTGCTTATGTAAAAATTAATAGAAAGGATACCTTACCCTACTTCGGTATTGAGCACTCTCGTATTAATCTCACTAAACTTTATTGGTTAATTTACCTCTGGAAAATGTTAACCTTGTATTATATATATATATATATATATATATATATATATATATATATCCAATAGGATGTGACCCATTGTGTCACCTAGTCATCTCAGGTTTGCTTATATTCCCAGGAATAATTAGTTTTGAAATCCATTTAAAGATAAAAAGATAAAAACAAGAATTAGTTCATTCTCACATTCTCAATATCTATTTTTATTTTTATCGTTAGCAAAGTGCTTTTTAATTCTACAATGTCTGTTGATGTTTTCCTTTGTTAATAATAGACTATTTCTTATTATTGTTCTTTCCCGTTTTTTATAACCTTTGGCTGCTAATAAACGCAGAGAGAGAGAGAGAGAGAGAGAGAGAGAGAGAGAGAGAGAGACTAAAGCGAGAGTGATAGATGCCATATCAAATAGGATCAGGTTCAAACAACATTTAGCGGAAAAGTACAAAAGTAATAGATATTTGATAAATGATTAGCTACTTGAGGAGTTATCTGCACATTGTGATTAATGATAACATAAAAAACGAAATAGTTTTCAAATGTACTTGAATCCAAAACTGAGAAATATCCTCACGTGTATTGTCTGTAAAATAAAAATAAAATACTCCAGAGTAAACAAATGTCGAATATATATATATATATATATATATATATATATATATATATATATATATATATATATATATATATATATATATATATATATATATATATATATACACTTGTGGCCGATATTATTCATACCCCTCGGATCTTTGAGATTTCTATAAGAATATTGCTCAAACCAGAAGGTAGACAATATTAAAGGGATTTCAAACAATAAATCAAGCATAAGCATTTAATTTAAACTCAACAAATAAATAAATTATGCAAGTTTGAAACATTATACAAAGAAAAACAATAATGGCACTAGTTCAAAATTATTCATGCCTCTCTTACTAATAGTCAATAGCATGCCCTTTATTCTTAATAACTGCCTGTAACCGTTTGGGATATTTATCAGCAAGGTTTTTACAAGCATCAACACTGATTTTTTACCATTCTTCAATGCAGTAGTTCTCCAAATCCCTCAAATTTCTAGGTTTCCGCTTTTTAACCTCAGTTTTCAATATGTGCCAGAGGTTTTCGATAGGGTTCAGGTCGGGACTCTGACTAGACCATTTCAAAACATTAATTTGATTATCCTCAAACCATTTCTTGACTATTTTGGCAGTATGTTTTGGATCATTATCCTGTTGAAGGACCCAGTTTGGTCCTAAATGGAGCTTCTCCGCATCCTGTCTAATGTTTTTCTTGAGTATCTCCAAATATTGCTCCTTCTTCATGGTTCCATCTATCTTGACCAAACTACCTGGACCACTAGCCGAAAAGGAGCCCCAAAACATTAGGCTACCACCACCATGTTTCACCGTGGGTATGGTGTTCTTTGGGTTGTAAGCTTCTCCTTTCTTCCTTCAAACGTAAGAAGCATCCATATGGCCAAACAATTCAATTTTTGTTTCGTCAGTCCACAAAATACTTGAGAAAACGGACTCTGGAGAATTCACATGGGTCCTAGCAAACTTTAGACGTGCTGCAAGGTGTTTTCCGGTGTGCAATGGAGTCCTTCTTGGTCTTCTTCCTTTCAGACCATTTTCATGCAGAGTCCTTTGCAATGTTTGCCTTGATATTTTTATGCCAGAAGACTCCAGATTTTCTAAAATGTCCTTAGTAGTGGTGGTTGGATTTGCATTAACACTTCTTACAATATTCCTGGTGGCTCTAGCAGACAGTTTCCTTTTTCTTCCTCTACCAATCAAGTTGTTTGTTGTGTGGTGGCTCTGGAATTTTTTGATGATGCTCTGTACTGTTGCTGTAGGGACCTCAAATTTCTTGAAAATTGACTTGTAACCTAAACTATCATTATGTGAATTCACAATTTTAGTCCTAAGATCATTACTAAGCTCTTTTTTCTTCCCCATTCTAATAATTTTTATTCTTTTATTGGTTTTCAGTTGATATCATTTTAATTTCTGAAAAATGCAAAAAACGAAATGAAATTAATCAAAGGTTGTATAAAAGCATTCAAAATAAGAATCAAACAGAAAACAAACAGTCAGAAACTCGATTAATACTGAAAAAATAAGGGGGTATGATTATTTTTGAACATTGCAGATTTTATAAATAGCTGTATATTTCTTTTATTACAAGTATCCCGAGATTTTAAAATGACGAAAATGATCAGAAGAGGTTTATTAAGAATATGTATCAATATGGACGTAAACAATAAATTCTTACAAAAGTTACACCTAATAAACTCAATTTTCAAGGGGGGTATGAATAATATCGGGCACAACTGTATATATATATATATATTATTTAAGTTGAATGTTTGTTTACGAACAGGCGATTTGAGCACTATAAAAGTGGTGGCGAGTGTCTATTTAAATAGACATTCCGACGAGTTTTTTACGTCGTCGATTCCATGGTCGAGTGGGAGAACTGCCGACTGTCAACACGACGGTTCTAGTTTCAATCTTTGGCTTGTGAGAGATGCTGGTCTAGCCGCACTGATAAGTTGTGATACAACGAAACAGGACTGTATGTCGATGACTACAAATATATATATATTATTTTATTACCGTTTTATCTGTTTAGTTACACATGTTTCTGTTACCGAATCGTATCAACGATCCAGTAACTTCATCACACTTGAACAGAAATGGTTATTATGGTTTGAAAAGACGAAATTAGAAGAAGACGATGAAAAAGTTGTGTGTGGGGGGGATCTCAAATTTGATCTGACAAAATTTGATTTTCAAGATTTAATAACTAAAAAAGAAGCAAAAATATATCGAACAGGAGTAAGGTTGAATTTAAAAAACTTTAACCAGACACGACACGGATTTGTAGTATATGGAGAGAGAAAGATAGATAGAGAAAGGAAGAGGGGTAGGGGAAGAGAGGAAAAGGGGTATGTGGAGAGGAAGAGGGGTAGTTAACTGCGTAATGAGGAAAGGGAAATACAAATGAAACTGGTGGGTAGTTATTACGATTTAGTTGTCCGGTTGCCGTGATGTCATATATGGTTTGACACGTTAAGGATTTACGCGGTTGGTGGGGGGAATGTACGGAGTAGCTGAGATGCGTCTTCTTAAGGTAAGCAAAAGTTACGTCCAATTTAAGTGAATTACTTATTTAATTGCATTTGCTGTCTTTAAGAAATGAAGTAATTTAGATTAAATTAAAAATTAAATTAAATATTACCGGGCATGGGTTGAATAAGTATAAAATTATAAAATATGCAAGTATGTAGATATAGGTGGTGGTGGTGGTGGTGGTAGTAGTAGTAGTAGTAGTAATTAAAATAACAGTAGTAGTAATTAAAAAAACCCAGATAAAACGGTAATAAAATAAATATATATATTTGCTCTGCAATAGTATTGAGCACATTCTTAAAGTTTTTATTATTCACCAGTTTTGCTATATATATATATATATATATATATATATATATATATATATATATATATATATATATATATAAATGTAACTCTTGGTTCGTTCGCAATTAATAGTCGAAAGAACCACTGGACGGATGGCTTTCACGTTTTGGTATAATATGTTTACTATACCCATGTGTGTTTTTATATATTTCTTTTTAATTATAACATTATACTTAATTTTTCTATAATAAATAGGTGGTTTTCTTTGTACCGATAGGCCATTTTTTTATTTAGGGACAATTATTTATTGCCGCTTCCCGTCACGTGACCAGTGTTTCCAATTTAGCGGTTTTTCCTGCTAGATCTGGAGATTTCGTTTGCAATCTAGCGGGGAATTCTAGAAAATCTGGAGATATTTTGCACCCACACACCCGCAATTTTAGATTAAGAAATAAAGAAAAGCGCTTGAAAATGCTTTAAAACATAAAATAAACTCATTCATGTAAGTAAAAAAAGTAGCATTTATTGCCTTTGGTAACAATTATTTATTGATTACTTGTTTCATTTTTCACATTTTTTTTTCGGCTAACCATTCTTAAATCTTGCTATAAAATCGATTTTTCCAAGTACATTTTAGGTGGGGGGCATTCCAACCTCCGAAGTTTAGTTACAAATACGATCTAAGCAACCCCGCTTAATTTAGAAGTATTTAGTCGAAAATTGTAAAAAGCAAGAAACAACAGCAAAAAAAAAAACTTATACCAATACAGTAGAATTTAATTATCTACCAACCTAAATACTTTTAACATGCTAAAACAAAGCTTTTTTGTTTTTTTATTTTTCTAATTTCAAAATATGTTGCACCATTATTGTGATGTTTAATTTGCAGTATATTTCAATTCAACTTTTATTATGAAAAGTTTGAGTTTATGATTTGTTTCTTGCAAAAAAAAATACCCTCTCTGAAAAAACAGGTAAAACTAGCTGATAAAATATGTAAGCCTTCTGGGGAGCTAACCGCTTCAATATAATTCCAGAAACATAGTAAGAAAACACGGAACATTTTATATATTGAATATACTATATTTATATTTTTTTATGGTAGGAAGTTAAAATATAGAGTTTTTTTGGGGAGGGGGTGAATTAGCGATTTTTAAAAATTTCAGACGATAAAAGTTAAAAATCTAGCGATTTTCTGGAGATTTCTTTCTCTTAATCTCGCGGGCGTTTTTTAAATCTAAGTTGCCAACACTGCATGTGATATCACTAAAAGGATATTTTGGTCCACTACAGGCTTAATGTAAACGGAATGTGTTTACAATATCGGCAAATTTTCAATGGGTTTAATCACATGATTATTGATAATGTAACCATGAGATTGAAATTTAATTTAAATTAACCACACGTGGTCGCTTTCCTATCAAATATTCATCGAAAAATGGTAGGTACAGACAAAATGAATGCCGACGCTCAAAGTTTATAAACATTTTGACCCCTCCCTTTACTTAAAAATTCACCAAAAATCAGGAAATTAACCAATTTTAATGAAAATTTCGGTATTTATCAAATGATGCTCACAGAATTTAATGAACTAATTATTTTACTTAACTCTTAGTGAAAATGTTTTATTTTGTGTAAACAAAAAAATACCTGTACTAAAGTTATGGTTTTCAGTACTAAATAAAAAACGCAAAAATTTATTTTTGCTTTTTTATATAAATAAAGCATCGTAATTTGTAACAATAAAAATAATTTTTACAGGAACATTACGAAAAAAGCCCCTACAGTCCGTATTAATGAATTCGATATAACTCGAAGAAAAATGAATTCTCGCATACTATTCAGGAAATTAAAGATCCAATTAGATTCCTATTTCAGTCACCTAAATTATTTAGGGTGAAATGAGTTTAGGAATTTATAGCCAAACCTAAATATTTTTTTTGCTTAAAAATAGCATTAATACAGTAAGTTAGGTAAAATTTGAATAGAATGCTCTGCTTTGCGGTTGTTGTAAAAATGGAACGGAAATTTGTAATTTTGTTCCCTTTTAAATTCGGTACATTTTTACTTTACGTCAAACTCATCGTTCACATTCGACACGTCAACTTTTTTTAGCTTTTCGGGTATGCTGACAAGGTTAGGGGTGTCTATTCCGAAAGGCGTTCTTAACATGGGTAGATTGGAGTGTTTATTTGTTGTAAAGGTACCCGACAAACTATTAATACCGACATTTCCAATGTGAATGATGAGCTGGACTTATGTAAAAAATAACAAAAAGATATACCAAACTGACTTTTTAGTTTAAAAATGGAATTATTTCCCTTTCGTTATTAACTTTTTTTTTTTTTAATATTTTGTGCTTTATATACATAAAGTACAATTGTTGAATGTCACTGTGTTGATTATATTCGTTTGAGGGGGCACAATTAAAAAATTAAGAAAGATTAAAACGGAGCGAAATTTAAGTTTCCGTTCGATTTTTACAACAACCGTAAAACAGCGCATACTCAGGAAGTTTTATCGTAATTTATAAGCGTAATGTTTGAACACTAAATCAACATTTTATCTATTTTTTAGCATAATTAATGATGGAAGTATTTTTCTGTTTATTTTCTGAACATCTGTTAAAAAAATAGTTTGTACATTCTCTTGAAAAAAAGAATCAAAGTTTTCTCTACTTTCACCTATTTACAGTGTTCATGTAAAGCGTTCATCTGTTCTTTTTATAATAAAAATTCCGTTTTCAAAGAGAAAGGGTTACTGCCAAATTTCTTTTTTAAAAAAAGTGCAAGTTTTCCTGAAAAAAAAACTTTCACCTTACAATTTATGGTAAAAAATTAATCTTTTTTTTTAGGGGGGGGGGAATAACAACTTTTACTGATTAAAAAATTTGCAAAAGATAATAAAAGTAAATAAACGAACAAAATGCATTTTTTCTTGTTCCATTATAACAAACTGAGCCACAGCAACGCGTGGCCGGGTACAGCTATTATATATACAGGGTGGCCGAAAAGTCCCAGGACACTGGCCGAAAAGTCCCAGGACACTCTATTTTTAATATTTTAATGCTGTTTTATATGATTGAGTTTAATATTCTAATGTTGTTAAAACAGTTTATTTCATTTATTTTTTCAGGTTATGACTGACATCAGTGTATTTACTGTTGAGGAGCGCTTTATTGCTGATGTTTGGGTTCACGACCACATCAGGAATGACATGACTATGGAAGATGTTCACAGAAAGATTTGGAAAGCCCGCGCCATCAAGAAGTAATCTCTATCTGTGGGAGAAGAAAGTTTTTGAAACAGGTAGCGTTCTGGATCAGGCAAGAAGTGGCAGGCCTGAAACACGAAAGGAAACGTGTGCTGGTGTTCAAGAATCACTGCAACAGTCTCCCAAGAAATCCAACAGAAAACGTTCTGCTGAACTTGGAATACCAAGGGCTACCATGATGGATCATATGAAAAAGGACTTGGATGTCAAAGCTTATAAGCCCATGTCGGTAAATCAGTTATCAGATGAAGATATGGATCGAAGAAAAGAATTCTGGGAGAAATTTTTAAAACGCTTTCCTGATGGTCCAAGAAATCACAGAAAGATAATATTCAGCGATGAATGCGCCATTTAAAAAGTTCTAAAAGTTGAAACATATATTTCTGGGCTAAAGAAAACCCCTTTTACAAAGAAGAAGTTGAAAATAATCCTCCACATGTCATGATTTGGGCTGCATTGACATCTGAACATTTGATTGGTCCTTATTTCTTTGATGGCAATGTCAACCAGGAATCATATGCCAACATGATTAGAAACTGGTTCATTCCCAAGTTAATAGAACTTGATATTAAGGATCGTGTATGGCTACAGCAAGATGGTGCACCCGCACATTATGCACTTCCTGTGAGAGCGCTGCTAAATACAGAGTTTCCTGATCGATGAATTGGGCGCGGATCAAATTCTTTTGCTTAGCCACCACGAAGCCCCGACTTGACCACTCCTGACAACTCATTATGGGGTTTAATTAAAGGTCAAGTTTCTGGTATTAGATACGAAACCATTGATCAGCTAAAGCATGCGATTATTGCAGCTTTTGCTAGCGTATCAAGGAATTCTCTAAAACAAATGGCACAAAGAACCTGGAGGCGAATGGAATTGTGCAAGAACAACGAGGGCGAACATACTGATCCCCTAGACCACTAAATTACTCTAGTTGTTTTCTGCTTTGTTTCTAATAAAGTTCTCTTTTTTTGTTGAATATATATGTTTTCTGTAAGTTTCATTAAAAAATACTGTGTTTTATTAAAAATACATGTATAGTGTCCTGGGACTTTTCGGCCACCCTATATATATATATATATATATATATATATATATATATATATATATATATATATATATATATACTAGAAGTTCAGCCCGGCTGTGCTCGAGCCTTATGTACTGGTCATACCTTTATGTGTATATGTATATATATATATATATATATATATATATATATATATATATATATATATATATATATATATATATATATGTATTAAAAAGTTTGCCTCATATCCAGGAAACCTACATCCAAAATTTCAAGTGTTTAGACGCAAAATCGGCGGAGATGTTTTTTAAGGTTTTTCAACTTTGATTACTTGGAAGGCAAATCTTCACCCAAAAACTGATTAAAAGTTTGCTGCATGTCTGAATACCCTCTCTGTAAAATTTCAAATGTTGAGAACCAGAATAAGCAGAATAGTCTGCTAGACACCGCAAAGGTGAAATCTTTGAACTTTGACGCCTCGGCAGCCAAATTTTGTGCCAAAAATCAATTAAAAAATCTTGCTCTATGTCTAAATAAATTTTATGTGAAATTTCAAATGTTTAGACCAAAAATTGGCTGAGTAATTTGGAAAAGACCGCAGAGGTAAATTTTTTAAAACTTTGACCCCAATTTTGACATCTTAACAGTTGTTGTTCTTGGTCTCCAATCAAATTAAAGCTTTGATCTATGTCCAAGTAACCTACATCTAAATTTCAAGTGTTTAGACACAAAATCGGTAGAGGAGTTTAGTAGAGTTCTCAAAGGTCAAATCCTTGAAATTTGTCCCCTTGACAGCCAAATTGTTGGCCGAAAACCGATTAAAAAGATTTTCCCAAATGTCAATAGGTCAAATCTCGAGTCTGTAGACTGAAAATTTACAGAGTAGTTTTGTAGGGAAATCTATACATACAGACACACACACTGACGAACAATTTCACTTATATATATGTATATATATACATATATATATATATATATATATATATATATATATATTCTCAATTTGTTTGGCAGGACAAGGAGAAAAGCAATTAAAATTGGTGTGGGTCTACCTATTGTTTTTATTTTAATTTTGTACTTATGTACATATTAATTTTATTCAGTTATATTATGTACTTATTTATTTGTGTTTATTTATTTACTTATTATTATAATCATGACATTCGTTTTTATCCCAGCCCTGAAATGAGAAGGTATTTTATTAATGAAATGTTTATTTTTAACAAGAATTAGTTCTAGTATTTTAGTCAATACATACAACTATTTTTAATAATTAGTTTGTGAGTACTTGTTAATATATTTTTGTATTTTCGCTGATTATATTGTTTTATCGTGTGAGAAGGCGTGGCGCTAAGACACACCCGCGCACGCACTCACGCACGCACGCATACACGGACACACACACACACTCACACACACACATACTCTCTCTCTCTCTCTCACACACACACACACACACATATATATATATATATATATATATATATATATTTCTGTGGTAATATACAATATTTCCTTATAATATATACCAATCTTTATTTAAGAAGCTCAATGTAATTATGGCGTAATGTAAACATATTATAAAGTATTTGCAGCTTCTCTTCCAATTTTCGGATTTTAATCTTTTGTCAAAACGCACTTTATTTTCTTTTTGATAAATTGATTCTTGGTATTTCTTCTGATAAGTTAAGGACAAAATGCATCCACTAATTGATATAATAATTAAATGACTGAAACAGATACTGTGAAGAATTGCAAATGTCAACTGAATTAAAGGAATAAATTATAAGATGGTCAACATCATGAACTTTGGAATATAAACTTTTGTCATTCATGCACTATATATATATATATATATATATATATATATATATATATATATATATATATCTTTCAAACTCCTTGGCCTAAGGTTCACAGGAAACATGAGTTGGAACAATTTCATTGAAAGCATTGCCAGGGCCGCTGCAAAGAAGGCAGGCTCTCTCTACCATGCTAGCAAATTAATAACACCCGAAAGTATCCTGTACCTCTATAAGGCCACCATTCACCCATCTATGGAGTATTGCTGTCATATTTGGGCTGGTGCATCTGCTACTAGTCTCTCGCTCCCAGACAAGGTTCAAAAGAGAGTCGCCAATTTGATAGGCCCTGAACTGGCAGTTAGGCTTCAGCCTCTATCCCATCGACGAAATGCTGCATCCCTCTGCCTGTTCTACAAGTATTTTAATGGAGAATGGTTTTTGAAAACCAGATAAAAGACCGTTTTCGTGGAAACCTACGAAAATGTTTCCAAGAACCGACATTTTCGTAGGTTTCCACGAAAACGGCCTTTTATCTGGTTTTTGAAAACCAGATGTTTATTTTCGTTGGCGACACTTTTTGCCTGTTCAACAATGAAACGGAAGCGGATGCTTCCTTCGCATCCCTTAATAATATTCATTCAGTTCTTAAATTTACTAAGTAATTATTCCCTTCCTTTTCTAGAGGTACTGGTCTGTAAAACACCTTCCGTTTTTTTTTTACTTCTGTCTACCGTAAACCTACGTTCACTGGTCTCTACACACGTTGAGACTCTTTCTGCCAAACAAAAATATAATCTTATAAACACCATTATCCATAGAACTTGTACGATATGTTCAGAGACCAAATTAAATTATGAAGTCAAGTTTATTACCAAGACTTTTTGTAATTATGGTTTTCCATTGCAAATTGTAGAATCTACAATTAGAAATAAAATTTCGAATTTCACCAAAATTAAACAGGCATCTGTTGACAAATGTCCTATCTACCTAAGCCTACCTTGGCTAGGTAATATTAGTGTAGACATATTGGAATTCAAGATTTCGTAGTTAAGTTGTAGATTATATATATATATATATATATATATATATATATATATATATATATATATGTGTGTGTGTGTGTGTGTGTGTGTGTGTGTGTGTGTGTGTGGTTTGCCGAAAAGTAAAACCGAAAGAATTTATAAAATAGTATATTTATAAATTCTTTCGGTTTGTCTTTTCTCAAAACAACATAACGTCAACCCACGCTAGTATTTTTATTTTATTTTTACTCACACACACACACATATCTATCTATCTGTCTATCTATCTATCTATCTGTCTATATGTATATGTATATATATATATATAGAGAGAGAGAGAGAGAGATAGAGAGATAGAGATAGATAGATAGATAGATAGATAGATAGAGATATATAATCTACAACTTAACTACGAAATCTTGAATTCCAATATGGCTACATAAAACCACTGTTTTGAATTCAATTAGTTTTTATGGTTGGATTTGTTGGATTTGTTGGTTGGTTGGTTGTTTTTGTTTTACGGCATATCAACCCTTTACGGGTTATTTAATGCCGAATCCAAAGATTTTGAAGAAAAATGTTTTTAATAGAATATATTTGTTGATTTCACGTCGGTTTCTATCTAACCCATAGTTGTGACCCTAACAGGTACTACCACTTCGGGTCAGAGTGGACCTGGGAGCAATGGTAATTAAAGGGTGGCTACACACTCCCCAAAGCCCACAAGCTGAGGCCTCACCACTGGATATAGTTTAAGGTCATATCCAGGACCACCATTGTAGGGACTTTTACCCTCTGCAGGGGGGCAGTCGGCGTATTCTAATGCCCCACCGACAGGGCCTTGGATTTGTTGATAACTATTACATAACGTAAATGTTTAAATTTTTATTTATGTTTTTTTTTGTATTTTTTTTTGTTTTTGCAACTTTTACATATCACCGTTCTCTTTTGTAATTTTTTCTCTCTAAATCTTTTAAATTTCTTATAAAAACTTTTCAACAGTGTTAAGACATATACATTTGTCTCTAAGCAATTGCTCAGTCGTCTTCCATAATTAAACGAAACACGAGTAAGATGTACTTTATGAGAAAAATGTATAAATGTATGAGCGTGAATTAAATACATCTTCTGATTTTGAAATGATAATGGGCCAGAGAACTTCTGTTTATGTTGTAATGATTGCTTTCGTGTCAACTTTTCATTGGTTGATTTCAATCTCGTGGCCGTTTTTAGATTGTAAATGTCGGTTTTTAAAGGTTTTCGGATATGCTGACAACAAATATTATCGTTAAATTTGGGGATGATAAGTCGTTACCACATACGAAAACATAGGTTATCCAACCTAATAACTAATGTAATTGCTGACAGCGATTATGGTTCACAACCGAGTAGTTAATGATGCGCATGCGTGTAACAGTATCAGACGACAAAGCAACTATTCCTCCTCTCAAATGGAAAAAATGGGCTATTTAGAGAAAAGACGGTCAAAAGTATCGTTTTTGGAATCAGAAAATAGGTCGATTCCATTTCCGATTAATCGTCTGAACACATATATATATATATATATATATATATATATATATATATATATATATATATATATAAATTCTGTGTGTGTCTGTGTACATTTCCCTACCAAATAACTCTGTCAATTTTCGGTCTAAAGACTCGTGATTTGACATAAAAGTATTGAAATTTGGGGAAATCTTTTTAATCGGTTTTCGGACAGAATTTTTTTCTGCCAAGGGGTCAAACTCGATCAAACTCCTTTACCAATCTTTGGTCTAAACACTTGAAAATTGAAATGTAGCTTACTTGGAAATGGATCAAATATTTTAATTTGGTCCGAGCCGCCAAAATAATTGTTAAAGAATCAAAATTGGGACCCAAGTTAAATAGAATTTTACCTAAGCCGTCTCTACTAAATTACTCTTTTCTATTCTAAACATTTGAAATTTTACATAAACGGTAGTCAGGGATAGGGCAAGCTTTTTAATCGGTTTAGATCGAAAATTTGCCAAGGGTTCAAAGTTCAAAAGATTTGTCATTTGCAGTTTCTATCAAAATACTCCGCTTATTTTGAAATTTATACATCATGCTATTCAGACATGCGGCAAGCATTTTAATCAGTTTTGGGCAGGAATTTTGTTTCAAAGTCGAAAAGTTAACCTTTGCAGATTCTACCAAATTCCTCCGCTAATTTTGGGTCTAAATACTTGTAATTATAGATGTATGTAACTTTAATATTTTCATGTGAGACTTAAATAATAAATGTTAAGGGCTAAAAATATGGGTCAAATTTAAAAAATTGAACTCTGCGATCTCTACAAAATTACTCATACAATTTTTGGTCTAAACATTTGAAATTTTACATGAAGTGTATTCACAGTATAAACAGTAAATTGAGCCGGAGCTAAGCCGGACTGAACTGCCAACGTAGACCCTCACTACCATGTCTCCTTCTCCAACATCAGGGGTCTACGTTCTAACCTTCCAAGGGTTGAAACCCAATTACAGGAGACTAAACCAGACCTTTTATTTCTAAGCAAACTGGCACTGGACAGACTATATTCCTAGATGAGTTCGTAATTAAAGTATATTCTAACTTAACTTCTAAATCTGATCCCCAACTTGCCATGGGCATGGGATATCTGCCTATATTAAAGACGGCTTTCCATGTGGTAGGGACATCCCCAGAAAAGATCCTAACTTACCCTATATCTGCTTCCGGGTTGCACTTGCTCACACTACTGCATTTATATTTACTCTCTATCGCCCCCAGAACAGCGGAGTTACTATCTTTAAAAGCATATCTGAGAAAATTGACCACGTCCTATCTGCTTATCCTTCAGCTAACATTCACGTATGTGGAGACTTCAATGTTCATAATGTGGCATAGTTGACCCACTCAAACAAAACCGATGATGAGGGGACGTTCTATCATGATTTCTCCATTGGTTATGATCTCAATCAGATTGTTCGGGAACCCACCCGTGTGCCCGACACTGACGGCCATTATGCGAGTCTCCTATACCTTTTTCTCACAACTTGCCCTGAACTATGTTCAGTTTCCGTACTGTCTCCTCTTAGATCTTCCCACTACTCTGTTGTATCAATTAAGATAAAAATGAAATGTAATAAGTCCTCAGACGTACCTCTCCATCGTACAGTATATCGATACACTATGGCTGACTGGGATAGCTTCCGTACATTTATGTCAGATCTACCTCTGCGTTCCATGTTTAAAAAGGATTTGTCTTCTATAGTATCAGACCTGACGGAATGGTTAATTGTAGGTATTGACCGTTTCATACCCTTGAAAAAGTTCCAGCAAAAACCTAACAGCCACCCATGGTTTACTCCAGAATGTTCTGCTTCCATTGTGTACAAAAATCACTTTTTCCATTGCTTCCAACGTAATTGATATATGAAGACTAAAGCCGCTTTCAGGACTGCCAGCAATCATTGTAAGAAAGTAATAAAGAACACAAGAGAGGTGTATGCTCAGTCCGTTAAGTCCAAAGTAGCTGAGCAGCGGCTTGGTTCCCACCAGTTTTAGTAAATAGCAAACAGAATCCTGAACAGAAGCGTTTGTTCTATCCCAACTATCATAAATGGACCTGAGGTAATCTCGTCAGCATCAGACACAGCAAAACTCTTTGCCAAGAACTTTGCAGCTAATTCTACCCTTTGCGACCAAGGCCGCCAACCCCTAATATTTCCTCCTATCAGAACACACGCTATGTGATATACAAATATATGTATGTAATGCTGCCAAGCTAATCAAAAACCTTGATTCCAGTAAAGCAACCGGCCCTGATGGTATTCCAATTATAGTACTCAAAAAACTTCAACCAGAACTAGCACCGATCCTTACAAAACTGTCTAAACGTTGTCTTAAGGAGAATTGCTTCCCATCACCCTGGAAAATCTCATCAGTATGCCCTGTATTTAAGAATTCAAGTGATCGCTCATCCCCGTCTCAGTACAGGCCAATAAGTCTCCTGTGCGTCAGGAGTAAGTTGCTGTGTTAAATAGAGAAGTAATCAACCACCTCAGCAAAAATAACCTTCTTAGTGGCACACCATATGTTTTCCGTTCTGCTAGATCTACAACAGATGTGCTTACAGTTATATCTCATAGGATAAGCGAATCTCTAGACAGAGGCAACCATTTCTAGGGCAATTGCTTTTGATATATCAAAAGCCTTTGATAGGGTATGGCATAAAGGTTTACTTCACAAGATCTACAGCTATGGTATAGCTGAAAATGTCTCTCAATTATTGAATCATTTATCTCCGATAGGTTCATTAGAGTAATAGTTGATGGGAAAAATCAGAAGCTCACAGTATTAATGCTGGGGTCCCTCAGGAGTCCAT
Source organism: Euprymna scolopes (assembly GCF_053919585.1). Classification (NCBI taxonomy): domain Eukaryota; kingdom Metazoa; phylum Mollusca; class Cephalopoda; order Sepiida; family Sepiolidae; genus Euprymna; species Euprymna scolopes. Next base: position 110,160,204 of record NC_136493.1, on the reverse strand, counting down.
CCTGGGCCCAACTCCTTTCCTGATCTACATTAACGATCTTCCAAATCACATCCTTACACCATTCGTAGACATTTATGCTGATGACACTACCATCTATGGTAGCACATCTAAGATCGTAAACGACCAAGTTCCCTCCGATTCTCTCTCCTCGGATCTTTAGCAAGTGATACAATGGGGAAAGGAGCGCTGGTTACTTTTAATGCATTTGAAACCAAACTCCTATCTTTACATGATCAACGCTCTGGTCCCCATCCGGCATAAATCGAAATGAATGGCTCTCGTCTTGGGGAGGCCTCAAGATGTGACAAGCTTCTGGGCTTGACCTTCATTTCTGGTCTTAAATGGAACACGTACAAAAATCTTTTGCCAAGGCCGTTGGAAAAATGGGTGGATCCTTCTATCGATCCAGTAGATAACTCACTGCGGATGCAATATAATAATATATAAGAGCCAGGTACGTCAAAGACTGGGCAGGAGCTGCTGGAAAGGTTTTGTCCTGTCTTGATGGAGTTCAAAATAGACTTCGTAGCCTCGTAGGAGATGTCCTTTTCTCTTCCCTGCGGCCTCTATCTCACAGAAGAGATGTTGCAAGTTTGTCTCTGCTTCATCGCTATTTTCATGGAAAGTGTTCAACTGAGTTCAATATATATATATATATATATATATATATATAAAGAAACATAAAATTAAATTCATTTAATAATATTTGCTTGAATGAAAAAATTGTCAAATTATTAACGAGATAACTTTTTTTTTACAAGTTTCAGAAACTTACCGGTAGTTTCGTATCAAAAGCTGTGGAAACGTTAGCAATGCTGAGCTGCGAGTACTGTGAAGCTTTCCTACTGTTCACTGCAATGTAAACTTGCCATCGTAATTACTGAAGTCACAGTATTTGAGGTGTGTCAAATTATAAACATGGCAATTTGTTTCGTCAATAAAATGGGTCATAAGAGTAGTTTGAGTACTTCTGAAAAGGGGACTATTGCAGAACAAGCTAGAAAAAGATAAAATTACCCTCAAAATATCGAAAATGATAGGAAGGTACAATCAAACTATGAAGAACTTTGTCAAGAACCCTACAAAGGTACGTAAGAGAGCTGATAAAGGTAAATGTAGAGTTGTTTTCCCACCGTTCGCTACTCTAAATTAAACGTGAAGTTGTTAAGAACCTTGTCAGGCAAGTTGAGAAGTCTTTGTCCTAGCAGGATTTAAGAATGTCTCAAAAAGTACTCAATATCGCCTTCTGAAATTAGTGGCAAAGTCTGTTAAGCCTTTGACAAAGCCTCCATTAAAGCAACATCACATACGAAACCGATTGAAATGGGCAAAGGACAACATGAAAACGGATTTTTCCAAAGTTTTGTTCATGGATGAAGTGCGTGTCACTCTTGATGGCCCAGATGGCTGGAGCAAGGGAATGGGTCCTAGATGAACGACATCGTCATCAGCGTTTAAGGCGCCAACAAGGTGGTGGTGGGATAATGATTTGGGCTGGTATTATCGGAGGTACTTTAGTTGGCACATGGAGAATCCCAGAAGGTGTAAAAAATGACGTCAAATGCTTACATAGCTTTTATGAAGGAGAACTTTGAATTATGGCTGAAGAAGCAAGGGTTAACGTTCAGAAGAACCATTATTTTTATGCAGGATCATGCTCCATCGCATGCAGCAAAGAGTATTTGCAATAACTGGGGTTCTCTGGGCGACGGAAGATAGAGTGGTCAGCCAATTCACCAGATCTGAACCCAATTAAGAACCTTTGGAGTATCATGAAGCGCGGCCTCTATGCAAGTGGGCGCCAATTTTAAAGCAAAGACGAGTTGTGGGATGCTTTCAAGAGGTAGCGCGAGGAATAACTGTTGACGAAATCACAACTTTGACTAATTCTCTGAACCAACGTCTTTTACAAGTCATTCATAAAAAAGGATCAATATGCCCTACTAATTATGTCAACGTAGAAATTTCTATGTAGTTATTGTGTCCGAAGCATATTTCCTAGTTCATTTAATGTTTCAATATTATTTCAATAAAGAAGTTATGGGTATATTGTGTGTTTTTTTCTCAGCCTCGTTAATGACTTGACATACTGAAATCAACAGATATTCCTATCTTTTGCCATAGTTTCGCTAATACTGCTTTAAATACTTTTATTTTTGGACGGTAGTAGCTGAATAGTACTGTAAGACCTTTCGCAAAGGTTCATGTATTTTTATTCACTCGTTCCTTAAATATTTAAAAAAAAATGTAAACTCGTTAATAATTTTATACGCAGTATATATATATATATATATATATATACTTGTTATTTGTTTTTACATAAAGAGCTAGGTATAGCTCAGTGATGATTATGTTTCTAATCAGCCAGTTATAAATAACTAAAGACATCATCAGGAGATATTGCTTTCCCTGATAGAACTTTTGAAAAGCAATATCGCTTGATGATGTCTGTAGCTATTTATAATCAACTCACTAGAAATATACTTATGACTGTGTAGCAATAGCTAAAAGTTAAACAAAAATGTTTATAAAAAAACAAATAAAAATATAATAATCGCTTTACTTTTTATTGCCCACTCTTATACACCTTCGTTAGATGTTTTACCTCTTTACAATATTTACCGGGAATTTATATGTATGTATAGTATACACACAGTTTTCGCTGTATTAACGATCTTCAGTGCAGCAAGTGCAGAAACTACCTTCAGCCAGCATTGAAATTCGACCGATTACACTAGAGTCAGAGATTCAAAACCTTAATCTGTTTGGCTGCAGCTATGATGACTATGTTAAATTACAATGATCAAACATTATCCAAACGCCAACGTTCCTTTTTTTCACGTTTAACTACATCGTATACTGTGCATAATGACGAAACATAATTTTTCCTACGTTTCGCTAGCAGTGAATTTGCATTAAAACCATACAATTTATTACTCCTCTCTATTGTCCGTTGTTTGATCACGAGACAGATTTGAATTACAAATCACGTTTGACTCAATCGCCAGCGGATTCCACAGGCAGTTTCTCGAGTTAATTGAATTATGAGGAAAGTATGTGATGTTATATTTAGTGTGTAGGAGAGTGTTTTCCTAAAAAAATTAGAAAACATTTCATCCAAGAGTAAATCCATATATATATATATATATATATATATATATATATATATATATATATATATATATATATATATATAGGAATCAATTTACCTAACAGCCAGATCACAGAGTACACAACACTGGATTTACTCTTGGATGAAATGTTTTCTAATGCTACACCGGACGTTTTAATGCGTTTGTACTGCAGTTCATTTTTTATATAAAATATGACATTTTTTTTTAGGAAAACACTCTCCTACACACAAATATATATATATATATATATATATATATATATATATATATATATATATATATATATATATATATATATATATGCTAGCATTTCGGCCCGGCGTTGTGTGTTTGGAGGTGTGTGTTGAGCAAAAAAAAACGTGGTAGTAGGAAGGCCGGCTCGAACCCGTACCGCGAAGGAGGAAAAGAACGGGGAAAAACGTGACGTCTTTGCTGTTACGACCACCACCAAACCGAAAGTGACGTAGGTTTAAATTAAGTTTAGACAATCGAAAAGAGGGGATAACTTTCGAAAATATCGATGAAAAAAGCGACCCCTCCCTGTAGAAAAGTGCCCATTTGAGGGTGAAAAAAAATTAATGTTTTTAGCCAATTTTTCGGTATTTGTTGTCTGAAGAGTCGAGCTTCAAAGCGATACTAATCTTGATAAAATTCGTCGCCTCTGTCGAAAGTTTTAGGCAGACATGCAAACATACATACATACATTTATATATTGGTAGCTCAAATTTTCGACCCAAACCGATTAAAAAGCTTGCCCTATCTCTGAATACCCTTTATATAAAATTTCAAATGTTTAGAACAGAACTTTTTTGAGTAATTTGGTAGAGACCGCAGAGGTCAATTTTTTTACCTTGACCCCTATTATGACCCCTGAACATTTTATTTTATTAAGTTAGATCCATATTCAAGGAACCTATATCTAAAATTTCAATTGTTCATACCCAAAATTGGCGGAGGAGTTTGGTAGCGTTGTCAAAAGTCAAATCGTTGAACTTTCATCTCTTATCAGCCAAATCTCTGGCCTAAAACGGATTACACAGGTTTTCCCAAATCTAAGTACCCTGTATCTCAAATTTCGAGTATGTAGATTGAAAATTGACAGAGTTATTGCGTAGGGAAATGTACACAGACACACACACACATTGTCCGATCGTAAAATACGCTTTAATATAGTATTTTGACCGTTGAAGACTTCGTATTTAGTAATAATTTAAAAAGTTTAAAAAAAAAAAATGATCGTATCCTACCACGGAAAATCGAAAACAAACGTTTAGCTTGCGATGTATTTTTTTCTATTGATGTTAACGGCACCACTGAGAATTAAATACTCTATATATTATGTTTCTTTTCTATAGACCAAAATTGACAGAGAATTTTAGGTGGCACATTTTTTAAAACAAATATATATACGCATTAGCAAACGATCTACAACTTTTAGGCGTAATCCACCACACGAGTTTACGAGAATTTATTTTCTATCATAAAATGTATATACATGTATATATGACATCTAATTTACATAAGGAAAACACGCTGCTCTCCCCCATTATTATATATAACCCCAATCCTCCGACTCTCTCGTCAATGACCATCCCTCTTGAAGTAGCCCGCATAAATCGAGCGAAACGTTGAGTATTCAGGTCCTTCCACCTCCATTTTATTTCATATATATATATACATATATATATATATATATATATATATATATATATATATATATATAAACTGCGTCAATCGCTTCATTGCAGATTAGTAAAATATCAATATTTCGCTAAATATACGTCACAACAAAATAAAAATTATATAATCAAACGAAATCTGTAAGGAAAGTTATTTCCCAAATCTAATTAAACTTCATGCGAAATTCACGAAGTTATGACATTTTATTCTTTATCCTGGACTTTCCACTGTCCGCTTTATTGCAGGTCTTTTTAAACGTTGTTTTAGGGAAAAAATACAATGTTTTATCATACGAACTTTATTTTTTATTATATTTTTCTGTCAAAGAATAATGGGAAAAAAACACATCCTAGCCTCAAATAAATTATTTATCGACATATCCAGTATTTTTTAAATAACTTAAAACAACATTTTGTCCTTCGGGGAAGTCAATTGTTTGATCCTAAAAAGGAGTTATGGCTCTAACAATATCAACTATGTTCTCCACAATGCATTTTTTGAAGTGGATTGCTCTTCTCCATTTTGTAAATTGTTCCTCCTCCTCTTTTAAATACTGACTAGAGATATTCAATGGGGTAAAGGTCTGCAGTCGCCCTAACTGAATGGGATGGTGCATTGTCATGCATAAAAATCATCTGAAAGCGTCGTGACAATAGTAGTTCATATGATGTTTTTGAATTTTTGAGATGAGGATTGGTTATTATTATTATTCATGGAACTACTGTTCTCACCTTGAGTGTGATTTTCACAACGTTTCGGTCGAAATAACCTCAACCTTCAGGAGAATTTTACAATTGATTTTTCCCAGTGCTCTAACCACTACGCCACGGGTTCTTGCAAAGATCTGTGGCGCAGTGGTTAGAGTACTGGGAAAAATCAATTATAAAAGTGATATTCTCCTGAAGCTTGAAGGTTCAATCCTCAGTGTGGGCGACCGAATATACAATTGCGAATTACTTAGGACCTCTATCCAGTGATGGCTGGCGGAACTAGAGCACGCTACCCCCGTGAAGTAAATAAAGGGTTTCGCTCGAAATTCCGTCCAAATTCCCGAGTTCGACAGAAACATTCCTTAGTTCGATAAGATACACCTGAAGAAGGTCGGAGGTTATATCGATCGAAACGTTGTGAAAAGATGAGAACAGTAGTCCGATGAATAATAATACAAATAATGGTAGTTCATCTAGCCATGATGACAAATTTTTATCCAAAAAGGCCGTGTACGCATTGCTGGAAAGATTTACACCCTCTGGAACCCGGAAAGGTACAACCAACTTATCCCTTATGATTCCCGCACAAAACATGATGACCCCACCTTCTCGTTGGCGATGAACTCTGTAAGAAGTTGGAGTTCCGTTCGAGTTCCAAACTTTTCCAAACCATCCGGACACTCAAGAGTGGCACGGATCTCATCTGTAAATAGGACACGTTGGAAATCCATTTTCATGTAATTCTGTGCCCAAGCCTTCCGTTTTTCCCTATGTTGTTTGCTCAATGCCGACCTTGGAATAGTTTTGAGTTCCTTGCTATTTCATTCCACAGATTACCTCGGGCCTGTCTGGATCTTGGAGGCATTCCAGCTTTTGCAAAAATGGAAGCACTGGTGCTGTTTTTGGGTTTCAGTTGACTTCCCTATCTTACTTGATAACAAAAAGTGAAACCTTTTTCTTCACCATATTCCCTCTGTTTCACTTTTTGTTATCAAGTAAGATCTATGACTTACATGTACTTTCATCAAATACTTTTGTATGCAAAATCCAATCCTGCATTTTGCTAATTCCTACCCTCTGATGAGAAGGAAAGTATTAATGAGGACTATCCACTTATCAAGTGTTTCCTTTTCAGAGTAAATGTTTTAACTCTTTTTTCAAAGTGTTTTTAACATGTTTTATTAACTGTTTGCTCTTATATATATATATATATATATATATATATATATATATGTATATTTATATCTTTGTGTGTATGTGTGTGTGTATGTATGTGTGTGTGTGTCCGACAGAAAAAAAACAAACACTAGCCAGCAATGCAAATGTTGGCTTTTTATAACTGGATTCGAATTTCTTTCACAGTAGTTACTATCACTTCCAGCACAAATGAATGCATCAGTATGAAATAGTGGTGTATTTATGTATAACATTAATAATAGTTTTTTGAAAAAATATTACACTGAACGGCCTTTTTAATAGATTAAATTTGACCATTATTTTGTAAATAGAAAAATGAACATTCAATTCTTAACTTCTGTTTAATACCTTCATGTCTGTATACATGGCTTCATAAGCATCTTAATTAAGTTCATTTATATGTTAATTTCTGGTTGCCGAGAGGGCAGAAAGTGCTATACTCAGTGTACAATATGATAATTACTGCCAGCTAGTATATATCATTATACCTATCTATCCATTTATCTTTAGTATTTTCGCTTAAAAGTTCATAAAATGGGCCATTCGTTTAGGACTTTATAGGGAACTAACTACCACACAGACACGCAGACAGTTGCAATTAATGGTTCTTCTCTTGGAGAAGAATTTTGCTTCGCAAGGTTCTTGGCTTCATTCCTAGTCTGAAATCTGTTGCCAAAATCACTGGGAAAAGGTTGGATCATTCTACCGCTCCAGTAGTATCTCACTGCCGATGCAGTTCTCTTTCTGTATGAGAGCTAAGTACATCCTTAAATGGGGTACTATTGCCACATCTAGGCAGGAGCTGCTCGATGAACCGATCCTGTCTTGATAGAGCTCAAAACCGGCTTCGAATCCTTGTAGATGTTGCACATTATTTTCCTGCAACCTATTTCCCACAGAACAAATCGTTGCATTTCTGTCTCTTCTTTATCGTTATTTTCATGACAAGTGCTCATCTGAGCTCAAATTTATGCCCCCCCTTTCGAAACTTTCACAAAAGACGTTCAACTAGTTACCATCACTAACAATACTTTCTCTCACTTTCTATCTATACATTAATCTAACCGCAGATTCCACGAACACAGCTTTTTTCTTGCAACTTTTTGCCTGGGGAACACTGTTCCATTCGTCTGCTTTCTGGCTGACAACAGTATGGTAGCTTTCAAGTTTAATGTAAACAAATTCTCTTGATTGATTGAGTTTGTCGGACTGACTTCCTCATCTTGGTTGTTATTGTCAAAACGTTTCGGCCGTTTTGCCCTCCGGCCTTCGTCAGGTGAACGGTTTGTTAGGAGTCTCGAACCCAACCCTTTATTATTATTACGGACTCCAGCTAGGCTTTGGGACATAGTTGCTGATTCTCTGTTTTTCAATGTTACTTTTTTCACTGCCTTCGTTCAGGATTGAACTCAGCACCTTTGGGTAACTGTAAACTTTGATACAACGTCTAGGACCACTCGGCCATATGTCACTAGGACAATTCTTAGTTGGTTTTTGTTAATGTTAAACCTATGTTGTTATTCAAGGTTTTCTCTCTCTATCAGAGGTGTCCAAATTGCATTCAGCTCTATGCTTGGTTTGCTCAGTAGGTTGTTATGTCCGAGCATGTGAGCTGTTTCTTTAAGTTTTCTCACTTTCCAGTGGGTCTCTCTGTTTATTATTTTTACTTCATCCCATAGGGGGCGATGATCCCCCCTCTCCATCCAGACATGATTGGATATACCCGATTTTTCCGTCTCCCCTTTAGTTACCGCTTTTCGGTGTTCTTCCACCCGTACTTTAAGGGGGCGGCATGTTTCACCCTTGTAAACCTTTCTGCAACTGCATGGGATGGAGTATATGCAGTTTTTGGTCATGTTCTCATCCGTGCGGGGCTTCACTCGTACCAGGTGTCGTCTGAGTGTTGACCCGCTTTTGAATACCGTCCTGATGTTGTAGGGGGCACATATTCTCTGAATCTTTTCGGAGATGCCTCGTATGTATGGTAGGCAGACCGTTGGAGGTTTTTGAGTTTCATTCTCCTCTCTTATACTATTAACACGTCTGGTGGATAGTATGTTATTGGGGTAGTTGTTATGACGAAGGGTATTCTTCAACCTGACCATTTCTTGGTGGTATGTAATGGTGTCGCTACTTATTGTCTCTGCTCGATGTTGTAAGCAGCGTGCGATTCCATGTTTGATACTGTATGGGTGATGGGAGTTGAAGTTTAGGTATTGTCCGGTGAAGGTAGGCTTGCGATATACGGATGTCTTAAACCCATGCTCTGTGCGTGATATATCGCAAGCCTACCTTCACCGGACAATACCTAAACTTCAACTCCCATCACCCATACAGTATCAAACATGGAATCGCACGCTGCTTACAACATCGAGCAGAGACAATAAGTAGCGACACCATTACATACCACCAAGAAATGGTCAGGTTGAAGAATACCCTCCGTCGTAACAACTACCCCGATAACATACTATCCACCAGACGTGTTAATAGTATAAGAGAGGAGAATGAAACCCAAAAACCTCCAACGGTCTGCCTACCATACATACGAGGCATCTCCAAAAAGATTCAGAGAATATGTGCCCCCTACAACATCAGGACGGTATTCAAAAGCGGGTCAACACTCAGACGACACCTGGTACGAGTGAAGCCCCGCACGGATGAGAACATGACCAAAAACTGCATATACTCCATCCACTGCAGTTGCAGAAAGGTTTACAAGGGTGAAACATGCCGCCCCCTTAAAGTACAGGTGGAAGAACACCGAAAAGCGGTAACTAAAGGGGAGACGGAAAAATCGGGTATAGCCAACCATGTCTGGATGGAGAGGGGGGATCATCGCCCCCTATGGGATGAAGTAAAAATAATAAACAGAGAGACCCACTGGAAAGTGAGAAAACTTAAAGAAACAGCTCACATGCTCGGACATAACAACCTACTGAGCAAACCAAGCAGAGAGCTGAATGCAATTTGGACACCTCTGATAGAGAGAGAAAACCTTGAATAACAACATAGGTTTAACATTAACAAAAACCAACTAAGAATTGTCCTAGTGACATATGGCCGAGTGGTCCTAGACGTTGTATCAAAGTTTACAGTTACCCAAAGGTGCTGAGTTCAATCCTGAACAAAGGCAGTGAAAAAAGTAACATTGAAAAACAGAGAATCAGCAACTATGTTCCAAAGCCTAGCTGGAGTCCGAACACAGTACCCCCGTAATAATAATAAAGGGTTGGGTTCGAGACTCCTAACAAACCGTTCACCTGACGAAGGCCGGAGGGCAAAACGGCCGAAACGTTTTGACAATAACAACCAAGATGAGGAAGTCAGTCCGACAAACTCAATCAATGAAAACAACTCATATCAAAAATACGGACAATTACTAAATTCTCATGAATCGTACTATTAAAATAATCAAATTTGACTCAGCTAACATTAATAATGATTACTACACTACCAGCTTACATTATGTAAACCCTTATCCTCGAGTAGATTTCGGGCATTGGTAAGTGATAACGCAATTACAAGGACATTTTCTTTTATATAATAGTAGAGATGTCAAAAATCGATAGTTTATTATAAATAGAAATATCAGTAGGACTTTTGATGCTAAAGTAGTTGTGATTAGTGAAAAATGTTTCGAATTTATTCATTTGCATGCCTACACTTGTTTTTAAACCATTCAATTTTGAACGTTGTATTTCAATATTAATAGTGTTTCTTGTGAACAGCTGATTTTATATCACTTGACACAAAAATACGTCCAAGGATGGAATACTGCTGCCACATCTGGACAGGAGCAGCTAAAAACAGCCTATCCTTCCTTGACAGAGTACAAAATTGACTTCGTGGTTTAGTAGTGGATGCTCTTTTCTCTTCCCTGTAACATCTCTCCCACAGAAGAGACTTGCAAGCCTATCTAGGTGCTCGTCTGAGTTCCAATCTCTCGTCCCCCCCGTCTAGCTGAAACTACTGTCAAAAATTTTCTCCACTCTTTATCTGTGCCTAAATCAAAACGTAGATTCCATGAACAAAGCTTCTTTCTTAGAACTGCACGCCTGTGGAACTCTGTTCCGTTTGCCTGTTTCCCACATGACTATAACCTGGATGTCTTCAAGACTAACATAAACAAATTCCTGATGAACCGCTCCCTTAAGTAATGACACTTTATCAAATCTCCAATACTACTTAATACTGCAACACTATCCCATTGATTACTGTACACAAAATAACTCTTATCCCCAAGTGGCTTCTGGGCCTTGATAAGTGGTGACCTTCATGGGGAAAAAAGTTTAAACCGGCGCTTGCACATTGTATAAGACATTAGCACGTCTTCAACAACATCTGAAGACACACCAGACCTTACCATCAGCATGCATGACACATAAAAAGACAAACGTCTGGATTGTCCTGAAGAGGATTATATTTTACATCTAAAAAATTTAGTTTTATTTTGATAAATAAATATATTTATTTATTTAAATAAATATATTATAGATATAGATAAATAAATATATTTATTTATTTAAATAAATCTACACTTGTTTAGTCTTTTTAAGTCGTTAAATTTTCGTCTCTGCATACGTATGTGTGTGTGTGCGTGTGTGCGTGTGTGCGTGTCTGCATTTTATGACTCTCAGTTTTACAGTAGGAAAAAGTTTTTACAATTAATTGTACAAAATATTTTAATTTTCTTTCATTATTTTCGTTTTCTCTCGTGGCTTCAAAATTGTATTCCGACACTCACTATTTATCAACCTTTAAGACTTTAGTTAGATAACCTCTCTGTACACAGTCCATATGTAGCATCCGCATTGAGCTATGCACGTATCGAACCTGATAGCTGCGAATAGCACCATCTACTGGACCAGGAAAATATTTGTGCGTGACATGACTCGTAATATTCAATTTAAATATTATATGAACCTTATCTATTGTATAAGGCAAAGCTGCGAAAGATGCGACTATCATCCTTTAATCTTAGATTACTGAATTATTAACATTGATAATTAAATTTAAATCTTGAAAATTCAAAATATGCCATAAAATGTAATATAGTAAAGCAACACAGAAAATAATAATAAAAATCGCATTTATACTTACCGTTAGATTTACTATTATAAGACACCGTTTCGTATTTCTTCTTTATTCCTTTCGTTTTCGCTTTTAACGACACGTTGAATAAATTAGCCATATCTTGATGATTAAACAGTTGTACGTTTACACATTCCATTTGATATATTTACGCTACGATTAAAGTTAAATGGTAAGGAAGTTTGACCTTTTAATAAGAAGTTCTTGGCCTTGTTTATCATATGAAAAGGTTTTTTATTTTCTCTTTATTAATGAAACAAAGTCGATTATTCCTCTCTAAAAATATTATAGCAATAGAAACACAGATTCTATATGTAAATTCAATATAGTCACACTATCTGCCAATATTCTCTACAAGTTTTCTGGATATTTTCATTTGATTTTATTCAATATTGTAAATTCTTATAATAGTTCCGAGAAAATTCACTCTCCCAAACAAGTTATACTTACACATAATAGGAGGATACTTATTCACTAATTATTTTCTCCTTTCATGATCTCATAATTTATCGGGAGAAATATTTTTTTGTATCATATTATCACCAACAGGCGGTAGAATATTATTTTTAGCATTCATGCATTTATCTTATCCATACACCTTCTTGTTTACGAAAATAATAGTGGCTCCCATCTTTTTTAATTCCTGACTTTTTCAGTGATTTCATTAGTTGTTTTCTTACATTACATTATTTAGTTAATCACTTATTCCTTTAAGTTTTCCAAATAGTTACCTAAACGCTTCTGGCTATTCAAAGTTGGCGTTCTTCGAAGATATGCGTGCCGCATTTGCAACAAAAAATAAATAAAAAGGCATTATACTATGTCATTTACACACATTTGCATTCATCTTGCATCTAAGGTAATTAGCTAACATGTTCCTAGATATCGTCATCTTTTAAATAAAAACCAAAAAACTTCAGCAGTCTTTCATTACTAAAGTTATTATTTCTGCACGGTATTTTTTATGCATAAGTAGCGACAGTTTTTTGAAGGGGGATATTATGGCGATAATTCTAGAAACATGCTGATTTTTAATCAAATATTTTAAAACATCCTTAGAAATATTTACTCAGAAGGTAACAGTTTCTTTTAAGAGGCAATATTTCTTTACTGTCCTTTCACCTTAGAAAAGCATTTGTAAACAACAACTTTCAAATATTCATAAATATCAACAAAAAATGCGGTGCGTTTGCTGAGTTGTGACCATGGCATTTTCTGGATAGTATTTTCAAATCGACTTCAATTTTAACGGATCTTTTTTTTCTTTATTACATTATAAGGTGAAGAAAAACAAGGTGGAACGATAAAAATGTTGCCCTAAAGAGAACAACACTACGGCTTTACTTTACAACTTCTATTAAAAAAATCAATTCAGGTAACTTAATTATTTAGTAGAATAAACATCTATTCAATGCAGCCGCCTTCGACCTCAATCATTGCTTTGATACGGAACTGAGAGCATGCATTTTCCACAAGCGCCGACAGAAGCTCAAGGATACTCGACGGATGGCGGCCATCAAGCTGGCTTTGGTATTGTGAGAGATCATATCGACGTATGACCAAACGAAGTAGTCCAGCGGGTTCAGGTAAGGGAAGGAGTTCGACCAGTGAGAGAAGGGTGCAAAGTCGTATCACCTCTTTCTGAAGGCAAGCCTGGGTCTCTTTTGACTTGTGGGCTGGCGCCGAGTCCTGCTGCAACACTCAGTGTCTGCAATCGGCCACCACATTCTCCAGCAAATCTAGGTACACTGTTGTGTTGAGTTTCAAGTCGACTTCGAAGACGTGAGGTGGCATGTTGTGCTAGTAATGGTCCTGTTGTCATAATTTGGATCAGTAGAGAGCACGAGTTGTACAGCGGCGCATCTCCTATCTCGCTCGTGGACTATTGCGCCACTTTCAGAAATGTTAGAATGCTTCTATCGCTCTTTGGGATTTGTACACAACTGGCCAGCTAGTAGATGTTCTGCAACAAAAAAGAAAACCGGTTTGCATTAAACGGAAATGGAATCATGCCATCTCTATTATGGCGACAATTTTATAGTTCCACCATGTACATAATAGTTAAAAACACCCTCCCTTCACCATGTTCAGAAATGGTTTCAAAATAATGATGTTATTATTACAACACGGTACTTCATCTGCATAAGTAACGAAAGCAATTTTGTGCGAGGGAACCTTTCAACGATAATGTTTTCTTCGAAACATTACGATATGTGATCTAATATTATAAAACAGTGATTAAAACCATTTATACAAATAATTTCATTTATTCAATAGGTGGTAGTTAATATCTAAATGTATCATTGAAAAATGATTCTTAATATGGAGTGGCTTTTGGTCTCTGGTAATTAGTAAATTATTCGTATAAAAATCCCATTAACTCTTAGAGTGGACTTGGGTCTTCATAAATGGTGACTGATTAAATTTTAATCTGCGTGTTTAACAAAAATGCCACGTAAGGATAAGCGTTACAGACGAAATAAAATGCTATTCCAAAGAAGCGTGACGGTCCAACTAATTTTCTAGTTTGCGCTTAAGTGTTACAGATAAACTGGCATGCGATCCTATACGTTAATGGATCTTAAGAAAAGATAGGATTCATTTAATTTGTGTGTCTGATGACGCAGATACTAATTCAAACAATCTAGAACAACCTACGCACCAAAAGACAGAGATTAATGTGGAGATGCTAGAACACATCTGATAATATACACAAAACCTACTGCTCTATATATTAAAAAAAAAACACACATTTTGGGCCCAAAAAAAACGTACAGCTCAACCAATAACAAACGTGGGTAAATAAAAACTAGAAACCAACCCAACGACCAACGTGAATCAATAAGTTTTCTGCTCTACGTAAAACACAACGAGGGTCAATGAAACGTTTACTGATCTACTTAAAACACGGTGTGGGTTAATAAAAACTCTACTGCATTACCGAAAATACAACGTGAGGCAATAAAATTTCTACTGTTCTTCCTCAGAAACAACGTTGATCAAGAAAAATTCTACTGCTCTCGGTCCTGGATATGATCTTAAACTATATCCGATGGTGAGGTCGCAGCTTCCGGGTTTTGCCATTGATCCTAGGTCCACTCTGACCCGGAGTGGTAGTACCTGTTAGGGTACCAATTATGGGTTAAATAGAAACTGACTTGAAATATATATATATATATATATATATATATATATATATATATATATATTCTATTAATAAATTGTTCTTCAAAATCACTGGATTCGGCATGAAATAATCTGAAAAAGGTTGATATGCCGTAAAACAAAAACAACAAACCAATCAACCAATTGCTCTCCCTAAAACACAGCGTGGCTCAATAAATCTATTGCTCTATACAAATAAGAAAGGTGTCAATAAAAATTTTACTAGGGTGCAAAAAACACAAGATGGATAATAAATATTATGAAGCACTATTTAAAGTGCAACAGCGGTTAACAAAAATCGCAAAAGCTCTACCTTAAACACAACGTGGGTCAATAGAGATTATTCCGCTCTATCCAACACACTATCTAGTCAATACTGCTTCTTTTACTCTTGTAACGCGCGGATGGAGGCTATGTGCAAATATCGAGCCATGAGAAAAATTACGTCACGGTAAAAAATAAAAGAAAAATATAAAAAGGAGACAGATCATGTAAGAAAAGGAAGATGACGTTCGAGAGAACAAGGATCAGAGAGAATAAGCACAATCCGTTAGAGAAGATAACGTTATATTCAGCAAAGTACCCGAAAAGAAATATTATTGTTATAAAAGAAGTAGCTGAGGTTTGTCCTATGTTCTTGCGACGTACTATGCTACAACGTGTTGGGTCTACATGTACAAACGTGTGCAACGTTATACCCTATTAAATATTCCTCGGAACACTTCAGGATACTTTCTAGATACACACTCGCTTCATTTTGTTCGTGTTAGCCCTGCTAATCTTTCCATTTCGGATCTGAAATCCCACCACTTCGAAGGCCTACCACAAGTTCTTTTACTCAGAAATTATTCGTTGAATGTTTTTCATATATTGAAAGCGCAGTCTCAGTAGGTTTCGTGCATACGAGTCGTTATTCCCTCCTCTGTAATCCTCCTGAAAATGCTGTTTCTTCAGTAGGTGACGTGATGCCTGGTTTTGTGCAATTCTAGCTGGTTCAGAAGGGTTTAGTTTATCATCCGAGGCCCTACTCTCAAATAAGGCTCAAGGAATTGCTCAGGCATTTTGTGTGTAAAAGCGCACAAGCCGATTTTTGCTGGCTATTCAATCTCTGTTTTTCGAATGTGTCGATGTTTCTACGGCGAGAATCGGAAGTAAATGTCTACTTTGATTGCTAGACGCATCCAATATCAAGACCAAATCAGTTATATATATATATATATATATATATATATATATATATATATATATATATATATATATATATATATATATATATATATATATATATATACGGCATAATCACATTGGCATACCGGTTCTCATTAGATCAATGAAGTTAAGCAACGTTGAGCCTGGTCAGTACCAGATGCGTGACCATTTTTGGAATATCATGCGGTGCATGTAGGAGGACGTCGACACGTCCCCACACGAGCTGCAAAACCTCAATGTCGTCATCTGCGATATAAATGCGACTGTGAATTTGAACGCTTGTGAATTTCATATTTCTATGAAACTTTCTCTTTCAGAAGTCGGACTAAACCCGCCTAGGGTTCGTGCGGTCTTAAAAAAAACTTCTATTTCGGCCTCCTCTACTACTACTACTACTACTACTACTACTACTACTACTACTACTTCATTTATTTCATCCGTTATGATTGTCATAAAACGAAAAATGGACCGCTGAAGTTGAGTCGTATACATTTTGATGAGGATGAAGCATTCATTGAAACAGAATAGCTTTGGTTTGAGTCGTTGACAGCAGAATCTTAACTAAGTGCGCGAATCTGCAATAAGTATGAGAGCCCGAATGTTCAATTTAGCCGCCATTTTATCGTTTAATTCACGCGTCTCTTTAAAACAGTTTGGGATAGAAAAAAGACGTGGCTGTCATGATGATGCCCAACGCATGACACATCAAACAAGTGGAAGGTTCACTATTCAACTTTTTTTTGTCTACATCTGTTTCAACAAGCAAGTCTCCCTGAAGTATACGGTGCTAAACCTCCTCCTCCTCCCCCTCCTCCTCCACCCCTTGCCCTCACCATAATGCTGTATTCTATCCACCCTCTCTCTCTCTACCCCATTTATCTCTCTATATCTCCCCCCCTCTGTTTTTCCTTCAGTTAATCTTAGCGATTTGCCCTTTAAGAAAAACCTCTTCGTATATCGTTTGGCGTGTAGATACAAAGTAGCTGTTTATTGTTCTGTCGTGATTTTTGGAGTTGTTTTTCATTTATTTATTTATTTTTTACTTTTTTTTGTTTTAAAGAGGATTTATTTGTGTTTGTACTTGTTTTTTTTTCTTCTTCTTTGTTGGGAAGTCTAATACCAAGAAATTACTACTGACAGCTTCTCCCTTCTAAAGATTCAGAATATATTGTGAAAAAGAATGAAAACGCGAACAGTTATTCTTGCGTTGCTTTCTTTAAATTGACGCTAATAATGATGAACATTTAATATATATAAACGTTTATAAGTCTGTCAATCTGTCTGTCTGTCTGTCTGTCTGTCTGTCTTCATGTTTTCATTACAACCAAGAAATCCCTCTCTTCTAGAGGGGGACAAAGAGGGATATAGAATATACCTGTTTTCAAGTACAAACATTAAAAGAAAATGTAATAATAAATAAAGCAATTTCAACCTGAAACAATTAAATTGTATAAGACAGAAAAAAAGAAAAGAAAACACAAATGAATTGATAATTAAATGAAAGTTAAGACGAAGAACAGTTATCGCATATCGCAACAAAATCGAACACGCACACAAACACACGCATGCACAAACTAAAATAAATACCATTATTTTCTATCTCCTCTAAAACTAAACTTCGCAGGGACCTCAAATGATTCTATTTTTAAGAAACAGTCCTTTTATGAGTCTTTAGTCGGTTAAAATTGTTAGTAAGGAGTCAAAATGGGTCAAAAATGAAAAACAATCGTTAAACATTTTGTTCATTCATCTTGGTTTATTATTAATTAAAAAAATTTTTTTCGATTGAGTTTATATGAGTGTCGCTTTGGCAATATGGTAATGCGATCAGCTTTACAGTGGTAACGTCATCAGCTTTGAATGCTTTGGTTTCGATTCTAGCTGATTGCAACAAAATATTTTTTTTTTACTTTTGAAATTACGACTCTATAATAATATATACGAAATCGGAAAAAAAACTTAAAATATATCTAAGCGTGTTTTACGCCCGGTCAAAGTCGGGCGCACCCTCCCGCTAGTGCTATATGCATCCTAAGGGCGACAAACCAACAAAAATATTATTTGAAACATAAGCATTACAGATGCGTAAAATGCTGCTTCAATCTTAAGCTTGAATAACAACGATCATAATATTTTAAATTGACACTTGAACAAATTAACGAAAACATTTTCAAACCTTTTTTTACCTCAACATAGTATATTGCCACTTGAACGTAACCGGCTACGATTTGTGGTCGTGTTAGGTTTGGGGTTAGGGGTAAGGTTTCTAGCAGCGGATTTTGAGACGGGTTGAACAGCGAATTGTTGCTTTTACATTACATTTAAACTCCTGCAAGTTAAAACACTCTGGGAAGCGGATTCCCGGAGAGAAAATAACAAAAATCAACAGTTCGAGGGACGAAATTTTAGGAGGCTTTCCGGCATCTAGGGACATGAATAGTAAAGAACGGAATTTTGCTTCTTGTTAGGAATATGTACGTCGAGTGGGAACAAGTGCTGTGAGTACAATAGAGCATATTCCATTAAAGTACTTGTTAAACATGCACAAAGTTACGACATTGCGGCGATGGGGCGGATTGGATCTTGCTGAGAGCTATTAGATTTGATACATGTTTTAGACTCTGTTTAAGAGTGGATGCCCCGTGGCAAATGCTTCAGTCTAGATCGAAAAGAATATTAAGTGCATCATTCTCGTAATATTCTATTCAAAGAATTTGTGTTCACTTATTTGAATCTATAAATAACCAAATAAAGCGAGTATCAAAACCAGGAGTCAATTACATAATTAATCAAGAAGATAAATATTTAGGAGTAACACAGAGTTCAACATATGTAGTCTATTGCTATAACTAATATTAAAGTAAATTTTTACTTTTATTTCGCTGGTTACAAAATTATCTATGAAATCTAGTGGGTGAGGAGTTTTTCATCTCCCTACTCCCAGTCTATATTTCCTCTATCATTACTTTTATGGCAGGTGCTCATCTGAACTTCCAACTATAGTCCCTCCTTGCAAAACATTTGCAGTAAATACTCATCTAGCTACGACAACTGTCAATGATTTCCTTAACTCTCAACCAGTGCTGAAAACTAAACGGAAGCTCCATGAGCAAAGCTTCTGTGAAACACAATACTTTGGGCTTGCTTCCCTGCTGATTTTAAAATGTTTTTTTCACGATGATATAAATACGTTCTTGTTGAGCCATCCTCTTAAATAATGAAACCCTACCCAATGTTCCACCATCACCAATCGTCACAAGGTTTTCCCACAGTCTACTTGGAACTCTAGGTGACTTGAACCTTGATAAGCAGTGGCCCTTTACTAAAAAAAAAGAGTTAAATATTGTGTCAAACGTTCGTACATCCCTAATAACAGCTAACCTGCTTGTTTATGGGTAGGTAGGAACAATGGTAATTAATACGCATTCAAACCACAACAATATTTCGCAAGGTTCTTTCAGTTTGAACTGAAGAGCAATATGACATTCTTCCTTATGATGCAGGAGATTTCAACAATAACGCAAACAACATTATATCAGTCCATCAGTTTGTGGGCTTCGCTTTGTATATATATATATATATATATATATATATATATATATATATATATATATATATATATATACATATATATATATATATATATATATGACGCCTTCTGGTGTGAAAAGTAAGAAGCTTAGTCTTAGTAGAAATAAATGTTCTCCATTTACTTGTCTCCCCTCGAGGGCAGAGTTAGACACAAGGTCGATTTTTAATGAGGAAAATCCAACTCCCTAAAAAGTGGTCCTCTGGATAGGAACAAAATTTTTAAACAATTGTCTCGGTCATGAAAGATTTCTCCTTCGCGGATCGAGGAGAGAGAAGGTTAAGTGTAGCATCAGAACAGATACTACACTGTGATCTTGGCCCGAAGTCGTAGAAATACATATTACCATCCACTTACGTCTCCATTCACATACGGACATATTGATTAATACACGTCGTAGTGTTGTCAGCAAGTATACAAATGCTATCATGTTTTTTTTAGACGTATGACCATCGAAGACAACTTTGATTTTTCTCTTGCATAGGAAGAATCTGATTATGCTAAATATTCGTCCAAAAATACCATCAAATTAAATTTTTGTAAAAAAGTCAGTCATGTCAGATTATCGAAGGCCTTGGATATAGCAAGGGCTACATGTCTCGCTTTCTCATCTTATTTACTGCATGGTATATGTGTTAAGAGATGACGTCAAAACATCTGCAATAAAACGGGCTTGCCAAAATCCATACCTCTGGTCAGAAATGAGCTTACCATTCACAAAATGGCAGACTAGTGCTTGATAGATTTTAAACGATATAAGTATTTTTTCGAGTGGGGGCAGGAGAGGAACGAGGCGATTATTGTCATTGTTATTTTATTTTATTTTAATTTTTTAGGAATCCTTTCGGATAAGACGTACACAATTTTTGTATATAATAATATATAATACCAATCAAATACAAAAGGAATCGCATTATTAATTAATACAATTTAGTCCATTTCATTCATCGTTTTCAATCCTTCATAGTTGTGTTAATTGTCTAAATGACAGTTCTATTAACCCTTATCCTTAAATGGATTTTGTACCTTGGTATATTTAGAAAATATCTATCTATCTATCTATCTATCTATCTATCTATCTATCTAGCCCTACTCTTATGAATTTGTGTGTGTGTGTGTGTGTTTTGATATTCATATGATAAACTTATTTTTTTCTCTTAAAAAATACGACTTCGTTATACATGGGGCGTGGAATTTCATTCATCTGCACAAGATCTAGCTAATTTGCATATACTTTTAAACATTCATTTTAATTAATTCCTTTGAAGTTTTTTGTTTCAGCTTTCTTTTCGGGTGATCACCTTTACTTAACTATTACGCGTAATTATATTCATGCAGATATTCTACAGGATTTATACTTGCGTAATATTTGCGTAAAAAAGCTTATAGTAAACACAGACGTTTTCTAGATATATTTATGTATGTTCATATATATTTGTTTAAAAACATTTTGCTTACAAAGCTCCTTTGTCAGTTTCTGGTCTACAGATATAAAAATTAATGTACAGGGTATTTGAACCCATGCGGAACTTCATATTTGGGTTTTAGCCAGGGAAAATCGGTGCAAAAGTGTAAAAATTTAAAAAAATTGAATTTTCCTGGTAGAGGTCGAACGACGATATTACGAATATGCATGTCTAACGTAATAGCTATTGGTTCATATTTTAATTTTTTCCTTCACGCAAGCATGTCTTCAAAGCATAGCTCAGTCATCGATGTCAAAGGAAAAATAAATCTGAACGTTTTGGTTTCGATTCTCAGTGGTGGCGCACGAGTCATTTTTTTTCATTTTTGTTCATTTTTGAAATCATTACTATATATTTGGTCAAATATAATCTCCTACACAATATTTTGATTGCAGAAATTCCCCTCTAGACCAAAATACCGTAGGTTTTCAACAGCACATACCACGTACAAATTTAATCCGCCTAGTTTCTTAGCCACTATCTTAAGTAACTTTTGAACGCCATTTAAGATACGTTTGCTCGTTATTCGAAAATACTACATTGCATCCTAAGATAATCACAACATCTTTAGAGGAAGGAGTTTCTTTTTTAATTCTAGATATTTACTCCTTCTACCATCACCAATCTTCACCAAGAGGAAATCTGCACTTTCGACATGCATGTGGTTTCACCCACCATAACTGGATCATAAACACATAGATATACCATTAGCTTTCCCTTTTAAGACTCATAAATACTAACGTCTCCCTAGTCATCTTTCGCCCAATCTGATTGTTTGAGATCTGACATTCTTATATTCCGGAATGAATATATTTTCTACATAAACGAACACTTCAAAAAGTCTCAAAAATTGCGTTTCTCTCTATAGGAGACATTAATGCTAAAAGAAAATATATACTTAACGTCGTTGTCTTTGCTCCCACGCCCGAAACAATCGCAGATAATGTAATCATATCAATTGTTTGGAAAAGTTGATATGCACAAAATATCTACGCTTCAGTTTTCACGTACATATCGTTGACTATGGAAACGATTATTGTTATATACTTGCGTTTGTACAAATTTCGCTTTTTGTCTGGAATGATTATCAACAATGCACACACGTTAACGCTTGTTTGTTAGTGCTAAAAAACGAGAGAAAAAAAAAACAGATACCTACATATTAATCGCTCATACACACACTTAAATACTGTTAACCTTAATTACTGGAACAAACCTGCCCAAGTAAAAACATGTATACATAACGTCTTTTTTCTGTTTGCTTGCACGTCCGGAACATTTACAGAAAATGTTAACACAGCAATGTTTTGGGAATGTAAACATGAACAACTACACTCCAGTTTTAACGTAACTATCATTGACCGCGGAAACACTTATCTGTCACATACCTGCATTATCCAATTTCGCTTTATGTCTGGTCTGGAACGTTTATCGACACTTCACACACGTTAACTTTTTTTTCGCTTCAGCAGACACGATAACTGTGTTTCTTTTCTTTTTTCTTTTTTTCTTTTTTTTTTCTTAAATTTTTACATTATCTCCAACTTCCGACTATGCTGATTGTCTTTTATAGGAGGGGAATTTTCACATTAGATTCTCTTCCACAATTTTCTTTAAAATGACGACTTTCATGGGTTTCCAACTATACTGATTAAGAAAATCTCATCTAAATTTTGCAGAGACAGTTAGTTTTCGAGGTATAAAGGCCTGGCTTATGCACTGTAATTTACTGGGCGCCAGGTTTGTGCGCACGCGCGATAAACAAATCTACTTCTCTCACATCGACACTGCCACCCACAATTTTTATACAGCGTTAGCGGGTAGGTATACTGACAAAGAATATCACGGTTACATTTTGAGTAAATATTTTACCCCCCCCCCACCAATAAAGGGGTGTCTAATCCGAAATAGGGAGGTTGATCGTGTTTATTCCAAAAGTCGATCAAAACATGAGGAGGTTAGGGATGTCTATTGCGAAAGACGTACTTAACATAAGGATGTTGGGGTGTCTATTCTGAAAGCCGTTCATAACATGAGGAGTTTGGGAGTGTCTATTCGGAAAGCCGTTCATAACATGAGGAGGTTCAGAGTGTCTATACCGAAAGCCGCTCTTAACATGGGGAGGTTGGTGGTGCCTAGATTGGCCAGGGAGTCAGTGGCCACCAACAACATCCATAGAGTAATCTCTACGAGTGTAGGTATCAGGCTTCAACCAGGCAACGCCGGTAAACGGGTCCTGCTAGTACAACAATAAATACAAAATCTGCATTAATCAAAATATCATATTTAAGCCTATTCTACTACGGAGCCATGCAAGTACACCTACAAAGTTGCTTGTTTTTTTTTGTTGTTGTTGTGTGTATTGATATTCATATTAAAACACCTGTTTCTCTGTTTTCTTTGAAAAGGAAATACGGCTTTGTTTAATATGGGGCGTGGAATTGCATTTATCTACAAAAGATCCAGCTAATTTGCATATTCCTTTAAACATTCATTTTAATTAATTCCCTATTTTTTAATTCTATTTTAACCCCAAACAAGGCACAGTGCCACTTTGCTGTAGGGGCTTACTATCGGGGACATAAGTTGCCGGGATACTCTTCAGAGAGTTGAGTTGCGAGATGTTTATTCACATTACACTTGAACTTCTGAATGCTATGTTGTTAAAGCAGGAAATCGGAAGGGAGTTCCACAGTCTAGCCGTTCTGGGGGAAAACTATTAGAGTAGAAAGCTTTCTTACATCTAGGGATCTCTACTGTGTAGGGGTAGGCTTTTGCTGCTTGTTGGTTTGTCGGGGGTATTTACGTCGAGAGGTACAAAGGCTTGCAGCTAGTTGAAGCATTCAGCATTAAAATACCTGTAGAACAGGCAGAAGGATGCAACATTACGTCGATGACACACAGAAGTTGAAGCTTAGATGACAGTTCAGGACCTATCAGGTTGGCAACTCTATTCTGAACGAAAGACTAGTAGCAGATGCACCAGCCCAAATGTGACAACAGTATTCCATACATAGACAAATGGTGGCCTTGTAGTGATACCGGATACGTTCTGGCGTAAGTAACTTTCTGTCAATGCTCCCAATGTATCTATTAAAACTCATGTTCCATGTGAACGTTAGGCCAAGAAGTTTGAAAGCAGTACATTCAGGTAATATGTCTTTAATCATAGATATTAGAGGTTGAGAAGGTTTCTTGTAATTATTGAGAAAAAACAGCTTAGTCGTGGCAGCATTTTATATGAGCATCAATTTTTGTCCTCATTCAACCACAGACCGAAGTCTTCCTCTAGTGTGTTTGCCATTTCCTTTGATATGTGTTCATTTGTTTTCCCGCCCGTTCCTGTTATAGAGCATGATGTCATCAATAAATATACTCATCTAATAAACAATTTCATCCTGTATCTTCTCTTATTTAAGAAATATCTAATTATGTTAAGCAGTCGTCCAGTGAAACAGTAAGATCTGATTTTCCAGAGAAGACCATCAAAGGGCTTACATATACCGAGGGCTACCGCTCTACCCTGATCTGCTTTGTTCAGTAAATGGCATATACGCACAGAGAAATGTCTGCTGTAGAACGAGATTGTCTAAATCCGTATTATTAGTTAGAAGTTTAGCAGCTGTAAGGTGATGAACTAGAGCTTGATTAATTATGGACTCAAATAGTTTGGCGAAAAGCTGGAGGAGGCTAATGGGGCAATAATTTAATGGGTCAGTTCTTTTGCCAGAATTCTTGTAAACTGGTAATACAGAAGCAGTTTTCCAGCAGACAGGAAAGCAAGATTCGTTAAGGCATTTGTTGTATAGTTTGGAGAGGACTGGAACAACATCAGCAGACCATTTTCTAATTGCGCTGGTTTTCTTATTGGATGATCATCTTTAGTTAACGAGTAATTATATTCCTTCGGATATTTTACGGGATTTATACTTGCGTAATATTTGCGGAAAAACGGCTATAGTAAACACAGAAGCATTTCTAGATATATTTATGTATGCATATATATATATATATATATATATATATATATATATATATATATATATTTGTTTAAAAACATTTTGCTTACCAAACTCCTTTGTCAGTTTTGTGTCTAAAGACATGAAACTTAATATATAGGGTGTGCGAACTTATGCGCAGCTTTATATTCGGGTTTTACCCAGAGAAAATCAGTGCAAAAGTGTGAAAATGAAAAAAAAAAAAAAGAAATTTGCCAGCTGAAGGTCGAACGATGGCATTTCGAATATGCATGCGTAACGAACCAAATCCTATCCTTACATCATGAACACTCTGATCCCCAGCTGGCATCAATTGTGATGGATGGCTCTCGTCCGGGTGAGGCCCCGTGTTTTGACAATCTTCTGGGTTTGACCTTTACTGCTGATCTGAAATGGAACATGTGCATCAAGTCTGTTGCCAAGGTCGCTGGAAAGATGGTGGGATCTTTCTACCGCTCCAGAAGATATCTCACTACTGATGCAATTCTCTTTCTATATAAAAGCCAAGTACGTCCAAGGATGGAATACTGCTGCCATATCTGGGTAGGAGCTGCTAAAAAAGCCTATCCTGCCTTGACAGAGTACAAAATAGACTTCGTGGCTTAGAGGGGGATGCCCTTTTCTCTACCCTGCAACCTCTCTCCCACAGAAGAGACGTTGCGAGCCTATCCTTGTTTTATCGTTATTTCCATGGCAGGTGCTCGTCTGAACTCCAATCTCTGGTCCCCCCTCACCAATCTTTCACGAAAAACACCCGTCTAGCTGAATCCACTGTGAAAAATTTCCCCCACTCTATAGCTGTGCCTAAATCAAAACGCGGATTCCATGAACAAAGCTTCTTTATTAGAACTGCACGCCTGTGGAACTCTGTTCCGTCTGCCTTCTTTTCCTAGGACTACAACTTGGATGTCTTCAAGTCCAATGTTAACGAATTCCTAATGAACCGCCCCCTTAAGTAAACACTTCATCAAATCTCCACACTAACGTAATGTACTTGCAACAACCCTTATCCCTGAGTGGCGTCCGGGCCTTGATAAGTGGTGGTCACTGTGTAAAAAAAAAACAAAAAAAACGTAATAGCTATTGGTTTATATTTTACTTTTTAGCCTTGCAGCGAACATGGTTGCATAGCTCAGGCATTAATATCAACGGAAAAAGTAAATCGTAAGCTAAACATTTTGGTTTCGATTATCGGTTGTGGTATATGAATATTTTTTTTACTCATTACAATATAGAGTGTCCAATGTAATCTATTATATAATAAAATTATTGCAAACATTCCCATCTGGACCAAATTACTGTACGTTTGTTAATAATATATGCCACATACAAATTTATTATCTCCTAACTATTATCCACAATATTATGTTACATTAAAACCCCGTTACAGATACATTTATTCGTTATAATAAAATCCTTCATTTCCTCCTGGTAGGAATATCACCACTATCGCCAACATTCTCAGAGGAAGTAGTTCG
This sequence comes from Euprymna scolopes, assembly GCF_053919585.1. Classification (NCBI taxonomy): domain Eukaryota; kingdom Metazoa; phylum Mollusca; class Cephalopoda; order Sepiida; family Sepiolidae; genus Euprymna; species Euprymna scolopes. The sequence continues at coordinate 110,133,487 of NC_136493.1, read as the reverse complement.
TACTTTTATCTCTAATTCCCTAATTTTCCTCCCGCCGCGCACATTCATCACCGGGAAGAAGTCCACACATTATAATTATGCTGACCTTGCACCCTTCGTAATTAGATGAAAAACTAAAATACACACCATTAACCTTTCATATCTCATTACAAAAATAACAATTTGCCCCTACTAAAATTCTATCATTTCCCATTAGCTGAGACTTGACAAACCGATTATATTGGAATACAATCTACTATCATAAACGAACAAACTTGGTATTTACAAATATGTCTGCTCTCTCCACGCAACACAGCCGTTTAAAAATAAATTAATCCAAATACAACCATATCATACTCCCATTATCAGAATTGTTGGTATTTATACATTAACACTTGCATACCCCACAAAAATTTCCCTGAAAACAAAATACATTACATTAACGTTTAAGTGTGCTTATCTTTCACGCTTTACGAACGGCGATGTTTAAAAACTTTTTTTTTGATAGGCCGTTTCATTTTATTTTTAAATGTTTATAGTTTTTCTGATACCACCGAATAGTTCTAAAACTTCCCCACCTCAAAAGAATACCATACCCTGCCCCCTATATTTTCTGTATGTACACTAATACTTATTCTACTAATGCGACCCCTTCTTTGAGTGTTTACCTTTCACGCTTTCCGAGCGGCGATGTTTTCATTCTACTCTCCATCAGAGCAATGACAAATTGTAAAATTGCGCCGGATGTCAGATGTGCTGAAAACGATAATCACAGTTGCATGCGTTTTTATGACATGAATAAATTAATAGGTGGTCAGAAAGTGGGGGCTCAATTTACCTTATATTTATTAAAAAAAAAAGTAATTTCTACATATCACGGAAGCTGCTGATTTGCCATGAATTTAAATGTGATATTCGTTTTCAGCACCCCGAAAACCAGTAAAAGTCGTGATTTTAAAGATTTTGGGAAGTTGGAAAGAAACTTGATATTGACTATTTTTAGTTGTTTCTTTGTAAACACCATACAGTTCTACATCTAGCCCCTAAAAAAAACAAGAGTACCATGCCCTGAATCCCTATATTTGCTGCATGTACGCTATATATTTACTTATTCTAACCCTAACGCTAATTCTAACCCGAACCTCCTTTTTATGTTTGCTTTTACACGAGTTGTACTTTTATTTTACTTTGAAAAAAAGATAATTTTTTACCTGACGTCAAACTTCACACTTTCTTAAATAATGACGAATTTTATAGGCGTTCTTCAATGCTGATTCATAAAATATTATTTTTATTTGACGGATACAACTACTTGACGACATATAACGCCCTCTCCGCCCTGCTATTCACCCACCACCACCAAAACATGAACATACCTGAACTCAATATTTTATGAATGTAGGTTAAAAATGCATTTACTTGTCATAAAAGAACACTTATTTTTCATATGTTGTTCTTTTTTAAATATAAATTCTTACCTTAAATACTGCAACCATCAAATTTTTTTTTGTTGGTTTAGACTATTTGCGCGTGGGAATCTTGACAGCGATTATCAGGGTTACATTTAGGTCTACTTATTGGAAAGCCGTTATTTACCTAGGGAGGTTGGCGGTATCCATTCCGAAAGCCGTTCTGAACATGAAGAAGTGGGGGGTTGGGTAACAACAGCAGCCGTTCTTCAAATGTTTACGCATGTGTGGGTGGGGCATACTTCCACCGGCCAACACCGGTTAACGGATCCTGCTAGTACAATAATAAATAGGAAATCTTCATTGATCAAAATTTAAGCATATTTCACGGTCGGGCAACGCAGAGCAGCCTGCTAGTATATGTATATAATGATTTCTTTCTTTTCATCAATCTACTTCTCATAATTTCATCATCATGTGCTATCCTTCGTGTCCAAAGACGACTTCCTGTGAACCATCATTCTCCACTTGTCACGGTCGCGAATGAGGGTCTGCAAGCTTCCAGTATGGATCAACCAGTCCTTTAGATTTCTGCCTATGCCTCGTACCCCATCCTCCAGTTGTGAAAACAGTATCTGTTTTGGAAGTCAGGAGTTCTCCATGTTGTTTACGTGCCCGACCCATCTCAGGCTTTTCCGGAAGAGCAGGTCATACATGCTTGGGAGGTTGGCTTGTGATAGGATCTAATTTAAAAGACAATAATGTCCTAAAATTGAAATGTGAGACCTTTATAATTGTTTTTAAATATAGCGACTACATAAATAAATAAGACAGCTACAGCTAATCTCTTTTACTTTTATTTTATTCGTTACTTTGATTGATGAAGTGAATGTTCTCAATACGTCTGTTAATTTATCTTACTAAGTATCGATTTATTTTCGTACGAGTAGAAAACTGAAAATTGCACATCGCTATCTACATTAATTCTGTAATTCTGTTTGTCCTTATGATACAGACTTTGTAATAACTATTTTTCCGACTGTGTGTCGATAAAAATAGCTATTTTTGCTTGATATATGACCTATTTTTATTTCGGAAAACACTTGAATTCATAATTGCTATGGAATTATGTATTACAACGTTTGGGTCGCCTAATAATAGTTGAATAAAAAAAATACTGATGATGACTAAACAACGAAAACATTTATCAACGTTAAATTTCCTATTAACTATCTGTCTGTTGGTTCCACTTTTTCTCGGGAACAACTAAGACGATCTGGCTAAAATTTTGTATGGCGCATTTATATGACAGAGTGTAGCATAGATCCTAATAAGATGTACAGCGGTTCCAAAAAGAAAGTTCGCACTTGTCATTTTTTAAAAACCGCAAATTTAAGCAAAATTGGATGTAACTGTCAAAACGACCTTTACCTCATTTGATTCGCCATTTATTCCTCTCTATATTTCCCTGTTCATATTTGACTTCTAATAAAAGTATCCTAGTGTCTACGGGAAGGAGGCAAAAAGAAACTCAGCACAATGCAAAATTGTTATTTAAATATAACTTTAGAACATGACTGCAACACAAATATAACCGGAACACAATGAACGAGTTAATATTTAGTAGCAGGGCCTTTCTGCAATTTGACAGCCTGCAATCTTTTGGACATCCTTGAATTAGAGTGCGGAAATACTCTGGTAAAAGGCCATCCCACTTCTCTGTAAGTTTTGTCCAAAGTTCTTCCAGATTTTAAATTTTATAACTGCGTAGCTGTTGCATGATGTAATGTCATACGTTTTCGAAACGGCTGAGGTCCGGAGATTGTGTAGGCTAATCCAAACACGGAATATCATGCTTTCCGAGGAACTCTTTGTGAATGAGAGCATTATCCTGCATTAAAATGGGATTATCTTTCAAATACCGGCCAAAGTAAATTAGAAAATACCCACTCAAGATATTAATGTACTTGGTTGCATAAATTCGAACTATAGCGAACTATAGCGAACTATAGCGAACTATAGCGAACCCTGGGCTATTGGCACTAATAACGCCCCACACAAAACTGAACCTCCGTCATCTTGCAGCATTGAAGCTTTGCAAATAGAATTAAATTCTCTGTCCTTCCTTTGATAGACGTCCTCCCTACTATCATTGCCTACTGAGCTTGATTTCGTCGCTTAAAATCACTTTCGACCAAGCTGAAGAGTCATGATCTTCATTGCATCTGACGAAGTCCAAACGGCGCTTTCTGTTCTTTACAGAAATCATTAGCTTCCGTCTTGCAATACAGCCTCGCAAATTAAATTCCTTGAACTTTTTCTTAACTGCTGAAAGAGAACATTTTTAACAATGTTATACTGCTGTTAGATTTGGGGAGCCGTTTCTAAATCTGTTTTTGAGGCTGCGGATTTAATAGCATTATCTTCCCTGTAAGACGTAACTCTAAGACGACCAGTGTTTTGGTGTTCTGCATAGTCATTCGTACCGTTTTCTCTAGACAATTCAATTTGCCGCCGATTCTCCGATTAGATAAACCAGAAAGGTGGAAATTAATAGGATATTGACGATCACTAAGAGAAAGTCCAGGCATATGGACTAAACCTTACGTTTTATAATATGTAGCAACAACAATTAGAGCTGCTTTTTTGATATTTTAAGCGGGTTTTAAATTTATTTGATTCTGCGGAGTTTCTTTTTGTTTTCTTGATTTGAAGTGAATTTTTAAAATTAACGTGAACACTAGGATAATTCAATTAAAGCTCAAGTATGAACAGGTAGAATTATAGAGGAATAGAAAACGAATCAAAGAGGGATAAATTGATTAAACAGTTACATTCAATTTAGCTTATAGTTGCGGTTTTTGAAAGATGAAAAGAGAGCTTTCTTTTTGGCCTACTATATATATATATATATTTATATATATATATATATATGTATGTATATATATACATACATATATATATAATGATGAGCTGTGATACAGCGAAACAGTACTGTATGTGGATGGCTGTATATGTACGTTGTTTTGTAAAAAGAAAAAAAAACGAATGAAGAGGAATAGGTTGATTAAACAGTTACATTCAATTTTGCTTATAGTTGCGGTTTTTGAAAGATGACAAATGCGAACTTTCTTTTTGGCGCCATCGCTAGTATTTGTATTTTTACATATATATGTATATATATATGTATATATATATATATATGTATATATATATATATATATATATATATATATATATATATATATATATATAGCCAAGTTAATTTATTAGTGATTTTTTTTTGCAATAGTACGTAAAATACACGCACGTACATATACATATTTTATGTTGTTTTCCACAAATGTAGCTTCTCTGAGTGCATGAATAATAGTTGCATTTAAAATAATACGTCTGAAAAATGTCACTTACACAATTAACCGTTGTTGTTTTCAGGTGTCACATGTCACTCAAGAACGAAATCTTGAACCGGAAGTTATGTTAATGACAGATTCAGACAGGAGAGAATCCGCACTTAATACTCGGTTAATGAAAACGCAGGGATTGTTTTTGTTAGAGCAGGAAAATATAACTTAATCTGAAATCGATTAAAATGCGAATAATAACATAAAAAATATTGTATTGCCAGGCAAACTATTAATATCTGGCTTTAAGCAGTGTCTTCTTAATAAACAATATGTAGTAAAAACAAAACATGGCTGCCATTGCGAAATGTTGCACTCAATTCTCGTGCATGCAATCTTTTCATACAAATAAGAAATTCAGACGTGCAAAACATCCTTACGGGATTTCATCGATATTTGTTGACTTCCGGTGCAGTTGAAAAATGCACTAGTGTAACCTTGCAAAGTTTTTACACACAAAAAGCAAAATACAAAACTTCGCACTGATTTTAAATACTTATTCACAGATAGAGCTTATTTACTACTATAAAAACACGTAAGGCAATGAGGAAGCTAAAATTCAAAATTTTTCTGGAACGCGATCGTAAACAGTTGAATAGAAAATAACGCATCTATTATTTCAAAAATAAAATGAAGCATTATTATCCATTTTCAAAACACTCATGTATTGATTTCATGTTTACCAAAACATTTGCAGCGTATATATATATATATATATATATATATATATATATATATATATATATATATATACGGTGCAAATATATATATATATATATATATACGGTGCAAATATATATATATATATATATATATATTTGCACCGTATATATATATATATATACATATATATATATACATATATATATATTTTAGATTTTTGGAAGAATAAGACATAGTCATCTACATCTATGAAATTCAAACAGGGAAATAAAATCTCATAGCTTAAAGGGAAATAACTCATTTGCTTAATAAAACTACTTCCAGGTGATATTCGTTTAATTTTATTAAAAATAAATTAAATTATATTCAAAACATATATATATATATATATATATATATATATATATATATATATAAGGCTATATGTCTGTCTCGATATTGTGAAACTCAATTTCTTTCCGTAACTTAGTCCAAGAGCGACGCTAAAAGCCTTAAATTATTGGATTTCTTACAGGCCGTTCTTTTATGGATTTTTAGCCAGTTCAACGTGTTTTTACAGGGTTAAAAAAAGGGTCAAACTTGAAAAAAAATCTTTATATATTTTGTACATTCATCTTACTTTATTTTTAATTTTTAATTTTAATTTTAATCAGTTCATATTCGTGTCACGTTTGTACATTAGGAACGTCACCAGCTTTGAATATTACAGTTTTGGTTTCGGTTTCGATTCTAGCTAATGACACCCAAATACATTTTTTCTTTACTTTTGAAGTCACGACTTTATAAAAATATATACGAAATCTAGAAAAATTAAACTAGTATATTTAAGCATATTTTACGACCGGGCAAAGCCAGGGACTCCCTAAGCTAGTCTAATGTATAACAGGCTGTATGTCTGTTTGTCTGTCTCGATATTTTTAAACTCGACATCTTTCCAAAACTAAAAATCGCAATAATAAATAAGATTTTGGACTGTTCTTTTATGGATATTTCGCTAGTTAAAATAGTTTGAAAAGGTCAAAATTGGATCAAAAGTAAAAATTGTTATACATTTTTACATTCATCTTAATTTATTATTAATCAGTTCGTATGCGTGTCAGAGTGGTAACGCCAACAGCTTTGCATACTTCAGTTTTGCTTTCGCTTTCGATTCTAGCTGATGGCTTTCAAACGCTTTTTTATTACTTTTTAAATGACGACTCTATAATAATGTGTACGAAATCTGGATAAATTAAAATATATTTAAGCATAGCTTATGATCGGGCAAATTGTGCGATCTCCTGCTAGTCAAACAAATTTATTAAATCAAATTTATATGGTAATTTGTAATAGACCTCTTAAAACATTTCTATTATTAATTTCCATTAAAAATTTAAAACTAATTATTAAAACAGAATTTCGTTAATATAATATGCAAATGAGGTAACCTTTGGATGTTGATTCCTTTTGAATAAATCTAATGTATAAAAGGATATAACCCTGTCTGTCTGTTTACATATTTTTAAACTCTATCTTCTCCGAAACTAAATATCAAAGAACGGCACTAGGGACGTCCAATGATTAAATTTGTTATTGGCCGTTCTCTTATGGGTCTATAGTCGGTTAAAATCAATTTTAAGTGGTCCAAATTAAAAAAGAAAATCGTTATAAATTTTGTACTCTTACTTTGTTATTTTATTCTTATTTTTTCATGTCACATTGGCACATTGGTAACGTCACCAGCTTTGTATTCTACAGTTTTGACGTCGGTTTCGATTCTAGTTGATGGCAGCCAAATCCTATTTTTTTTTTTTTTTTTGCTTTTGAAATTATGATTCTATAATAATATATACGAAATCTGGACGAATTAAAAAAAAATTAGCGCATTTAACGCACGGGCAAAACCGGGTGCCCCCAACCCCCACCTCGCTAGTCTAATATATTAAAGACACTATGTCTGTCTGTATCTTGAAATTTTCAAACTCTTTTCGAAACAAATATTTATTTTAATATATTAAAATATATCAAAATTCAGTAATGTTAATATGCCAATAAAAATTAAAGTCGAAATAAATTACTTATAAGCTGCATGACTATCAATTTTTATAATCGAGCATTCATATATTTTCACAAAATCAAGACATATAATATAAAGTGAGAGCATCATATTGTGTATTTTCATATCCGTTACAATTGTTTCGTAAACATCCGGACAATTTAAAACATTATGTCATAACAAAATATTCCAAAATAGCCTCTCTTCAGACGATGAAGTACACTATTTATATAGATATGAACATATTTCTAATGCCTTTTAATCTCTAATCCTTAACTAATCTCTATCTGCTTGCTCTCTTAAATAGGGATTAGAAATATGTCTGTATATGTATAAAAAGTGAATTTCCCGGTTCGAAGGTAGACTGTTTTGTAATATTTTTGAACCACATAATGTTTGAAATTATCTGAATGGTCACGAAACATTTGTAACGAATATGAAAGTACACAATATGATGCTTTCGTTGAATTTATTTTTAGTGCCTTGATTTTGTGAAAATATTACACACACACACACACACACACACACACACACACACACACACACATATATATATATATATATATATATATATAGAGAGAGAGAGAGATATAAGTTTCTCATAGATTTTTTTTGGACAAATGGTTCATATAACTAGATTCTCACTAACCAAAGTAAATATATATAAACTGTTCTTGATTGCCATAGATCATAAGACATTACATCAATGCGAGTGTATCATGTGTATCGAATCGTAATATTTTATTATTCATGATCTTCAAAAACGACGTTCATCATCAATGTTGCCTGAGACAGGTATAGTTTAGAAAACGAATACTCAAATATTGGAAACAATGTCTGAATTCCAAAATGTTTCTCTCACTTTGTAGTTGAATGTGGATATAAATGGGTGGTAAGATATAATTCTCCTACGGCAAAACACGTATTCATTTAAAATTATTAGACACCTTTTCAACCACTGATTGCCATCGTTAATAAGCATCCTACCATGAGGTTTAACATCCAATCACCTGCCCTAACATTAATCGAATTGGAACAATAACATAAAAGATAATACTAAGACCGGTGAAAGGAAAGTGGACTTCCTTTAGTGTGTTGGACAACTTCTCATACCTACAAACATCTTATATATAAAAAAAATCCACCATCAGCTTATTCATAGTATAATTTTGTCAGATCTGAATCGGTGCAGTAGTAACTCGTCTCTCCTTAGATGTGATTTAAAAAAAAGAAACATTAATTTAAAATGTCTCACTGTCCTCCAATCACTCTCTCCTATTGCTGCTCTACTACAGACTTAAGACTGTGCTGGTGTAGGTTATATTAAGTATACACTAGCTTCATGCAAAGGCATGAAAAAGAAAGATTGGAGCCTCTCCTAAAAATATGATTGTGCATATATATTTTACATATTTTTTTTATCAGGATGTTAATAGGGTCATACATAAAATAGTTTATTTTGATTATCAAAAAAAAAAAAAAGAAAATAATACAAGCATCCGGTGTGATACATTTATGAATTTACATTGCCATTTCTAACAGAATCGAGTAGTTCAATTTCTTTTAACATAATGAATGTTTTGGACAGCCAGAAATCACTGCAAAAGAATTAAGAGAGAGTCATGTTAACTGCATCAAGTTTACAGAGAATAACACAGCCTTGGTTCCTATAGGATTTTGCAAATGCGCGCCATCTGTTCCAAACATCATCAATGAACCAGATATGATTTCGTCATTATCTGACAAAGCAAAATTCTTAACCAAGACGTTGACATAAAATTCAACCCTGTGTGATCAGGGCTCCCCAATTCCTAAATTTCCTTCCAAGATAACAATGTTAACGATATTCACATATACATTCGTGATGTGTCCAGAGTTATCTAGAATCCTGATACCAGCAATGCAACAAGATGTGACAATATTCCAGTCATAGAAATAAAAAAAAAATCTGCAACCGGAACTAGCTCCCATTCTTGCGAAGCGGTACAAACGTTCTCTAAAGAAAGATTCTTCCCAACGCCCTGGATAACCTCATTTGTCTCCCAATATTTTCAAATCCTAGAGAGTGGTCATCTGCATTTCAATACAGACCAATTAGTCTTATGCGTGTCATGAATAAGTTGCTTTAATCAGTAATAGTGTAGTTGTCAAAATACCTACAAGCAATATGATTTCCATCCTGCAAAATATACAGCTGATTTACTGACTGTAATTTCACACAGGATCAGTAGATCCATCGACGGGGGTTTCTTGTTTAGAGAAATAACTTTTGATGTATCAAAGACTTTTGATAAAATTTCGTATAAAGCTCTACTTGATGAGATTTCCAGCTATGGAACATCTGTAAATGTCAATGTTTTACAAGTAATGGTCGATAAGGAGATTTGCGAATCTCAAAGAGTTGGAGTGGTTCAAGAATTTATCCTGGGATCAAATCTCTTCCCGAACTTCATCGATGATTTCTCAAATCATATTCTAATTTCCTTTTTTTTACATATTAAGCCGACAGTATCATCTATGGCAAAACTTCAAACGCCAACAACGACCATGATTTCCTGATTCTCTCTCTTCGGATCTTGAGCACGTTGGGCAATGTGACAAAAAGTGTCTAGGTAACTTTAGTGCATTTGAACAAAGCTTTTATCTTTTCACTACCAACGCTTTGATGCTTATAAACCCAATTGAAATTAATAGCTTTCATCTTGAGGATGCACCTTGCTTCAACATGCTTCTGAGACTGACCTTCAAGCTTGATATATAATGGAAGACTTACCTCTAATCTTTTGAGAAAAACACTTGAAAATAGGTGTATGATTCAACCGCTTCAGAAGATATATCACTTAAGACGGAATCTTCTCCATATAGAAGAGTTGAATACGTTCCAAAATGGAGTACCGTTGCCACATCTGGTGTGAGCTGCTCGAAACAACCTCTTCTGTCATCACGGTTCAAAACCAGCTTCGAAACTTAGTAGACGATGTTCTTTTTCTCCCCCTTGTAGCATCTTTTCACTGAAGAGACGTTGCGGATCCATATCTACTCTACCGTTATTTTTCTGGCAAGAGCTCGACTGAGATTCGATAAATGGTCATCCAGCAAGACTTTCACAGCACGCACTCGTCTAACTACAAACACTGTCAACAATTTCCTCCACTCTCTATCTCTACCTAAATCTAAACACAAATTCCAGGAAAAAAAATAAGAAAAAGAGTCTATTATTAAGCTGAACACAACATAGTCGTTTTCAAGTCCAATGTAAACAAGTTTCTGTCGAGTAGCCTCCTTTCATAATCAACTCAACCGATCACTAGGCAATTGCCTCCGTGACCACCTCACCCTCATTAACACTTATTCTCGAGTTGCATTTAGGCCTTTATAAGTGTTACTCCTTCGTAACATAGATATACAGAAACTGTATTTTTGAATTTGTAAACAGTGACCTTAACGGAGTTATGCGCTCTCTAAGTGCAGTTCTTATATCATGGAATAGCACAAACACGTATTGATTTCTTGTATTGTAAACTAACATAAGTGTGTTTTTAACTTGTTTATTATTATATGCACCACGGGGATATAAATCTGTGTATTTTTAATATTGTCAAAAACAATTAGCATCTCGTGAGTATAGCAATTTTTATGACTTCTTCCGAAAATACTGCTGGATGAATGAAAAATATCATTTTTCTACCTCTTGCCAATATGGCCGCTAGAATAGAACGGAAAAAATCTAAACAGTCCGTTTATCAAAACTTATCAACGAGAAGCTGATGGCTGTTACATACAATGTTTTGGTTGGTGTGTTAAATAGCAAGGGTATGTATTTAAAGATGACGCTGAGTTCATTTAGAGGCACATATATAACGATGATGCGGGAGACATTTCTTTTTTTTTTACATGGATTTCACCACTTATCAAGGCCCAATGGCCAATAAGGGATAAGGGTTATTGTGTGTACAGTAATCAAAGGGATAATGTAGCAATAGTATTGGAGAAATTGGTAAGGTGTCATTACTTAGGGGGGGCGGTTCACCAGGAATTTGTTTGTGTTGGACTTGAAGACATTCAGGTTGAAGTCGGGAGGGAAACAGGCAAGCGGAACAGAGTTCCACAGGCGTATAGTTCTAAGAAAGAAGCTTTGTTCATGGTATCTACCTTTTGATTTAGGCACAGATAGGGAGTAGGGAAATTATTGACGGTGGTTTCAGCTAGTCGGGTGTTTTTTGAGAAATAATTGGCGAGGGGGGACCAGATAATGGAGCTCAGACGAGCACCTGCCATGGAAATAACGATAGAACAATGACAGGTTCGCTACGTCTCTTCTGTGGGAAAGAGGTTGCAGGGTAGAGAAAAGGGCATCCCCCACCAAGCCACGGAGTCTATTTTGTACTCCGTCAAGGCAGGATAGGCTGTTTTTAGCAGCCCCCGCCCAGATGTAGCAGCAGTACTCCATCTTTGGACGTACTTGGCTCTTATATAGATAGAGAATTGCATCATTAGTGAGATATCTTCTGGAGTGGTAGAAGGATCCCACCATTTTCTCAGCGACCTTGGCCACAGACTTGATGTATGTGTTCCATTTAAGATCAGGTGTAAAGGTCAAACCCAGGAGCTTATCAAATCCTGGGGCCTCCCTTAGACAAGAGCCATCCATTTCAATTGATGCCAGATGGGGATCAGAGCGTTTATGATGTAGAGATAGGAGCTTGGTCTTAGATGCATTAAAGGTAACCAGCAACCTCTTTCCCCACTGTACTTTCCCAATTTATACCAGTTCTTGAATGCTTCTTGAAGTGTTCATATCTAACCGTTCTTATAACACTGATATTAAAATGATAATGACATTGATATATATTTCATCATGACGACGACTGTGACAATTCTTGAGGGGAAGACATTTATATATCAGACAAGGGATTGTTCTTCTTAACATATATTGAGGAGAGGGTGGTATGATGCTCAGTTCTTAACACAGAGTAGAGGAGGCATTTAGAAACATTACTTGTGATGGAGGAGATGGGACACATAACTTGGAAGGGTTACGCAATGTTCATTATAAGATGATAAACACAATTACCTTTTGTTCATGATAAAGGATGACACAAGACAACAGTCACAACGTAATGATGACTTCTTTATTCATCTGATCGGCCGGTCGATGACGTCACGAATCCAAATGGTATGGCTACATTGGTTTACTCCTCTCCCCTCGCCTCCAAGGAGCTTTGACTCCAACTCATTAACTGACCAACTGACTGCCACCTGACTGCCCAACTCTCTGCCTCTCAACTCTCTAACTCTTAGATCCTATATGGAGAATCTCCTCCGTCTATGACGTCAGAAGTGTGTATACAAACGTTACTAATTTTCACGTGGCCACATCTGTTTTTTTAGAAGACACTTGGCAAAGAAAAGAATCCTCAATTATACTCTAACCTATTTTTTACAATATATTTTTAATTTGCATTGTTCATTCGTCTAGCTGACATTTTTAATATTCCGATTTCAAAAACTAATGGACAGTCAACCCTTTTTCCGATATAAACGATATTTAACTATTCTAATACAATTTAACAATAGACTAAATTTCTAACATTCCATTTCTTAACCTTGCCTACAGGGTTCGATTCTAGGCTTATCTAATATTCTTCTGGAAAGGGGACCGCACTTTTCCATGTAACAGTTAGAAATTGGCGATTTTTCCTTTTTCTTCTTTCTTTTTTCTCTTGTTTCGCAGAATGTCATAGTAATTATAAATTTGCGATTTTCTTATTACGTCCATGAAATCTGCGGATTAACATGAAGTTAAAAGATATACGAACAGATAAATGTATCGATTGAGCGGCGGACAAACACTTTAAGATTGACATACATTCTAATTACCTGTATTTTCTAGCAGGGCGAAAGGTGTTGCTAAAATATCCTTAAATATGATATTTTTATTTATGCAGATTTCATATGATATAATTGTAGATCAAATTCTTTATTGATTATTATATTGTTCCATACACACACACACACACACACACACACACACACACACACACACACACACACACACACACATATATATATATATATATATATATAGAGAGAGAGAGAGAGATAGAGAGAGAGACTTGGATCCTATTAGCTAGAACCAGAACCAAAACATAAAATAAGTTGAGAGATTCCAAGGAGAGAAAGATATATGTTTAAATGTGAGAGATCCCCAACAATTGGTATGTATTTTTTAGCATTATTTAATTCAGGTGCTGTTAAAAGCCAATTAACGACGCAATATTAAAATGAATACTGAAATTGGAGTTTTACTCCGAAATATATTTAAATTGTACATTTCCAACGAGTATAATATTTGTTTATTTTCGTAATTTTGTGTTGTAATTTGCCTTTCAAGCGCACCTGATGTGTATTTTATTTTATTCATATTAAATCAACGCTTCTATAACAGAACTCACGCCCGTGAAAAAAATATATTTATATATATATATATATATATATATATATATATATATATATATATATATATAGAGAGAGAGAGAGAGAGAGAGACGAATATTGGCTGAAGAGAGCTTGATAAGAATACCTTAAACGGGCCTTATTATCGGGCTTGAAACCGACGGTACCAATGATCTGTCTCAACTAACAACTTTCTGTACACAAAATATAAGTACGCTCTTAAAATTTGGAGTTTCCTTTTAATTGAGCACTCTGCTGGAATTCTTTTTCCAAAAAAAAACTAATCATATATATATATATATATATATATATATATATATATATATGTGTGTGTGTGTGTGTGTGTGTGTGTGTGCATATGTATATGTGTATGTATTTATTTAAATAAGAGAGATCGCCAACAATTGGTATGTATTTTTTAACATTATTTTATTATTCTGTGTTTTGATTTTTCATAAAAAATGTATTATATTTAAGATCATTGCAATAATGTTTTGAAATCATTGAAATAGTTTTTTATGCGTTCCAGACGTCCTTTGAAGCATCCTCTTCAAAAAGTATTCAAAATGTAAAATATTTAAAATATATTCAAAATGTAAAATATATTTAAGATGTGTTTAAATGTATAAGAGCATTTTCGCAGTCCATTTGGTGACATGTTTCCGAGCAGTGAAAATAAATGAACTGCGAAAATGCTCCTATACATTAAAACACATCTTAAATATATATTACATTTTGAATCTTTTCTGAAGAGGACGCTTCAAAGAACGTCTGAAACGCGTTAAAAACAATCTCAATGATTAAAAACATTATTACAATGATCAAAATATAGTAGGAAGGCAGGCTCGAACCAGTACCGCAAAGGAGGAAAAGAACGGAGTAAAACCTAACGTTTATGCTGTTACGACCACCTCCAAACCGGAAGCGACATTTTAAAAAATTAAGGCTAGACAATCTAAAGGAGAGAATGACTTAAAAAATATCGGCGAAAAAGGTGACTCCCCCTGTAGAAAAGTGCCTAGTTGAAGGGGAAGATATAAATGTTTTTAGCAATTTTTTTCGATATTTGTCGTATAAAAGGTCGATCTTTAAAACGATACTGATCTTGGTAAAATCCGCCGCCTCTATTGAAAGTTTAAGGCAGACATGCAAACAGACATACATACATACATACATTTATATATTGGTAACTAAAAGATTTCGACCCAAACTGATGAAAAAGCTTGCCCTATCTCTGAATACCCTTTATGTAAAATTTCAAATATTTAGACCAGAAATTGACGGAGTAATTTGGAAGAGACAGCAGAGGTAATTAAAATTTTTTTTACCCTATTATGACCCCTTACAATTTATTGTTTTGGGCTCAAATCAAGTTATTAAGTTAGATCCATGTCCAAGGAACCTATATCTAAAATTTCAAGTGCGTAGACCCAAAATTGTCGGAGGAGTTTGGTAGAGTTCTTAAAGGTCAAATCGTTGAACTTTGACCCCTTAATCGCCAGATTTCTGGCCAAAAACCGATCACATCGATTTTCCAAAATCTCAGTACCCTGTATATAAAATGTCGAGTCTGTAGAATAAAAATTGACAGTCATTGCGCAGAGAAATGTACACAGACACACAGACACATTCACTTATATATATATATATATATATATATATATATATATATATAGAGAGAGAGAGAGAGAGAGAGAGAGATAGATAGATAGATAGATAGATAGATAGATAAATAGATATAGATACATAAATATACATAGAAATAATTTTATGTTTACTATAAACTTTTACGCAAATATTATACAAGTATAAATCATGTAGAATATCTGCATGGATATAATTACACGTAATAGTTAACTAAAGATGATTATCCCATAAGAAAACCGAAAAAGCTAATAGGGAATTAATCAAAATGAATGTTTAAAAGAATATGCAAATTAGCTAGATCTCTTGCAGATGAATGCAGTTGCACGATCCACATATAAGAAAAGTGTATTTTTTTTTAAATAAATAAATAGAAAATAGGGTTTTAATATGAATATCAATGCACACAAAAGAAAAACGAATTTATAGGAATATATATATATATATATATATATATATATATATATATATATATATTACACCGGTGTGAGTTCCGTTATAGAAGCTTGATTTAATTTGAATAAAATAAAATACGCATCAGGTGCGCTTGAAAGGTAAATTACAACGCAATATTACGAATATTTTACTTGTTTGAAATTTACAATTTAAATATATTTCGGAGTAAAACTCCATCTTCAGTATTTATTTAATATTGCGTTTTTATTTGGCTTTCAACCGCACCTGAACCATGTTTTATTATATATATATATATATATATATATATATATATATATATATATATATATTCATGCTTAAGCCTGTGTACAAGGGTTTTTAATTCGATTATGCATGTCAAGTTTAAATTTAACAATATACATTTAGAAAACCATCATCTTTTTTGATCACGTCAGTGATACCAAGGTGACAGAACTGATAATATCCATGAAAAGATGACATCACAATTAATCGATTTATGGTCGATTCTTTCTTTATTCTATAAATATTCCTATTAATATACGTTTTTCTCATAAAAAAACGTAAAATTACGATCTACTAGTACAACAAATTTAATTCATAAAAATCATTATGTCTGTCTGTCTGTCTGCATGTCTGCCTGTCTGTCTCCATATTTTCAAACTCTATTTCTCCAAAAACTAAAAGTCGAAGAGCGGCGTATGGGGCCTCCAATGTTGGGATTTTTTTATGAACCGTTCTATTATAGGTCTTTAGTTGGTTAAAATATTTTTAAGGGGCTAAAAAGGAGTCAAAATTGAAAAAATCGTTATACATTTTACACATCTATCTTAGTTTAATTTTAATCAGGCCATATGCATGTCACCTTTGTACAGTAGTAACATCAGGAGCTTTGGATATTACAGTTTTGTTTTGGTATCGATTCTAGCGAGTACCATCTAGTAATTTTTTTTTATTACTTCTGAAATCACGACTCTATAATAATATATGCGAAATCTGGACGACTTAAAATATCATATTTAAGCGTATTTAACGACCCCCCCCTAATAACGCAGAAGAATCTCCGACTTTTTAAGAAAATCGGATATTTATTCGGTCGAAAATAACAACCAATACCAAGATGGTAGTCCAAAAAAATCCAAATAATCGAAATGATCAGTTCTCATCCGAAATAATCTGAAATATTTGCGTCAAGTCACAATCTCGTTATAAATGAAGTGTTGCTACTTCTCTCCTCTTAGTTCTTGTCTTCATAAACACGGCGTCTATTTCGGTAGATGTGAAACACACCTTGATATGAAAACCGCAAATAACCATAAACGCATGTTGGTACATAAACACGTAGATAGACATGTTTATATTGACAATCGTTTAATAGATTACGCCCGGGCGTAACAAATTATCTACATCTATTTAACATCGTCGTAAATTTTATCTATCATAAAACAACACACATTCTTCCTGTTTCACTATATATATATATATATATATATATATATATATATATATATATATATATGTGTGTGTGTGCGTGTGTGTGTGTGTGTGTGTGTGTATTAATCCAAGTAGAGTTTGTAGCCGCAGTGTAAAACAATCCTGAGAAACTTTGCCGTGTTTATATAACAGTCGTCAAAAGAGGTGTTTACTAGTAATAAAGTTTTGCGTTTATACTAATATGATTTGGCTACAAATTTGAAGACAAGTTACAGTTCTAGCTCCAAAACAGCTGAAGGTCGTCAATCAACTTTCTTATCATCTCATACTAAAAATAAAAAATTGTTTGACGAAGCTCGGCTAGTTTGGAGCACTTAAACATGTCTGCAAATTTTTAACAAAATTATTTTTGTATAAATACAGATCATTATTGCCGCTACAGACACATACACGCACACACATACAGGCCCATATACGCGTTGACACACAGGTTCACGCCGGATCACCGAAGTTAAGCGAGGGTGAGCCTGGCCAGTACCACTTGGTAAGGCTAGGCCCTGTATGTAACGGGCCGAGTTGTAGGAATTTTCAAGTTGGTATCTCGAGGCGCATTAATCCACTGGGAGAGATGCAATCCTAGCCTTCGTTAAGACATGCATAGGAGAGAAAGGAAAACTCTGATGTAAAAACTTGCGGTCTGCTATATACTCTGACCTGTGGCAATCATCGGCACCGACAAAATTAACAGTAGTATCTAAAAGTGTGGTTAGTTCTACACAAACCTTTACCACCATAAAGAAATCTTGTGTGACTTTCTGAATACTTTAGTTGTTGTGGCGAACCTCATACGTTGAAATCAAGGGGAGAGTCTATTACATACATATATATATATATATATATATATATATATATATATATATATATATATATATATAAATGTTTAGAGGTACAGAATTTAAATAAAGTTTTAAATATAATGGGCGGAAGTCTCTCTCGAGAGCTCTTTCAGCTATAATATCATCAGGAGAAAATCAATATCGTAAAAATAATAATACTATGTTGAAAGTAGTGCCTCCGTAATTTCTGGCACATTCAATAGTTCCCCATCAGAACTCTTTACTTTCGACATGGTATTATTATTTTTACGCTATCGATTTTCTCCTGATGAGATGATAGCTAAAAGAGCTCTCGAGAGACTCCCGCCCATTATATTTAAATATATATATATAGTAAGTTATAAAAAATATATATATGGCAATTAAGCTACACAGAATATTACGCGTTTCATCCACGCTAGGATTCGTCAGTGATTATAGGTCTTATAAAATATTATTGGCAGTAATATTCTATAAGAACTATCCCATCTAAATAAACATTGTTCAGTATAAAAGATAGAGCAAATAAATAAAATATTAGTCATTCAATAAATTTTAAAAATTATGACGTGAAATGGTTCAATTTGAAATCAAAAGGTTTTTATTATCCTATGTAAGACAAAGAATACATTTGAAATATTATAACTTCATATCCTATAGGATTTCGATGCCTACCATCTCTCCAAAGGAGAAAATATTAGCAAATACAGTATAACTCCTATAATTGTAACATCCGCTTCGTTCAAATTCGAGGATGCTGTTCAAGTTTCGTGATAAAATATGTGCCGCAGTTAACTTTAATTTTCTAAGAATTAAGAAATAGTAAATGAAATTCATTGCTATATGATACTTTAAGTATATATTAAGTTGAGTTTACGATATATTGCAAGTAAGAATTGTTAAATATTATTACAAGGAACAAAAACATTGAAAATAAATTAAATCTACTATTACTTGTTAAGTATGTATTACCTAAGTTATCATATACAGAAATCATACATTTATGTAAAATACATTTTTTTTCGTTATTGTTTGAATGAGTCTCATTGCAGTTTCTATTTTCATCGATTGAGTTCTCAGGCGCTGCCATTGTATTCCGTAAGCGCTCACGAAAATCTACAATTTCTTGGTTCTGTAGCTTCTTTATGATTATATCTCTTCGGAGTGACATTGCTTGCAAAACATAGTTGTCACTAAAGTAAGGACTTTTTTCTAGAACTTTTATAACCGTCTCCATAGACTTTTCTGAATCATCCCATGATATAGCTTCATCAGAGTGTTCTTGGTTATTTACATTAGGGTCAAGAGAATGGGAGCTGTCGCTATTTTCATCACCATTACTGCCTTCAGGATATTGATCAGCAGTTTCCCATCTTGTTTCACCCACATTTCAACATCATTTGCATTAAGTGATTTAAAAACAGCGTGGTTGGTAGGTAAACGTTTGGTTTCAAGAATTTTTTTTAGACCAGATGTTTTCTCTGATTCTTTCAGTTCAGAAGCATTTTGCGCTGGGATAATTCATCCCATGCTTTTGTTAATGTGCTTGTTCGAACTAGATTCCATGCACTTGCGAGAGAAAATATGACATCTTTGATAGTAAAATGGCGCTGAAAATCGCTTATACTCACGGTACTATTTATCATATTCATCATGAAATCATTTTTGTAGAAACATTTTAAGTTCCAAATAATCCCTTGATCCATAGGTTGGATGAGAGAAGTCACATTAGGTGGTAAGTAGCACACAAAAATATTCCCGCAAGACTACACTAGTTCTGACTCAGGAGGATGTGCTATACAATTGCCCCACAGAAGCAAGTACTTTAAATCAGGTTTACCTAATTCAAGAAAACGCCTCTGGACAACTAGCACAAATTCTTGCAAAAACCATTTTTTAAACAACTGTTGATTCATCCTTCCATTCCGTGAAGAATAATAGGATGCTGCAAGGGCGAAACATCTTTCAATGCTCGGGGACACATTGATTTGCCGATGACAAGAAGCTTAAGTTTATGAGTTCCAGAAGCATTAGCGCATACCATCACTGTTAGTCTATTTAATTTGAATCCTTTTATTTTCTGCTTCTCGGATCCGGCCAATGTTTTTGTAGGTAAACACTTCCAATTTACGCCACTTTCATCAGTGTTGTAAACATCCTCTGATGTTAAATCATAATCTCTAATTATCGTCTTGAGTTTGTCACAATAATTTGATGCTGCGTATGTATCAGCAGAACGGTGTTCGCCTGACATTGTTAATTGTCTTATACCATGTCCACTCTTAAAGCTCCTAAGCCAACCTTCACTTAATTTCATATCCTCTATGATATTCAACTCTTCTTTAAGAGATTTTGCTTTAGCAATTAACATGGACCCAGATATTGCTACACCTTCATTCCGTTTTGCTACAAACCACTCATGCAATATTCAATACTATGCAATTCAACTTGCTTTGGCCTGCGAAGAGTCCTTCTTTTGACATGTCTTTTATTTGGAGAGAAAGGAACAGCCTTCAATATTTCCTCCTTTTTCTTTTTGATGTAAAACAGCGTACTTCTTCCAATCTTATAATCTCTCAATATAACGCTATTTTCAACTCCAGCATCTAATTTTTCTATAATTCGACGTTTTTCAAGTAAAGTCAGCGTCACTTGTTTTTTTTTTTTTAGAGTTGCAAGCAATTGTGATGGGTTGTTTTACACTATTTTAAATATAGAAATCTTTAAAAAAAATACAGTTAGTGTAAATCAATAGCTAATCTACAATAATTACATAGAACCAATATTAACATTTCTGCGCAATATCTGACTGAACCATGTAAACAGTTTTACTGCAACTTCGCATCAAATATGCTAATACAATTTCAATGACGAGACAGTTCAAGTTTAGAGAAAGTCCAGGTTTAGAAGAAGTCCAAATGAGAGGAAGTCCAATTGAGAGGAAGTCCAACTTTAGAGGAAGTTCAAATTAAAGGAGTTTAACTGAATTTATAATGGTTTACACCTTATTTGCTACAGTCAGTGAGATATGGAAATCACAATTGAAAGTTTTTTTTAAGTATTTAAATATCATAGAGTAAGGGAAGTTAATGAAAAGGATATTTAATTTGCTTGGCCTGTCTACAGAAAGCGGTTTTATTTTATTTTATTTACAATTTGGAGTTATTTTGGAGTGAAATTTGAAGCTCATATTTTATAATTATATATAAATATAAAATATATGACATTATATGTTTAGTAATAAACTGATCCACCGGACCTATATAACAATTTATTTATCGGACTCATTATAAAATCCAGAAAAATCCAGAAAAATGCCTACTTCGGACTGTTCCTTTGTGATGTGGATTACTCAAAATACAGATTTGATCCAATAACCTCACTGCTACAAAAGACATTATTTGGAAGTGATTTTCTATATCCTTTTCATTAACTTCCCTTTACTTTATGATATTACAATACTTAAACAACTTTAATTGTGATTTTCCATGTCTCATTGATTTTAGCAAATAAGCTGTAAACCATTATAATTATTTCCTAATATTTTCTCCTCTGAAGAGATGGTAGACATCGAAATCCTATCGGATAAGGAGTTATAATACTTTAAATGTATTCTTTGTCTCACATAGAATAATAAAAAAAAAATAACTTGAAATTTGACGATTTCACGTCATGAATTTTTAAATTTATTGAATATATATATATATATATAGTCTTTATTAAAGTTTGTGCCCATTTCCATTCCATGGAGGCCAGGCGCGATCGCAGACCCCACAATTTTATCATGCCATCCCTATTTAAGTTAAAACATACTTATCAAAGTATTCCTATGTACATCTATATCAAAAACACTCGTAAAGGTTTTTTTTATTTTTAAATTTTTTATTTCCATACTTTGTGGACCAGGCGGGAACGCAGTCCCCACAATTTTAATGAACCGCCGTTCTGCCACATCAAACATACCCATTCCTGTGTCTCGATACATCTTCTATCATTATATGCAATCAGTTTTTTTTTTACTTTTTTCTTGTAAGTCCGATATTTCGCTAATCATCAGGGTAGAGTCCGGTCCATGAATATTTTCTTTTCTTTTTCTTCATTTTGGTGTTATGGCGAAGAGAAGAGAAATTTACTTGGTGTTCCGGTGAGTCCACGTGCGTTATGCACCAGTTTCGTGCGTTATGCACCTGATGAGGCTATTTATTAGCGAAATATCGGACTTACAAGAAAAAAGTAAATAAAAATGATTTTATCATTATATCCGACACCTCAAAGTTTTCAAATTTCTCATTTAAATTTTACTTAAAAATAAGTGTCTTCAAAAAGTGTGTGACCATCTTTTACTTTATATATATATATATATATATATATATATATATATATATATAAATATGTATGTATATATATATATATATGTGTGTGTGTGTGTGTATGTATGTGTGTGTGAGTGTGAAAGTAAGAATGTGCGTGAAGGGATACCTACCACTTCATATACTAAACAATTTTTATTCACAGATTTGAAATTAGATATATAGTATAACCAGTCATGTAGAAAAAATTGTATTCAGTTTCAATTCGGAAAAAGGGTAAAAATTGAAAAACAATAGTATTTGAGGGTCTGACATACGCAACTCGCTCACATTATGTTAAGAATAAGAAGGTTTGAAAACACTTCATAAAGATAGTGGCAAGCTGGCATAATGGTTATCGGGCTCGACTTTCTGTCTTTATATTTTGGTTTCGGTCTCAGCTCGATTGCTTTTTTTTGTTACTTACAATACGTGCATTGTTAAAATAAAAACAACATAATACTGGCATACACATGACAAATCTTAGTTTTTTTGCGTTTTTTGTTGCTTCATTTTTTAAGGAATGTAGCGTTACATTAAATACCGAGCAACGTCGCGTGCGTCTAGAATATAAATGTTTATATATATATATATATATATATATATATATATATATATATGTGTGTGTGTGTGTGTGTGTGTGTTTCTCTTATATATATATATATATATATATATATATATATATATACACGAATATTTATATATATACACACTAAAATATATATATATAAATATATACACCCACCAGAATATGCATATATATACACATACTAGAATACACACACACACACACACACACATATATATATATATATATATATATATATATATTGTGTTCACTGCAAACAAGGAACATTGCCACTTGGACGTAAAGAGCTACTATTAAATATAATGTTTACATAGGGAATGTGTAACGGGATGTGCGAGATATCTGTTTATATTTAGCAAATCAACATGTATATACATTCAACTCAGGAAGGAGGGAATTCCAAATACTATTAGCCCGAGGGAAGAAACCATTTTAGAAAGTTTTTCGACCTCTAGGAATCGCTATTGTAAAAGCGATTATTGTATTGTATATCGGAGTGTATATATTGGAGGTCTAATTTTTCTTGCGGATGGTTGATGGTGCTCTGTCGTTGATGTGTGGTAGTTTTAAGAAAATGTTTTTGGAGAGTGCTTATGGTTGTTGCCTATAGGTGTCTTAGGTTGGTGTATGGTCTGTGCTGAGTATCTGTTCTGTCTGAGTGTTTGATGAAAACGTACGATCAATGCCTTAGTGCGTGTGCTACCGACATACGCTATTTTAACTTTTGTGGAAAAAACTGAATTGCGATGAAGATTTCTCTGCGTGTGTATTTATTTGCTTTCCCACTGAGCAAATTAGCCACAAGCCCGTTTTTTAATGTGGAGAGAGGGGGGAGAAAAAGGGGACCAGCTCCCGATGAGTGGGAAATGGGAGCTGGATAGTGACAATTGGTATAAAGTGTTGCCCCTACATTGACCAGGTATTTATTTGCTCCCCCACCGAGCAAATTAGGCACAAGGCCGATTTTTAATGTGAGGAGTGAAGGGGAAATGGGGACCAACTCCCCGGGGAGTAGGGGAGCTGGATAGTTACAATTGGTATGAAGGGTTGCCCCTACATTGACCAAGGTCTTATCTGTGGGGTCGCCCCCACATAGGGGCTTTGCTTGCAGTATCTGCCGAAACAGATACTACACTTTGATCTTGTTGCCCGAGCCACGGAGGGCGTGTTGGATTTATTTGCTTCCCCACTGAGCAAATTAGGCACAAGGCCGTTTTTTAATGTGGAGATAGGGGGAGGGGGGAGGCAAAGGGGGGACCAGCTCCCGAGAGGTGGGAAATGGGAGCTGGATTAGTAACTGTTGGTATGAAGATTTGCCCCTTCAGTGACCAAGGTAAGATATGTGGGGTTACCCCCACATATGGTCTTTGCTAGTCATAGCTTTCAGCATCTGTCTGAACAGATACTACACTTTGATCTTGTCCCCCGTGCCACAGAGGGCGCGGGCCCTGTTATTTATTTGCTTCCCCACTGAGCAAATTAGGCACAAGGCCGTTTTTTAATGTGGAGATAGGGGGAGGTGGGAAATGGGAGCTGGATAGTAACTGTGGTCGTAGGGTGATCCCTACATTGACCAAGTTCAGATATGTGGGGTTACCCCCACATATGGTATTTGCTAGTCATAGCTAGTCTTTGCTTGCAGCATCTGCCGGAACAGATACTACACTTTGATCTTGTCCCCCGTGCCACGGAGGGCGGGGGGGGGCCTGTGAGCCACGGAGGGCGTGTGCTTTTTCTACAGAAGCCTGTCTTTATATTTCCTATATTAGTAATATTGAATGTACGTTTGGACCAAGGTTTTTGAAGTTAATAAGGATTTTATTAGCTGCAAAACCTTTCTCCGATACATTGTATGTAGTTTCCTCGTTTCCTCGTTTTTTCGTTTATCTTCGTTTCTCTTCACCTTCTGTATTTAAGTCGTTATCCCTGCTGCTTCTTTTTCTACTTTGTATCATATAAAAGGTTTCGTTGCATCATGTGTGTGCCATGTTTGAATTTGCGGACAAGCAGTCGCTTAGAGTGTGTCATAAAATCTCCTGAACATATGTGTCGTGTTATAATTAACTACAGGAGTGCGCAGTGCTTTATTTATGCAGGTTCCGCACAGTTGAGCCCTGCAAACGCTCCGATAAAGTAAACGACTTGCGTTTCACTCGACAGCCATACGACGCGTATAAAACTAATTTTTTTTTTTAAAGGAACCGAAATAGTTGGGTAAGGGATGGGGTTCACATGAAAAGAACACATTTACTTTTGATGAATGAACTAGCTTTTTTCTTTTTAAATTCAAAATGTGTTATATATCTCACGTCTCCAAAAGGTTTCCTTAAAAATATCACTTTCTCATTACCTTAACAAATACAATAATAAATACTCAACAGACAATAACAGTCTCACATATCTACGCTTAGATATAAAATCCACTTTGTCTGCGTGTGTTTGTGTGTATTTGTCCATGTGTGTATTAGTGTGTATGTCTGTGTGTGCGTGCGATTTCCTTTTTTGCGCAGGATTGAATGAGTCTCGGCAAAAGTTCCAAACTTCATATACGTTTATTGTCATCGGGATCGGTGAAATCACCCACTTTAAATCAAATCCACCGAAGTGCATCGAAAAGTAGGTTCACTTGTCTCCCCGCAATGACGTAGCCCAGAATACATTAGAGTCTACATTGAACTGTAGAGAACATACTATTGATTCTATAAAAATTATTTTTATATAATTTCTTGAATTAAAGTTTAAATTGCGAAGGTCAATTATCATAGGTCAACTGTGTTTCGAATGCATCTCTGCCTTATCAAAGAACCTACTGTTGATGCGATACACGGGGTTTTTCTTGTTGAGCGGTGAAAACATTTCTTAAATGTACTTATGATGTTAGGGTGTATAAGATGTTAACATTAGTCAAACTGGAACTGCTCCCTCCTTTAGATTTTTCAATTATTGATAATCGATTTTTGATATTTATAGTAGTTATTCCGATACAAAACTTACATAAGAACATTCCCAGACACATACAGTGCATTTGTGTGAAATTTCCAAAACAAAAAATCGGTTCAAGTGTTTTGGAGTCATACACAGACACACACACACACACAGACAAACACAGTGCCTTTTATATATAAGTAGAGGTATTCCTCATCTATACCCCATTCTATTTCCGAGTTGAATTTTGTTAGATTTAATAAGTATTCGAGTAATAAGAGAAAATGAAAATCATGCTGATACGTTTATTGGCTCCTCCATATGTCCGATTTATTTAAAGACAATTTTACGAGCACAAGGTTATTTCTGTTGTCTCTCGTTAATGATGAAACAATTTCGGTGTAGGTTACATTGGCTTAGAATTATAGAATTTTAATTTTGCTTGAATAGAGATGATTAAGCGGAAGTCCTCATCTTCTTCAATTTTCATTTTAACTTCATAAACTCTTGATTTTTTCCCCCTTTTATCCAAGATTTTGATAAACTTAATGAAAGATTTGCATTTACAGGGTGATTGAAAATTAACACTATTTTAAAATACATACGATTTATTTTTTAAAATATAATTTATACAATTAGTGAATATAAGATGAATATGCGCCTTCATTCGCCATCAGCTTTTCAAGTCGATAAGGAATCGCATAAAATAAGTTCACAAGAACTTTTACGGAATGGTAGTCATAACTACACCAATCGTTATAGAATGACCAGAGAGAGAGAGAGAGAGAGAGAGAGAGAGGGAGGGAGAGGGAGAGAGAGAGGGAGGGAGATGTGTAAATTATATTGAGACACATTGACCGGAAATCAGGGTCAGCTGATCGGATTGCGTGTGAGTCACGTAATCAGGTTAGGTGAATCGTAGAGATTTGGTTTAGACTGAGAAGAGGATGGACTGCTTCACCGTTGTCTCCTCCCCTTGACTGGGGGGGGACGCTGACGTGTGTACAAACGAGACCAAGAGAAACTACACAAACCAGAGATTCACTTTCCATCTTGTGCGATACATCTTGAAAGTGAAATAAAAACTATAAAACAAATTCATCGTGTTGGAGTGAATGAACCTTCGTTCAAAACAGGTACCGTCTCCCCTCCAAGACACGAGATGTTCTAGATGGACCAACATCCAACACGCAGAAGGTATATTGAAAAATACATGTACCACATACACACACACACAACGGCATATGAACATATCATTTAATAGACTGGACCACTAGACGATCACACGACATTAATTCTGATTAAACAATCACTCACGATCCCCTTTATTAGAGATAACTACGCAACACAATTCCCCTTTGTAGAGGAGCTTCATCTTGCATAAAAATAAATTTCAATTGGCCAGATTACATGTCTTAATATAGTGAGATATCACCAACCTTTGTTGTTGTTATTGGGAATAGATGCTCAATTCCTGGGAAGATCGTTGGGTCGTCGCGGTTCGTACAAATGGACGGCCAGAAGCCCTGCCACTTATTTCTCTGGGGTTGGCTTATAAAAAGTGGTTGTTATTTTCACAATATATATATGTATATATATATATATATATATATATATATATATATATATATATATATATATATATATATATATATATATATATATATATAGGGCATGAGCTCCCATCTTCTTTAGGTTAGATCAGGAATCATTATGTTATACTTGAGATTTTGTGCGTAGTTTCGAACAGAACCCTCTATATAAGGGAATAGCTTAGCTTGCTGTTGTTTCGTTAGCCATGATCAGATATACTTCTTGAATAATATGAAATTGTATTTTTAGTAACTTCCATACTAAGGATTGGACCTTCAACTTCAAGACGACTGTCACATAGAACAAATAATTACTAAGCATTTTTACTAAAATTGGGCTCAAAATCCCGTAACGTAACGGATAAAACTGCAAATTTTAATCAGTTTTAAAGAAAGTAATTACGAACTACTGAAAACTTCTACTCGGCCATATCTGACGGAACAAGAGCAAGATACGTTCGTAGAAAATATGAAGTTAGGCGGTTACACTTGCTGAAACGTTGAGAAGAATAACACACAAGATGTGGACATTCGTCCGAATGATCTAAATAATAAAAAAAAAATCAGTCCCTATAATAAAACTTTAGAAACAGGTGTATATAATATTTGGATCATGAAACACATTAAAGTAGTTGAGCATGGTCAAGGACGACCCGAAGACTCTTTTTTTTAATTAGTTAGTTTGTAAAAGTGTACGGTAGCCACGATTTCCCTTTTATCATTCACTTTAAAATGCTGGGTTTTTAGCGCGGGGGCATCATCATTTTATGAATCTTTGATATGGCACGACTGAGGATTGAACACTTGTCTCCCAACCTATTGGAGAACAGACCAACGATTATGTTTAATAGGTGGACATCATGTGGTCTGTATTTAACTATAAAGTCGAGTTTTGTAAGTTTTTTAGATCACGCCAGTGTTCAGAAGATATGGAGATATTATTTTCTAAAAAAATACCAATGTATTTTAGCGTGTAATTTCTGCTAAGGCCTGAATGCGTTTATAAAATGCGTTTATAGTGAACTTTGACCTTTAATCTGCCAATCAACGTGTGTTTCGATATATTGAATATTAGTCCCCGTTATGTTGTGCGCTTCAAAAATGCGACCACGTTGTTGAAAATAGATACCATGAGAGAGAGAGGAGAAAACAGCTTTTTGATATTTAAACGCGGGAAAATAACCAGAGCAAATGTACACCGAATGCCATGAAACATAATAGGTATGCAATCATTTGTTTTCGCCCCGTTGGCAATGTCAAGCTACGTGCTTAATGTTAACAGATGTTTAGAAAAGAAAGTAATCAACTCCTGCAAGATATGACTTTATTTCTCGAAGCTATCCTGCAGTCGATGTTCTCACGGGCATTACTCTTACACGGACATTGGAATAACTTTCTGTTGTATTATGGAAACAGAATTCGTTGAGTAATTAACAATGATTTAATATTGAATAACATCTAAAAAAAAATAAATAAACAAAAGGCTTAATTCTAGATGGCAGCACCAATCTTTTTTTCTGCCCCATGATTGGTTCAGAAATATAAGCAAGGTTCGGTTTGGTCGCTTATAAAATATTTTGTCCCTATTACTTAATCTATTTAAAAGACTCATTACATACATCTTTCTATTTTACCCATTATGTATTGGTGTTAATATTACAATATTAAAATATAATGTATTGCAATCGATCCAATTCATAATCATCGTTGGTATATTGTACACTAGATGCGCGCCGGCAAGATCCCTTAAAACTCTGCTATTTATATGCAGCAACCAATATTAGTGATAGAGTTACAGAATGAAAATCTAAAGGAAGCTTATATCTCACTTAAAGATGACAAGGGCGACTTTACCAATAAGAAAACCACTAAAGTAATTGGCCTAATTAGATCTGAATTATATGAGGAATTAGCAAAACCACTCTCTCTAGATCAAAGAGATAAGCATGATTTTGAATTAAACAAATGAATAAATTATATTAAAATAACCGCCTGCTTGACAATATCGAAAGTAAAAAATGCATTCTTATAATTTGACATTATCACGCATGTGTATCTATAACCAATTTAAGTAACTGTTAACATTGGCTAAAATTTTTAAGAGATATCAATATAGTGATATAATTAAAGTAAGAAATATCATTTGGTTCACCTACCCGTAGAACTGGATTAAAAAAGTAAGAGATTCATGGAGATTATGTTACTTTAACTAGTCCTATACATTAAATATTCAATACAAATGACCTAAAACTAAAAACAGACCAAATGCGTTTATACGTTCCTGAACTGGAATCATAGATATCTACGACATTACATCGAACCAGAATCACATATTGCATTAGTGAAATAAACAAATATACTTAATATAATATATCATTCAAACACAGTAGTGTTTGGATATATAGTTAAGTGGCAGTTTTAGTCATTTAGAACTGCTTTAAAACTTCACCGTTCACTGATTTTTCAACCAAATTTCAAATTATTATTACAGTTTATAGATCACCTTCTCAGCTATATTTTGAAAAAAAAAAATCAATTTTCGTTCAGTAAAACAATAGTTATGATAAATTTACTGCTGTTTAAAATCGTAAAAAACGTTAATAGGTGAGCGACGTTTTTCTGACTGGTTTTCATAGCAATCGTGTCGCTTCAGCGACTAGTGTTGCTACTAATTCACCACTTTCGCGAAAAGAGAATTAACAAGTGAAACAGAGATAATGAAAGCAGACGAGTGCCGTACATTGTTATTACATTTGTGTATGTTATGTTTATGGGGGGGATAATCCAGAAATTAAACAAAGAACAAGTGAATTTATTGGAAGCCAGGAAGAACCATCGATTACAATAGAAAAAAAACGAGCATGAAAAGTACTATGGTTAAGATCAAGCATGGAAAAGTAAAGAACAAGATATTCTAGTAAACAATATAATTATGAATTATAAATATAATATAATTTATAACTTAAAATATTTTACCATTAAGAATTTTTAAAAAATCAGTTAAACATTACATAATCAATTCTTTATGCTGCAATATTTTAAGTTATAAATTTATTATATTTTTTAATAGAATATCTTGTTTCTTTCTATTCCATGTTAAAGCTTAAGCATATTACTTTTCATGCTCAATTTTTTTATTGTGATATATATATATATATATATATATTACTGGAATAACTTATAAATTAGAAATTGAAATAACTTATAAGGCAATTTAAATAAATAGACAAAATGAAATGATTGAAAAATATTGAAGTAAATAAATTTATTATATTTTTTATTAGAAAATCTTGACCTTTTCTTTTCTATGTTTAAGCTTAACCATATTACTTTTCATGCTCGAATTTTTCTATTGTAATAAAAATATATTTTAAAAAAATATATTATTGATGAGAAGTTGGACATGCTCTGCTCACTTCAGAAGTGCTCAAGCAGAAAGAAAACAGTAATTACAAAAATGGAGTTCGAAAATAACACAACAATGAAAAGAACATGCTGTTGGCAAAGCCCTAATTATCATACAGTAAATAATGTTTACTTTTCTAATCCGTATGCATTATTTAATGATATAAATTTATAAGTAGATATGATTTAATTAACTGTGGATTTAGATTTCAAATGATGCAAAGCGTATACACGACGAAAATATAATTTACAAATCTAAAAGACAACACACAAAGAAATAAATCACATCAAATTACTGAACACAGATTCCTTTGCTAAGCGTTTGAATATTGAACGAAGCTTTCAAAATATAGACTGATTTGAACGTACTATTGATTTATTTCCGGAAAACCTTAAACAAATACATATATAAAACAAAACATATATAAAACAAATACATATATATATATATATATATATATATATATATATATATAAAACAAATATATATATATATATATATATATATAAACAAATATATATATATATTTATGCCAGTTTTATTTCCCAGTAAATTCCGATTTAGGATATTTTGGTCTGCAGTTATTATTTATGGATTCTCTTATTTATAAGGTAAGCAATCGAGAAGTCATAGAATAAATATGCTACACACACAGATACACACACACACACACTAGTGTCTATAAGTATTTTATATATATATATATATATATATATATATATATATATATATATATATATATAACAAATACAAATACAGCGTATATTTATTTTACTGATAAAATAGTTATCTATGGATAAGTGTTTCACCGTACCATATCTCATGACTGTATTAGATCTCGAACCTCCAACTGCAGGAACTATAGTCTGGTAAAAATACAATTACGATATGAATTCCCAGATGATATTGCGTGTAATATACAGGGTGTCCGTAAAGTCACTATACAGTCACGAATTACATCCTGTGCGTTTTCTGTTTTCCAATATCGCTTCAAAATAAATTTCCGCTCTTCCAAAGTTAGCTTGCGTAGCATGCTTGATTAAATAAACCTGTAAAAAAAATAAATATTAACTATTAATACAAATATAATACAATAAAATAATGACTGTATAGTAACTTTACGGACACCCTGTATATATATATATATATATATATATATATATATATATATATATATATATATATATATATATTGTAATTTTGTTTATACAAGCATAATGCTAACGTCGAGTGAATGGATTATTTTCTGAAAAGAAACACCTTTTAATAGGATGAAGACACACACACGCCTGCGCACACACACATACACACAGACACACACATATATATATATATATATATATATATATATATATATATATATATATATATACATCCATATTTTTTATATGTTATACACATGCATATATATGTACGTATTCATAAAATAAATTAAAGAGATAAAGAGTAAACTAACACAGGAAGTTTGTTGTGGTCAAGAGGCCAGAAATGATTATAATTTTACGTGAAATTTATGTGCAAACTGCTTTCCTAATCGAAATTCTAAAATAATTGTTTGTTTTTTTTATTTACGCCATGTAATCATCTAAAAATTTAGAATTTAATTTTGAGGGAATAGTTTAGTTTAAGGTGTTAAACTATTTGCTGCTATTATTATTATTATTACTATTATTATTATTATTATTGTTATTATTATTATTATTATTATTATTATTATTATTATTATTATTAATATTTATGACTGGGCACTCCTAATAAGCTAAAAAAATTACTTACGCCTAAAAGTATCATGTACTTCGACAAGGCCACCATTCGCGCATGCACTGTCAAATAACGTCGCAGCCCACAAGAGCCAAGACAGTCAACGAACCGTAGTCCAAGATTCGAGTTTCACCCCCATTGGTTTAATATGGAGTATTATTGTCATATTTACGTTGTTTATTCTGCTGCTTATTTCTCACTCCTAGACAGGGTTCAAAAGAGAGTTGCAAACCAGATGGGTCCTGTCATCTAAGCTTCAACCTCTGCCCCATCGACGAAATGTTGCACCCCCTGCGTTTTTTACAAGTATTTTAATGGTGGATGCTCTGATGAACTGCAATCCCTTGTAGCCCTCGACATAAATACCCCCGACAAACTTGAAAAGCAGCAAAATCCCACCTCTACACAGTAGAGATACCCAGACGCCAGAAAACATTTTGCTCTGATTGTTTCTTCCCCAGAACTGCTAAACTTTGGAAAACTCTTCTCCAACTGTATTGATATGCAGAAGTTCAAGTGTAATGTCAAGAGACAATTATTCTATTCCAATGATGAATTGATGTGAATCTTTGCTGATTCCTTTGTTATTTTGGTATTATTGATATTTTTTATTTTATTTTTTATTATTCAATATTTTTTGTAAAATTTGCATCTTTCTTTTCATCTTTCTTTTTCTGTTAATAAAGTAACTGGTTTATACGTTAGTTACTATTAATATATATGCGAACACTGAAAATTTACCATTTTTAACGAAGTATGTACAGACATTTCCTACATTTCTTTTTTTCGAATTCTTTTCTATCTCATTTCTCCTTCTCCTGCTACTCTTTCTTTTTCTTCTTTTTTCTATTCTATCTCTATTTCTTCTTTTTTCTATGGCGGTCTGCTGTTTTTCTTTTAATTTATTCTGGTTTTATTCTTTTACGCATATTATGTTCTATTAATTCTATATTCTGGCATTCTGCTTTTATCAGCCTTTCTTGTTCTCTATTCTTTCTTTCTTCCTTCTTTCTTTTTCCATCCACATGTTTTTATATTTTCGTCTTTCGTGTTCCTTCTCCCCCTTCCTCCTTTTTTCTCTCCCCTCTCCTTGTGAAAATCTATCGCCCTGGACGCGTATCCTTATTCTAAAGTGACCACTAAAAGTTCCTCCGATTCCCAGCGGGACACCCAACGCTCAAGAGATTTCTCCATAAAAAAATTTTAAAGACTCAGTCTCAGTATTTTTCGCACAACTGACAGAACATATTCTCAACAGATGTACACACGAATATATCCGTGTCCCCAGGTCAAACAGTAGATCATTTACATGTGAAATTAAAATGTTTACAGTTTCAACAATTGATATATATATATATATATATATATATGTGTGTGTGTGTGAATGTGTGTGTATTTATATATATATATGTATACATTTATATACATACATATATATGCATACATACTTATATATACGCACACACATATATGTGTGCATGTATATATATGTATATATACGTATACATATATACATATACACACACACACTCATATATATATATATATATATATATATATATATATATATATATATATATATATATATATATTAGGTTAGCGAAATTGTTCGTTTACTTTTAGAATGACATCTGTCCGGCCTACTAAGCTGCTAATGATCCTTTTATATTCCTTTACTTTATATCGTGCAGTTGCTGTAGCGTTTATATTTGACGCTTTAGAAAAGAAAACCCAGCAGAACACTACAGACATCTGATGCCTTTTTTTATTACAAAAAAATACAAAAACCTATAAAAACTTGCATAAAGATATTCCATGTATTTATGAAGAGTTCTTGTTCAGAACGTGGGTGTCATAAACGGTTTGCTAACTTCAGAAAAGGAGAGATGCTCGGCCAAAGATGATTAACACTTAAATAAATAAAGATCGTAGTTGAACGAAATTGCTATTTTACAACCAGATAAATCGCAAATAATCCCAAGATATCTAATTCGATCGTGCAAAGAGAATTGTGTTTCGAAACTTAATGTTTGGGTTTCTCATAAGTTCTCAGAAGCAAATAAAAATGTGTGTGTTTGCTGAGACATGGCTGGTGTTACCTTCAAAACACTGCGAATCCTTTCGTACTTTAGCACTAATGTTAGAACCATCATACGACAGTTCTTGTTCTTCTTTTCGAATTTAAATCCGTAAATTGTTATCTTTGATGTTTATAGAGATATGGCGAAGACGTTATATAATTGTTATACAAACTTTCTACTGATGGGACGATTCCAATATTTTTCCCGATTCCGATACAATTGTTGCATAGTTACTTATTAAGAGATTACGGGGACATATATCACGATGATGAGGGATTCATATTGAAGAGAGATGGCGGGGACATATATATATAACAATGATGAGGAGATACATTTATACAGTTCTGTGAATTCTTATACCATGTATTAGTGAGGAGAGAGAGTGATACATATTCTTGGAAGGGTTACGCAAAGTTCATAATAAGATGATTTACACATTACTTTCTGGGTGTTGAAAGATGGCACATGACAACAGTTTTACAAAAAACACAAAGATGATTCTTTATTCATTGGACCGGTCGAATGCTGATGACGCCAAGAATTCAAATTCGGGGTCTACATCGTTTACTGTTCTTCCTTTCGCTTCCAAAGGATTCTTAACTCTCTCTTTCTCTCGCTCTCTCTCTCTCTCTCTCTCTCTCTCTCTGAATGACTAGCAGACTAAACAGTTCTGCCTCAACTGCCCTGATCTGACTAATTCTAGCTCCTCTATTGAGAATCCCCCTTTTGCTATGGCGTCAGAAGTGTGTTTCCCAAACCTGACTAATTCATGTGGCTATGCACACGTTTTTCCAAACACGCTTTTGACAACAAAGAATTCTCAACTAACCTATTTTTTAACCAAACCTATTTTTAAACAATATATTTTTAATTAGTATTGTTCATTCTTTTTAGCTGACATTTTTAATATTCAGTTTTGTAAGAAAATGAACAATCAATTATTTTTTACAATATAAACAATATCTAACTATTTATAATAGAATTTAACAATAGACCTTTTTAACATTCCGATTTCTTACATTCTATTTCTTAACCTTGCTTACAGGGTTCGAGTCTCGCCTTATCCAAATCTCATTGTCACTTATCTAATGTTCTTCTTATTTACATGGAAAGAGACAGCCATTTTGCCTGTAACACAATTACCGCTTCCTTATAAAATTCCCGATTCCGATACAATTACCGATTCCGATTCTTTATTAATATTTACTGTAAATATGTTATTTATTTCCGATTACCGTAAAAACACATGTTAAGTATGCAGATATCTTCTCAAGCGTGAAAATACCATTGGAGAGGGGGTTGTCTGACTGGTAGTCTAGAATCAATAAATATTATGTATTATATCATTACTACCAGCTGTAGAAGATTTTGTTTAAAAAAAAAAATCAAACAAAAAAGAGATAATTAAAGGAATCCTTTTGGCATCGGAAAAGAGATACAAAATTTTCAGATTCCGATGGCGATTCCGATACCCCAAAAAGTTTCGATTTTTCCGATTCCCTATTCCGATTTCGATTAATCGTCCCAACACTAGAACTTACCCATTCGCTCACAATGTACTCTGTTTACCATTATATATACACGTGGTTAATCCCCTCGTGAGGGGAAATATCGCGACATAACACAAGACTACGAACTGTCGAACTAACAATCGGAAATACCAACAACCTTTCTTTTTATAAAATATTTTTTCTACCTAAGCTTTTTGTTTGTGTTTTTTTAATGGGCCAGTCCTTGAGCCACAGCAAAAATTAAAGAAAATAGCTAAGATTATAAATATATAGCCTATTACATCTGCTGTTGTGAATTGGCTCTCTGTTCTAGGAATATCCGCACTGACGAGTGGTGATACAAGGAAAAAATACTGTATGGTGATGAGTATATATATATACATATATATATATATATATATATATATATATATATATATATATATATATATATATATATATATTGGAAATTTTACCAGTTAAAAATTTAGGACGTTATAGGACGTTGATTTAGAATGAGTGTATTATGCAAAAATGGTTGTTGAATATGTGTAAATTGGTATTCAGTTTTTTTTTTGTATTTTGTTTTTTTTTACAAAGGCATCACAACTTATCAGGGCGAAGAGACCACTCGAGGATAAGGGTTAAAGAGTGGACAGTGGAGGATTGGCCAATAAAGTAATGGTTACTAATGGAAATTCGGTAAATTTGTTAACTTATGTGGAACGACTCATCAAAACCTTGTTTGCGTTAGACTTGAAGATAACCATACTATAGTCCACTGGAAAGAAGGAAAATGGAAGACAATTCCACAGGCGTGCAGTTCTAAGAACGAAGCTTTGTTCATGGAATCTATGTGAATTAAACAGATGAATAATGCTGAGTTCGCTCTACTATACCACAGTTGAAATCTATACAAAATTCCAACCCGATCAGCTCAGTAGTTTCCCTAGAAAAAAAGTGGCACGTGCAAAGCTGCGGACTAAGAGAAATATTATATTGTATTGCATATATATATATATATATATATATATATATATATATATATATATATATATATATGTATATGTGTGTGTGTGTGTATTTATATTTGTATTTATATTTATGTATTAGTTTTACTTCACTTAACATACATAAATTAATAAATATATAGTTATGCAGCATTCCTTGCCATATTCATAGAGGAGATATGGTCCAAAGGACACAAGCCTATAAAGTAATGTCATCTTGACCTGTTATATTTATGCTTCCAACAAATCTCGCTATCACTGCTCTCCCTTTTTCTTTCACTCCCTCATCATTTCCCTCTCTCCATCGCCCCCCTCATACTCCTTATCACAGTATTTCCCTTTCTCTCGGAGACTATGATAGGATACGTTTGTATATTTGTATGTGGTTAGCTTTACACATATGCTCACAAAGAGAACAAAATAAAACTAACTCTTCCTCATTCACTTATCTCTCGAGGTCATCGAGGGCGTTTCTACGTGTACATTATTTAGCTTTTATTCCCTACGTACTTAGCCCCATGTTTAGTCAATCTGATGCCACCCTGACTAGTATTATACTGGCATAAACACAATTCCTTATCTAAACTCTTTGCTCAATTATACTTATTGCTGCTCTTCCCTATGACATACTGAAAATATACGAAATAAGTCGCTAAAATTCGCTATTTTAGTTATCATTCTTCATTAAAAAAATCATACAAAATCTACGTAAATATTTGCTCAAAAATTACTTCCGGTGTTAATACAATTATTCTATTTTCTATTTTGTACTTATTATATTTGGTTTATATTTAAGCCGTATAATGCTTATTAATACTTATATATATATATATATATATATATATATATATATATATATATTAATGTCCAATGCAGTTAAGAAAATTTTGTATAATAATTTATCTCATATATTATGAATATATTATTTTACTTACAGCAATTGTTAATTTTACCAGTCAATTATAATTATTAATCTCTCCATATTTATTTGTATATTAACTCAGTAATTTTTTACTAATCTTTAGTTAAACAATTAATCTATCGCATCACGAATCATATATTGACGAATTAATTTATCATTCCTAAATATATATCTGATTTATTAAATGATTTCATAGTTATTATATATTTATTATTTATATATCTTTTTTTTCTTTTAGTTAATGACTGTTATTTTGTGATAGTGCATTTATTTTTACTATTAGTGCTCGCCGTAATTTATTTTGGAAAACGCATGACAATAGGTGAAGCCATTTGTTCTAAGGTGCTTACGAAAGATGATTATCGAAAAGATATGTGATACCTATTGACGTTAGCCTTGAACAGGCCAGGTTATCGGAAGAATCTAATCAATTTTACAGCACCACTTCGACATATACATTTGTTGTTTTTTCATCAGTAATTATTTCTTATATTCATAAAAGACCTCCCTGAGAACATTGTGTCTGAAATGGGTATATTTGCCGATGAAACACTTGACTATGAAGCACCATGTTATGGACAACATATTTCATCATTTGATATCCACTCTTGAGGTGAGCTGTTTAATAAGATAACGATTGCCACTTAAAGTACAGCAGACCTCTTCTTAAAAAAAGAATTGAATTCTCCTGGCATCGGTAAATAAATATTTTTAATGTATGGGATGTAAAAAAGTACAGTTGTATACGAAAATTAAATGTAGAAATTGTTCGCTTTTCTCTTACCGTAATCCTCAACGCACATGAGAATCAAATAGTCCTACAATAGAAGAGAGTCGCCACTTCCGGTGAGATCCTTTACACAGAAACCTTTCCTGCAAATGTGGAAAATCGATGTAGACATCTAGTGGGAGCTGTACTGTTTACTTTACCACAGGCTATGCTGTTCTCAGGACTATACTACGTCTCGCTAGTCTCTCGTTAATTGAGTTCTCTAGCAAAGCTTGGTGGCCACTTGGTTTATTTACTAAAAAATGATCATCATTGTCGAAACGGTTCTAGTCTCTTCCTGTTCTACCGTTATCGACTGCGTTGAAATATTTAGTTGCGCTTTGTAAACTATTAGCAGTTAAATATCCTCCTACAACCATTTACAAATAAATCCCTTTTCCTCCTCCTCTCTCTATATATATTATGTATATATATATATATATTGTATATATATATATATATATATATATATATATATTAAAAACAGATATATCTAAAACATATAACTTTCATGGGTGTAGGAGATTTATAGATGACCTTATATGCATAAACGATAATGATGCCACAGTCGATTGAAAATTTCTTAGGGCGACTAAAAGTCGCAAATCACTCGCTCGCTAGTCGATAAAATTTCTTTAAATAAAGAAACGGGAAAAACTCATTTATTTTACGACCCTCAAATATGCAGTGACTTAAAATGACCTATGTCTCATCATTTGTGAATTCTTTCATCTCTAGCTGTGAGACCGTTGGAATATCGTATTGAAAAAAGAGTGGTCACGCTAAATGTCAACAAAAGGTCAAATTTACACATTCGGCGTATAATCAAAATGTCGCCTTCATTTAGCTCTCTGATTTTGAAATTTATTTGGAAAAAAATCTTCGACGCTACAACTACATACACTTCATGCTTACAAAAGTAAAGAGGAACATTTCAAAGAGGAAAAAAACGCATCGTTCCGTCAAGCATCCGAAGAAATGATTCTTATTTCTATGAAAAAATAATATGAATGATGCTATATAAAGAAACTGCTGTGGTATTTTAAGTTTTTGTTGAATATTTACTGAAATTTTTGTAGTAATAAAATAGTTGATTTGCAAGAATTAAACAAATACTTTCTTGTTAGATTATACACACGGCAATTTCTTGAATTGTTGTAAAATTATTTGCTATTATTGACTGAACAAAGACGTAAAGTCGGACGAGTAAAAATATTTTGAGGCGAGTAAATTTTCCCTCACATTCCACCGGCGGTCGAGTGATTTTTTTTTTCAAGTCTCAAAGGCTGTAGCGTGTCAAGAGGTGATGAAAAAAAATCCAATAAAGTGCTCGATCGTGGATGTGAGAGTTGAAGATACAATATTTATTATGACACTATATATACATATTTCAAGGTCGTACCATCGGTTTCGTTACGCTGAATCAACCTTAATAGGTCTTGAACCCTCTTTTAACGCTTTAACGTTTGTTAACTT
This sequence comes from Euprymna scolopes, assembly GCF_053919585.1. Classification (NCBI taxonomy): domain Eukaryota; kingdom Metazoa; phylum Mollusca; class Cephalopoda; order Sepiida; family Sepiolidae; genus Euprymna; species Euprymna scolopes. Next base: position 110,092,804 of record NC_136493.1, on the reverse strand, counting down.
TGCATTGGTTCAGTTTTTCATTGTCGCAGAAGACTTACGCTGTTTTTTTCCAACCTCTTATGGTTGATTCGGCGTAACGAAACGAATGGCACTTCCTTGAAATATGTATATATAGTGTCGTAATAAATATTATATATATATATATACATATATATATATATATATGTGTGTGTGTGTGTGTGTGTGTGTGTGTGTGTGTGCATTCATGGAAACTATTTCGGGATTAGTTCCAAAATTAAGACCTGCATCTTAATAACAACAACACTAAATCTTTGCGGAGCTACAAAGAGCGAACTCAAATAATTTAAATGAACAACGCTCTGTGCTCCAGAAATTTTTTCTACATAGTCACCAGAATTATCAATGCACTTTTACCAGCCTCTTTTGTTGCCTTATTTATAAATGTCCAGAGCGCGCTTTGTGATTCTCACGTTTGTCGCCAAGCTGAAATCGACGAGCTATGCCGACATCAGCTGCATCGTAAACGTGCAACGCTTGTCTCAACATAAATTCTGGACAAATGCATATATGTCCATGTAGGCATACCAATTTGGTATGCCTCTTTATTTGAACATAGTTAGAAAAAATATTCAGAGTTCGTAGAGTATGCCTTTGTAAAGACCATTATCTATGGGTGTAGGCTTAGAATGTGCATACGTTTTGTTGCGTGCATGTATTTTCATACGTTCAAATAAAAGATGTGTATCTTATGCGCGTTTGTGTATATATTTATATGTATATGTATATATATATATATATATATATATATATATATATATATATATATATATATGTGTGAGTATGGGAGTGCACGCTTGGTTATTTTTATATCTGTATACAGTATATGTACCTCCGCACGTTCATGTATGCGCATGAGCATGATTTTGTAAGTCGTCACCATTACTTTTATCCGTCTGTTAATTTGCATAATAAATTGTGTTTTTTTTTAAAATCTAAACTTTCACTTCTGAATTTATTCTTTACTAACAGGACCTGTGGAAATTCCACAGGGGACTAATATTTATGTAATATATTGATGCTGACATTCTGTAGATGTTCAGTGTAAACTGAGATGCTCTGATATCATTGTAGCTTTTTTGTTAAAATATGCCAAAGTATTTATCTGAGCTATCACGGACACACGACAAAGCCCGGTCGTAAAATACGCTTAAATATTATATTTTAATTCTTGCAAATGTAGTATATGTTATTAAAGAGTTAATGTTCTATCGATTTTTATATATTAGAAAGTTGCGATTTCAAAAATATAAAAAATATTTATCCATATGACTTGGGTGCATTAACTTGAATCGAAACCGAAATAAAAACTTAGGAAAAAATGTTCACACACACACACACACACACACACACACACACACACACACACACATATATATACATATATATATACATACACACTCATATATATATATTATATATACATATGTATACATACACACACACATATATATACATATGTATACATACACACACATATATATATTATATATACATATATATACATACACACACACACACACACACACACACACACACACACACACATATATATATACATATATATACATACACACACATATATATACATATATATACATACACACACACATATATATATATTATATATACATATACATACACCCACATATATATATATATACATAGACCCATATATATATATATATATATATATATATATATATATATATATATATACCACGAAACAAACGTTAATGAATAATTCTTGGAAAATTATTTATAAAAATAAAATAGATTACTGGAGTGTCATCGGTTATAATCGAAACCGAAAGCAAAACTTATGAAGATTTTTTAGTTAGAGTATTAATGAAAAGAAATGGAAGTACATAGCAATTAAACAGCCTGGATGTCAACGTGATACATAAAATAACAGGCTATCGTATTAATATATAGCTTTTTAGCGTTAAGGTAAATATTTTCGTCTGCACATTTGGAAGCCCAAAAAAGCAATTATATATTTTTTATGAATAGATTATTTTTTGAAATATTAAGTTTTTACTTTCAATTTTTCATTTTTTTTGTATTATATTTCATATCATATATTTATTTTTTTTTATTGTTTTTGTATTGTAGACTTTATACGCTATTCATTATATATTTTTTTCTGAATGGAAATATACATTTATTTTTGTGTATTTGTGAATCCTCAAAAGTAATTGAGATATGTTACCTAAAAATTTTAAAATCATTTTTACATAACTTATTCTATTTTAGTTTCTGTAATTAAATGTAGCCTCCTTCCGGCTGACGTTTGCACGTGTGGTGTGTGTGTGTGTGTGTGCGTATGTGTGTGTGTGTGTGTGTGTGTGTGTGTGTGTGTGTGTGTGTGTGTGTGTGTGTGTGTGTGTGTGTGTGTGTAGGTGCGTTGTGGCTGTGTGTGTATTTTGCTATGAATCGTCTGCTTTTAATAGACTGTAAATATATTACGGGATTAGAAATTAGGTGTTTAGGAGCGCATCAGGTATTTTTATCAGAGGAGTTAATTTTATCTCATTCCACCAGATAGTAGCATTAAAAATTGTTAACCCGAAGCGCAACGCCTAAATAAATGGCCAAAAATGACTGCTAATATTTTGTTAAATATCTACATAGGAAATCTTATACATAAAGAGGACTATGAACTTTTATATAATCACTGTAATGTGGTTTCATCGTTAATATAGGCTTGACTGGATTATATATATATATATATATATATATATATATATATATATATATATTTATATATATAAATATCCGTTCACATTCACTTTTTCATCATAAAACTAGAACCAAGAATTAGATGGAATCGAGCAATTGCATCGACAACGGACAACACCAGACCCAAATTGGGGTTCGATGTACTACATCTCATTAGTGACGTGCTCCGACATAGGAGCGAACCCAGGTCGTCGACGTATGAAGTGTGCAATACTTACAACCTAACACTATGGGTTCTAGCTTTATCATGAAAAAGTGTATGCGAACAGGTATATATATAAATCTATAATCTCCTCTTAATGTTTAATATATATATATATATATATATATATACATATATATATATATATATATATATATATATATATATATATATATATATATAAAGCCTATAATGAATGTGAATACAGGCTTTACTGAATTATATATATATTTATATATATATATATATATATATATATATATATATATATATATATATATATATATATATATACTCCAGTAAAGTGTCATCAGTTATATATATATACACTTGTGCCCGATATTATTCATACCCCTCGGATCTTTGAGATTTCTATAAGAATATTGCTCAAACCAGAAGATAGACAATATTAAAGGGATTTCAAACAATAAATCAAGCATAAGCATTTAATTTAAACTCAACAAATAAATAAATTATGCAAGTTTGAAACATTATACAAAGAAAAACAATAATGGCACTAGTTCAAAATTATTCATACCTCTCTTACTAATAGTCAATAGCATGCCCTTCATTCTTAATAACTGCCTGTAACCGTTTTGGATATTTATCAACAAGGTTTTTACAAGCATCAACACTGATTTTTGACCATTCTTCAATGCAGTAGTTCTCCAAATCCCTCAAATTTCTAGGTTTCCGCTTTTTAACCTCAGTTTTCAATATGTGCCAGAGGTTTTCGATAAGGTTCAGGTCAGGACTCTGGCTAGGCCATCCCAAAACATTACTTTGATTATCCTCAAACCATTTCTTGACTATTTTGGCAGTATGTTTTGGATCATTATCCTGTTGAAGGACCCAGTTTGGTCCTAAATGGAGCTTCTCCGCATCCTGTCTAATGTTTTTCTGGAGTATCTCCAAATATTGCTCCTTCTTCATGGTTCCATCTATCTTGACCAAACAACCTGGACCACTAGCCGAAAAGGAGCCCCAAAACATTAGGCTACCACCACCATGTTTCACCGTGGGTATGGTGTTCTTTGGGTTGTAAGCTTATCCTTTCTTCCTCCAAACGTAAGAAGCATCCATATGGCCAAACAATTCAATTTTTGTTTCGTCAGTCCACAAAATACTTGAGAAAACGGACTGGAGAATTCACATGGGTCCAAGCAAACTTTAGACATGCTGCAAGGTGTTTTCCTGTGTGCAATGGAGTCCTTCTTGGTCTTCTTCCTTTCAGACCATTTTCATGCAGAGTCCTTTGCAATGTTTGCCTTGATATTTTTATGCCAGAAGACTCCAGATTTTCTAAAATGTCCTTAGTGGTGGTGGTTTGATTTGCATTAACACTTCTTACAATATTCCTGGTGGCTCTAGCAGACAGTTTCCCTTTCCTTCCTCTACCAATCAAGTTGTTTGTTGTGTGGTGGCTCTGGAAGTTTTTGATGATGCTCTGTACTGTTGCTGTAGGGACCTCAAATTTCTTGGAAATTGACTTGTAACCTAAACCATCCTTATGTGAATTCACAATTTTAGTCCTAAGATCATTACTAAGCTCTTTTTCCTTCCCCATTCTAATAATTTTTATTCTTTTATTGGTTTTCAGTTGATATCATTTTGATTTCTAAAAAATGCAAAAAACGAAATGAAATTAACCAAAGGTTGTATAAAAGCATTCAAAATAAGAATCAAACAGGAAACAAACAGTCAGAAACTCGATTAATACTGAAAAAATAAGGGGGTATGATTATTTTTGAACATTGCAGATTTTATAAATAGCTGTATATTTCTTTTATTACAAGTATCCCGAGATTTTAAAATGACGAAAATGATCAGAAGAGGTTTATTAAGAATATGTATCAATATGGACGTAAACAATAAATTCTTAAAAAGTTACACCTAATAAACTCAATGTTCAAGGGGGGTATGAATAATATCGGGCACAAGTGTATATATATATATATATATATATATATATATATATATATATATATATATATATACTCCAGTAAAGCCTATATTCATAATGTAAACCACACACACACACACACACACACACACACACACACACACACATATATATATATATATATATATATATATATATATATAAACATATATTATGAATTATGAAAATATATATCTGGCAAATAAGCTATACCGAGAACCGTCGGGTTAAATGCTGTTTCAATATAATGATGATTTCTTTTATTTGTTCGATTCGTGCGAGAGTCAATAATTGAATGAATCAAGATTGAATAAAAAGTAAGATGATTCAGTTTTTTTTATAATTTCATATCCGATTAGTTTCTAGTTTATATCAGTATTTTTTTGTGTTCGTTTATCTCTTTCTGTGTATAAGTTTGTATGTGCCTGCGTGTTATTTTCTGTTTTGTTGTTGTTCTTGGTATGAGCGTGAGTTTGCATTGATTATTTTTATTCGAGTTGAACAAGAAGTGGCCGGGTCAACTTCTGCGTAGTATATACCCAGTATACACACACACACACACACACACACATACAAATATATATATATATATATATATATATATATATATATATAACTACTTAATTTACTCACATAAAATTAATATACGAAAGTAACAATTTATGAGTATTTACTTCAAAAGTGCTCAATACGTAGGTAGAGCTAGTTAGTAAGTTATAAAATATATGTGGATGAAACGCGGAATATTCAGTGTAACTTAATCGTCATATATATTTCATGACTTTATATGTATATATATATATATATATATATAATTATTTTTTTACTATAATAATTAATAATTAAATACCTACAGACACTAGTGTTTCATCTTTTCGGGATTCTTCAGTGCAGGGTGTCACGATTACTACCAGTCGAACGATTCGAACCCCGCGACATCTCTGGCTCGATTAGCGGAGGCCGTATCCATTCGACTACCATTAACCGTGTGAAATAGCGTTTAATTTTAAACATTTTAATTTAAATGTTCATTACGTCAGACAGACAGTGATAAAATCGTTATACGATGATCTACGCATAAGAGCTAAATTGGCCGACTTTTTAATTCAACTGAAAGTGCTCAACGATAAGAAACGAATTTCTTAAAGGGGCTGTCATAATTATTTCTTCTACTATAATAATTAAATACCTACAGACACTAGTGTTTCATCCTTTCGGGATTCTTCAGTGCAGGGTGTCACGATTACTACCAGTAGAACGATTCGAACCCCGCGACACGAGACATCTCTGGCTCGATTAGCGGAGGCCGTATACTAGCAGAGAGAGTCGACGTTACCGGGATTGACTGAGAATCAGCGAATGTTCTGCACTTTTGATTCTATTATTTTCATTAAAAATGGAAAAATCAAAACGATTTCTTACCTGCTCTATTCTGGGACCTAATGAGGTGTACTGAAAATAATTTTGCATTCCTCATCGCAATAATTTTGACTCCAATGCCCTGTAGTCAACGGAGCACTTAAAAACACGTTATATGTATAGAATAGCTTGAGTTAAACTTTAAAATGCAAATATCAAGAACATGGTTCAGTTATACTCTGAACAGAAACCTTCATTCTCTGATAAAGTGTTATTTGTCATGGTTCAGACGTTTTTTAGAGTTGTTAAAGAAAAGGCTTCCGAGCCATTAAACCATTTTTAGTCCATATTCCACTACAAGAACAAGTAATTTATTTAAGGTTTCTGTCATTACCTTAGATATGTATACATTAGTTTTTCCCCCGTAGTGTCATCCGAAAATATACCAACCTCAATCATAATTTTATCAACGATGTTATTTATGAATATGTCGAAGAATCATATTCCAGGGATCGATCCATGTGCACATTTGTATTAATATCATGTTGCTTAGTCGTTCGGCCATCGAGGACAACATGGATTATATTGATTATTCGTCCAGGAATATCATGTGTTTTTATTTTCATGAGAAGCCATTCCTGACCGACACTATCAAAGGCTTTGTATATATCAAAGCCTACATTCATAGCCTCTTCTGCCTTACCAACTGCTTAGTATATGCGTTCAAAGATGACTGTTAAATATCCGCAGTAGAACGGGCTGGCCTAAATCACCACTGTTAATCAATATAGCTGATCAATTTAAAGATAGCGGAAGAGTGTTTGATTGATTAAAGTGTCAGATGTTAGCTAAGAAGATGAGGACACTTATGGGGCGATATTTGAGCGGGTCAGTTTTTCGTCCAAATTCCTGAATACTACCACAATGGAGGCAAGTTTCCAGCTATCATAGAAGCAATACTTGGTTAGGTATTTATTGAAGACTTTAGGGAAAATAGGTTATAGATCAGCGAAACATTTCTTAATTAGCATGGTATGGCTAAGGTCAGGCTCCCTCGCATTGGAGGTAGCTAGTTTTTTACGATATTACAGATATGCGAAGAGGTAATTTTCAGAACTTCGATTGTAGCTTTTGTCCGCAAAGAGAAATTAGGAATCGAGTGGTTTGAGGGGCCTAAAATGGCCGGGCTTATAGACTTAATAATTGTTAGATATTGGAGGAAGTGTTGATTGGCCATGATCTACTTCATTATTATAAATTTTCCAGAAATACCATTTACTGTTTTCTGCGATTCGATACGTTTACAGATAATTTCGGTGTGACTTCTCTTGACTATGGCTATTTTACTTGTACACGTATTTCTAGTTTCTATAAACTTTCGTCTTTTTTACTTTATATGTGATGGACATATCGACGGAATGCCTGATGCCTTTGTGCAATGGCTGCTTGGCAAGTTGAAGTGAAATATTGTGTGTGGGGGGTGCTTGTTATAATACTTCCATGTGGGAATATGTGCTTTAATTAAACTATTCTGTAGTCTCATTGGCACACTGTTCAACAGTAAGAGAAAATATATTTGTCCATGGAATATTACTGGTGTGTTCACTAATGGTTTCTCTACTACACTTTTTGAAGTTCATTATCCATTTTTGCAATGACTCCTCAATTTATGGTCGAACAGCAACCAATATCAGGTGTTGCAATATTTTTTTTTATATAAGGAGGAGGGTTTGATCACCGACAATTGGAAGGTCCATATAGACTCTGGCGATAGGAACTGACGAATTAAATGGAGTCACTTGTCCTGTTAGCAATCAATCAGAAACCAAAGTGGCTCCATAAAATATTGAATCTTTAGCAATCCATCACATAATTATTTTCGTATCACCATGAGTAAGATCTTTTACTCTTTGTCTGCAAAATGATAAATCCAGGACTCATACAGAACAGCTGCCCACTGAAAATTTTTCATCTCTAGGGCTTGTTCAGAACAGCTGAAATTAAACATGGCTTTCAATGGCATCGCATCATACGAAGAACTGAGTACGTGTCACATAATCCTCATGTACAGTAGATAGGAATAGATCCGGAAGTATAGCTTGCTGATCATCACGATATAAGAGACTAGTCGCAATGTGAGTGTCTGTTCGGGAATGAGCTATTAGGAAATCGATCCTACTGCGACTAGCTACATCCAGGAACCAAACCCACTACTGTGGTGGACATTAAAATCACCAAATACATGCATATGTATCAAAATAGGATACTGCATCGATACTATTCGCGATATGATTGATTAGGGCATTCGTTTTGATTTGAGAACGTTAGAGACAATATAAGTAATAAAGCAAACCTAATCTAAAGTAAATTAAGACATGATCATCTGATTCTAGTCTGTGCTCTCTAGTTAAGGGTTATGTTATGAATGCGATTTTAAAGTAAATTCATAGATCAGTACAGAGAGATATATTCTGTTATGTTATATAGTTAGAAGTGTAGGTTAGGTTCAGTTAATACTAGACTATTCATGATATTTACTAGGAGAACAGTTTCTACATCATTATCGTGGTATTACAGAGTGGGTTGGGTCAGGTGGATCACTTTGATGGCAAATATTCATATACTAATAAAGATACCCGTGCTTTGTTATCTTGACCTTAGGCGGGGGATCATCATCATGCCAGATTTAGTCATCTAATTTAACGGACAGATAACTTTTTTTCATGCCGCTTTGTTACCCTCTATTTTTTAAATCTGTTAAAATCTTGAACGTATCGACCATTAAAATAATATGAATAAAATACTTGTGAGATCGCGTGTGGATAATAATAATGTTAATTGGGGTGGGATAGAATAAAAAAAAATAATCAAAATAGATATTAGTTTTAAATTCTCGCACGATTGTCTTCTCACGATAATTAAATCATATAATATTACTGGACGAATGCATAATACAGTAACATTCCTTGTCCTGGATGAATGTACGCCAAAACGACATGATATAAATGCGGATTTGCCAGACTTTTATAATTCCGTATTTTCATAAATAAATGACCCCCCTGATTAAATTCTCTTCGAGATTGGTCTATTTTCTAATGAGCGTACGTTCTATAACAAACACGATGGAAAAACTAATAAAAACCTACATAAGGAAATGATTGAAATCTGATAGGAAGAAGTTCAATTCAGTCGATGGGGTCATAAATGGGCGGTAACATTCAATATTGCGTATACTAAGTCTTTTTCTTTTGATAATTACAGTAAATGTTCTCAGCCCTTAATAGTCATGACTAGGGCTGTGACAACAGCATATTCTTTTAATCGTTTTGACTCTTGAGTATATATCCGCTAATATCTTATATGTTTTTTTTTTATATAGACAGAAGTGGTTATCAGTTGATTAAGTGTCTAATTGCGTCGAGAGTCAAAAGAATGAAAAGAATATTCTGTTGTCACGGTCCTAGTCATGACTAATGATACGTTATCTGAAAGCTCTTCGTTCATCTTCTCAGCTTTATATGCACAAGTAATATGTATTAGAACTAATACGTTGAAGATATTGCTAAGGCTGCTGCGAAGAATGTGGGCTTTCTCTCTACGGTGCTAGAAAAGTTCTAAGTGCATCATGTACCTCTACGAGGCCACCATTCGCTTATGCATGAACTATTTTTGGCATATCTGGACTGGTGCACCTGCCTCTAGTCTTAAATCTTGATTCTAAAAAGTCTTAAATCAAATAGGTCCCGCACAACTGATCAAACTTCATCTTCTGTCTCATTCCCGAAGTGCTGAATCTCTGTGATTTTTTTAGAATAATTTTAATGGAGAGTGCTCCAAACGAACTCCAAGCAATTGTATCTCATCGACGTAATTGCCTCCAACTTACACGACAAGCAGCAAAATCCCACCCCTAGAATATAGATGTGAAAATCTTTCTACTCAAATAACTTTATTCATTTTGAACTGCTAGCCATTGGAATTCCCTTCCGAATCTCTGCTTTCTTCAATGGAATGACGCGCAGGAGTTCAAGTTTAGTATAAACAAAAATTTCGACGCTGAACTCAAATTTCTCCCAACTCCAGATTTACGTCAGTTTGGTTATGTGCCTTGTTTATGGCTAAATAAGAGGAAAAGGACAAAGCAATAAAGAAAATAAATTTAGCCCAATATTACCAACAAAAATACATATATGCATTAGGCAGGATCAAATGAGGTGTGGAAATCGTATTTTTAATTATATTTAAATGTGCGTTGAAACACAAGATTTTTACAATCTGGCCGTTTGAAAAATAAGGGCACATAACTCTTTTCGTCCTTGTTTCGTCAACCCATCCTCCCTCTATATTTCCAATAAGCTTAAATATAAAGTGGGTCGGGGGGACTAATTCTGTGGATGAAAGAATGTGAAGGACGAAGGACGGATAGAAGAAACAATTATTAAGAGATGCTTCAAAGGAAAACCATTACAAAAATAATATATATATATATATATATATATATATATATATATATATAGTTAAATGTCCTAATTAAACTAGTAATTTCACTGTTACATTAAAATACACTTAGCTCTTTAGACTATTATTCTAATCTCCTTTAAATATATATATATACTGTGTGTAAAATACTGTAGTAATATAGAATCTTGGGTTAGTGTCGTGATGTGACATATGGAAAAATTACAAACAAAAACGAACGAAGTTTGTTTATTTTACAAAGTCAATATATATATATATATATATATATATATATATATATATATATATATATATATATAGGTAGAAGTGCGACATTAAATTCAAAATTTCAACGTTCATTGTATCAGAGTTTTCTTAAGACATAACTCCCATACTGCTAACAGTATGCCTGTGTTAATTTTATCTAATTAAAAATCTTATATCCAATGACATAATCTCACCATTATCATCTAATCAATGACGTACAAATTTGTCATCGGTGATAAATTCCGGATGAAACTAACGAATAGTTCGCTTTTAACCGTTATCCAATGATAAACGTTTTTAGACCTGCCAGTACAACCCATACGAGCTGTGTTGGTCTGTGTCAGACGGTTTGCGGACTCTCGAGTAACCACCGTTTAATCACAGTATATTTTGCCTCCTCATCTTCTCACTATCCCTCATCCCTGAGCTCGGTTAACCCAAATTACATCGGTCATCCTCGGCATCAGTCTAGCATATTCAAAGGATAAACGCGAGGATGACAAATTAGAACATGCGCTCATAAAGCCTAAAGAACGAACCTATTCTGACAGAACTTGACCAGAACACTGTCCGCTACGAGTTACTAATGACACAAAAACTTACGACTGCACCTGCATGCAAAAATGTACGCGCGCGCATACAAACCCCACACATATGGATACACGCATATATATATATACCCGTTCACATCCACTTTTTCATAAAGCTAGAACCAAGAATTAGATGGAATCCAGCAATTTCAGTTAATGTTGAAAGATGTGATATCTACCGCCTGCATACCAGCAGTAACTATCTTAGTTGTATAGGACGCGTAACTTTTAACATAATAGAATGTAGAACTAAATCTATACATATAAGAGCGAATATGTATCTGTGTGTTTGTATGTATGTATGTATGTTTGTGTGTCTGCTAAAAACTTTCGACAGACACAACAAAAATTCACCAAACTTGATCCTATATGAAAGCCCCACCTTCCGGACGACAAATATCGAAAAATCGCCCCAAAGTGACCATCAGAAGTGCGTCAACTGATCGATTTTCTGCAGGCCCCCACCCAAAGAAGTGACATTTTAATGTCAAACATTACACATTTTGAAATCGATTTACAACTGCCAACTCTTATATATAAAATATACACGCGGCCGTTTATTTTGGGTCAACTTGTATTTAAAACCCGCTGAGTCATGTCACGTGATCTTGACGTCAGCAACCTCTAATGGCCGTCGGAATTTACAATTTAAAAATGTTGTTATCGGTAAAAAACAAATTAATTAAAGCTAAACTATGAACTCAACGCCAGTCACTCTGGCTAATGTACACACACACACACACACACACACACACACACGCACACACACACACACACACACACACACACACACACATATATATATATTGTGTGTGCAAAATCAAAACTTCAAGACAAGGTGTTGATGGCAACAAAAAGTACAACATGGCAATGAGAGCGAGAAAAAACCTAAGACCAATAAGGAACACCAATAATATATATATATATAT
>NC_136493.1:109872797-110075297 GCF_053919585.1 Euprymna scolopes | reverse complement strand
TGTGCTTTTAATCAATTACCAGGGGTTTCAATAGAATTGATAACTTTTATATGACTCATCACGTAAGATTCTGATAATTTCTATGGACATTTTCATTAGACATTTTCATGAGAACACGAGACAAATTTTCAATATGATTCCTCTGTAATATAAGTAAAAGGCATCTAGTTCATATAGTCTTCTTTGGGCGATGCACATTTTTTGAGATCTCAATCAGCAAAGTTATTATTTAGTCTATAATTTTTTTTAAATATTTAATTCGCTGGTGGCAGCTGACCAGAAGTTTTATACCTGAAACAAGTTGTATAATGAATACGAAAATATCAAACCCGAAATGCTTGAACAAATCGAATGTGTTCTGTTATATTTTTATTGTGGATTTTTTTATTTTGCGCACAGCAGAATTTGCCATCAAATAAAACATTTTATTTTGGATATTTTTGGATATCAGGACAAAATATGGGCACCCCACATAGTATGCAAAGTATTCAAAAAGCGGAGTAAAACTTTATCTTTTTAAACACATTTCTTATCATTATGTTCTAGGTGTGGATAGGGCATCCTACCGGAGATTCACCTGCTATTTCAGATATTCCAATCGAGAGACTATTTAAGATTCTAACCATCTCTTTAAGTGCAATTTGTTTAATATCCCCTGCACTTGGTTCACGTGGTATATTTACTAGGTAGGTTTTGAAATTATTTTTTATGAACTCGGTCACTACTATGCTTACAGAATGGAAGATGTCTTCCTAAACTTCCAGTCCTTTTTCGTATTGTATATAATACCTTAGTATTTTGTTATTTTTTGTTCTCAGCTTTATTAAACCTAGCATTATTGGGATTTACAAAAAGGTTTAACATATGTCGTGCCGATGCGTGAGATGGAGAAAATGTTATTTTGATAGTTACTCCTGTTGTGTCTATTTGAGATGTATAAATGCAACTGTTGTGTCTATTTGAGATGCATAAATGCAACTGTTGTGTCTATTTGAGATGTATAAATGCAACTGTTGTGTCTATTTGAGATGCATAAATGCAACTGTTGTGTCTATTTGAGATGCATAAATGCAACTGTTGTGTCTATTTGAGATGCATAAATGCAACTGTTGTGTCTATTTGAGATGCATAAATGCAACTGTTGTGTCTATTTGAGATGCATAAATGCAACTGTTGTGTCTATTTGAGATGCATAAATGCAACTGTTGTGTCTATTTGAGATGCATAAATGCAACTGTTGTGTCTATTTGAGATGCATAAATGCAACTGTTCGTCAAAATAACTTGATCTCTAATAAATTATGAGTAAGGCTTACTGTTGGAAGGAGAGTATGCGATGAGAGTGCTACATAAAGAAATGGCAATATTTTATCTCTTTTATTTGAGAAAATGAGAAATTAATTTTAGGAATTTTAAAATGTCATAAAATACATTAAAAAGGGTTAAATAATTCAATTTCCGGTATGCCACATATCTAACCGGATTCATACAATACTTTAGTATATATTTACACAAAATGTTAGTGTTTATTCTTGATGCAAAGAGTCGATGTAGATGACGCAATAGAGAATTCATTCACTTAGCTCCATAAACCCATGAAGACAGAAACACTATACCTATGCTAAACGATGCAGTTGATACATTTAAAGTGGAATATATCTTCCAAATCTATATATATATCTATAAACGTGAAAGTGTCTGTTTGTGTGTGTGTGTGTGTGTGTGTCTCTGTACATTTCCCTACACAATAACTCTGTCAATTTTAGCCTACAGATTCGAAATTTGATATACAAGGTACTGAGATTGGGGAAACGATGTGATCGACTTTCGGCCAGAGATTTGGCTGTTAAGGGGTCAAAATTCAACGATTTTACCATTGAGAACTCTACCAAACTCCTCTGACAATTTTGGGTCTAAACACTTGAAATTTTAGATATAGGTTACTTGGACATGGATCTAACTTAATAATTTGATTTGAGCCCCAAACAATATATAATAAGAGGTCATAATAGGGCTCAAAGTTTTAAACAATTTCCATTTTTTTGTCTTTTATTTTGCTCAGCATACACCTCCAAACACCCGGCCAACGCCGGGCACCCATAGCTAGTATATCTATAAAAGTGAACGTGTCTGTGTGTCTGTGTCTGTCTGTTTAGCTGTCTGTGTGTCTGTTTACATTTTCCTTCGCAATAACTCTTTTAAGTTTTAGTCTACAGACTCGAACTTTGATATACAGGGTACTAAGATTTAGGAAAATCTTTGTGATTGGTTTTCAACCATAAATTTGGCTGATAAAGGGTCACAGTTCAACGATTTTTCCTTTGAGAACTTTACCAAACTCCTCTGACAGTTTTGGGTCTAAACACTTAAAATTGTAAATATAGGTTCCTTGGACATGGATCTAACTTAATAACTCAATTTGAGCCCAAAACAAAAAAATGTTAAGGGGTATTAATAAGGGTCAAAGTTAAAAAAAATTGACCGCTTTTTTTTTGCTCAACATACACCTCCAAATACCCAGGCAATACCGGGCACCCATGCTAGTAAAAGTGTGTGTGTGTGTGTGTATAACTCTGTAAATTTTAAGTCTACAGACTCGAAATTTGATATACAGGGTACTGAGATTTGAGAAAATCGGTGTGATCGGATTTCGACCAGAAATTTTGCGATTAAGGGGTCACAGTTCAACGATTTGACTTTTGAGAACTCTACCAAACTCCTCCGACAATTTTGGGTCTAAACACTTGAAATTTTAGATATAGGTTCCTTGGACATGGATCTAACTTAATAACTTGATTTGAGCCCAAAACAATAAATGTTAAGGGGTCATAATAGGGGTCAAATTAAAAAAAAATAACCATATTTTTGTTTGTTTGTTTGTTTTTTTGCTCAGCATACACCTCCAAACACCCGGGCAACGCCGGACTGAAAAGCTAATTAACAATATAGTTTGAGATTTCAGGTTTATAAATTTGTGAATATTATTTTATTCTGGCCTACCTTAGATATAGACACAATATAACTATCCCACGTTAAGCAGATTTCTCGTAGTGAAGTTTAGGTTGCACAATCCACTACTCACGCGTTTCTATGAATTGAATTTGGTTCACAAAACTTCATATCTGTGGAACATATAACCAAGGGATTAGTTTGCAAATCTAATTTCATGTTTATCATTATAGAGTCAATTTTCTAACGATTATTTTATACTAGCATTTCAGCCCGGCGTTGCCTGGGTGTTTGGAGGTGTATGTTGAGCAAAAAAAAAAAAAAAAGCGGTCATTTTTTTAAACTTTGACCCCTATTATGACTCCTTAACATTTTTTGTTTTGCGCTCCAATTGAGTTATTAAGTTAGATCCCTGTCCAAGAAACCTATATCTAATATTTCAAGTGTTTAGACCCAAAATTGTCGGAGGAGTTTGGTAGAGTTCTCAAAAGTAAAATCGTTGAACTTAGACCCCTTAATAGCCAAATTTCTGACCGAAAAATAGTCACAAAGATTTTACCAAAATCTCAGTCTCTTGTATATCAAATTTCGAGTCTGTAGACTAAAAATTGACAGATTTATTGCGTAGGGAAATGTACACAGACACACAGTCAGAATCTCAGAAAAAGGGGACACATTTCAATTGAAACACAACCTGAATCTTCACAGGATTAAGCGAAGCCATTTTGTACCCGAATGTACAACAGAATAATAGTCAACAATATTTTAACTGATCCGAGGGTGATGGGCGAAAAGCAACACTAGAATAGAGGGTGGTGTCATAAGAATGAATGTTAATTTTCTTAATAATATATTCTGGGAGATCATTGATATTTAGAAGAAACAGAGTTTAGCCTAGAAAAGAGTATCTATAGAAAAGAGAATAGAGACAAACCACCTAGAGTTATCGCAAGCTTCAATCAGAATAAAAAAAAATCCAAATAATAATAATGTCAAGAACTTTACCACCAATATCACAAACGCGAAGTTTATGTAGAAAACCAGAATGCCACAGTCTATCTAAGACCTTCAAAATGTCGAGTGTAGTGTCACAATTCTCTCTTGAATTATTCATAGCCGACAGATCCGTTCAGTTACAGCAGTTAAAACGATCAGAAATTGAATGAAAACCATGAAAGCCATACTGAACACTACTAAAAAAGTCCAAATATTCCAGAAAATCAAGATCTTGCTGTTGACTATCGTTTTAAAAACTTTGCTAATAACAGAGAGGAGATTAAAAAAAAACGATGCTTATTTAAATATAGGAACAACAGAGGACTCTTTCCAACAAGAGGTGAGACATGAATTTGGTTAACCGAGATGTAATGATTTTGAGAAGATGGAAGAAGGTTTAGGATCATACCGTTTGAGAAAAACAGCAAGAATTTAATAAGTACCAAAACTATTTGATTTGTCAAGATCAGAATGAATCCTAGGAACATTCGAATTTCCACACTGATCTCAGAGTTCGACATAAAGACAACTTAGTTGACAAAACGCATCTGAAGAATAACAAAGGCAACATCCAGTGAAAGATTGTGATAAAAACATTTAAAATCACTATTCCGATTAATACAAAATTACAAATAATAAAAATGACCAATCTATCTCAAACTCTCGAACACATAAAACAATGTTGAAGTTTGTAGTGAAACATTATCGCGATAACGTGTTCCACGGGCGTGATGATCTCGCAAATGAACTCTGTTCGTGGAGTTTTTTTTTTTTTAGTTTAGAAACACAAACAAAAAAAGTGTTCTTTGCAGTGTTGAGAGACGAGTTCTTGACAATACGCTTTATCGAAGACAGCTCAGAATTTGAAGCTCAGTCAAGCACCTACCATAGAAATACTAATAAAGATGAAAAAGCAAACAAAAGAAATTATTCAATTAACTGTGATACAATGTCGGGAGTAACCTTTGTTATTGGAAATTACTTCCCTTGAATAAGAACTCTCCAGCTGATTAGTTAATTATAATTGTAATATAATTCTTTAGGAAAATATTCTTGGCGGAATAAAGCCTCGTAAGCGATATTGGGCTCTCACGTTTTTTAACGTAAGTACTAAAAATGTTAATGAAATCGGATAATTTTCTTAATTATGGTATTTAGAAAAAAATGCTTCCATTAAAATAAATTTCATTGCTAATAAAACCTCCCCTCTAAGATGTTCTACATTTACGAGTGTGCATGAAAGGATTGCAATAAAATGGTCGTTAAATAAAACTGAAGAGAATTTTAATGCTGCGTGTTGCAATTAAAAAATAACGGTAAGGTTTATGCAATGCTACCAAGGGATTGTGAGATTGGTCCGATATATATAATCGCGGCGACATACAGCAATTCGGCATGAAGATTTCAAATCTCACCGGATCCATTACGATCATATATCCACTGATCCTCCTGGAATTTAATAACACAGTTACTCAGGTTGATACAGTGGTCTTAAGTAGATCACTGAGGTTAAGCGACGGTGAACTAGCCAATACCAGATAAGTTGCTATTTGAGAAAGTTTGGATTTTTGGTTAGGAGCAAAGTATAGTACATTTTCTGATACTACATTTATTCTTTTTATTCTCTATTCAATAGGGGATAAATCTTTTTAGAGTGTGCCATTTTCTTCTTAATCCAGAATGTCTCTGTTTAGGGATATGTAAAAATACCTTGTGTATAACTCTGCTTTTCTGAGAAGGAAAATAAATATGAGTGCAGTATATTGGGATATATATATATATATATATATATATATATATATATATATATATATATATACAAATATATATATGTAGATTAGTAAGGAAATAGCACTGATGTTTGTTCGACGGAATAACTGACAAACGCAATAGCGAGTCTGTAATAATTGTTTATGAATTAGCACTGGTCAGACTATGGCTGGTTTCTTCTGAATAAAGAAATCTAAGAGAAACATCACTTTTCAACGCGCTCCCCAGCCGCATGTATATTGCAATCCTGGAAAAGTGGCATACAGCGTTTAGTAATCCCAAATAGTACTGACCAGGAACCAATTCACTTGACTGCGGTGATCAAAGGAGAAGCGGGGCGTAAACGTGATTATACCCTCTCCCAACACAATAGCAAACAGTGGCATATGAAATGTTCTAGTAAGTGATATCCGAGCGTACTCGAAATTACTAAGTAATCGAAGTAAAATTAATAGTTTAACCTAATAAAAAATATTAATCTTGCAAACTGTTCGAAAATAGAATTTTAAACTAAACAATACCGATAAATTATTGTTTTCTGGTTTGCAATTTATCCCTATAACAGTTATAATGAGCAATGATTTGATATTGAAGTGTTTATCTTTTAATCTCCTTGCATTAAGTAGCTTCATATGGTGCATGAAGTAATTACCTTAAACGTAAGTCACACAAAGTCTTCAATAAAATAACCGATACGTTACTTTTGACGTGTATCTGATGCGTGTGTTTCTAAAACATGAATATCACTTTTTATAAACCCCTTTTCATTACCATTCAACCTCTTTTAAACAAGAATCACATAACCCGCAGATAGATTAGAACTACTCAAGTTTTTTTTGTTTGTTTTTTTTTTTTTGCTGTGGCTTTACGCTCGGAAGTATTCTGTTTCCGAGTGATATTGAGGAAATCCAAGTTTTCGTAATTGTACTAGGATTCAAATCTCATTAAAACCTGAGGAAACGTTTTCTCATCGTTAGTGACTCTCCCTAAGAGACTCTATGTGTAATAAAATGGATAAATATTAAAAAGTATATATATCTACTTATGTAGAGGATTATTTTTACAAAAAAACTTCAAATTTGTATATCTTATCGGTTAAAGATTGTTAGCTGTCACTCAGGCGGACAGGTTATTAGTGTAGGCCGTTTTATCGTATTTTGCCTATGTTAATTTTTACTATTCTTCAAGATTCAATCAAAAAGTAGTCTAACAAAGCATTCGAGGATCCGTAGGAGCTCCATCCAAGAAGGAAAGTTTTGTATCACATATGTCAACGTCCGTGGAGGACTGAACTTAAATTAAAGAGCCACCTATGAGCAAACAACTGCAGAAAAGGTAACTAAAAATAATAAACTTCTGACAAATATAAGCAAATAATATTAGATACGCAGACAGCGCGGTAGAATGGTAAATATAACTCCCAGTATACCACCTTATTTGAATCATATATAGCTTGTATATATGTTCACTGACTGTAAATTTATCATGGAGACATACATTTTATGAATAAACACGTAAATAAATAAAAAAATTAAAACGAAAAAGAAAGAAACGGACAAAAATCGAGAAATAAAATTAATAAATATGTAAATAAATAAATAGAGCTTATCAATAAGATAGATGAAAAGTGAAGTCGTCAGCAGAAAAGAAAAAAACTAACCATTCAAATTCAAGATAGGGAAGTGATGGCGATGAGGGTATAATATTACATCAAATAAAAGTGATAAACAACCGCCAAGTTTAAGTAATACCAATATTGCCCCGCTGCTACAGCTTGGCCGCGTGAGCTCGTATTTCCACCACTTCCTTCACCACACATCCCTCCAAACAAAAATCCAGCTGCTCACATTCACAAAATATACACCACACTTTCTTCGAGAGCGTAAACCACACCCGAATATCTTACAAAAAAAAACGAATGAAATATTGACTCTCCTTTCAATATCGCCTCTTTTATGGTCCGGTGAAGTGGTCTATTTTAATTGGGATTCCACTGAAACATGCATGCAAATATATAACCTATTATGTTTGTATAATAAACAGATTATATACCAGCTTTGTCTTCCATTGAGCGTTCTTTAATAATCACGCGGGTTTCATTGGATTTACATCTAGAAAATCAATCTATAAAACCATTATGTATATATATATATATATATATATATATATATATATATATGTGTGTGTATAGTTTTGAAAATAATAAGCGGAAGTTTCTCGAGAGCTCTTTCGTCTATCATCTCATCAGGAGAAAATCGATAGCGTACAAAATAATATTGTGTCGAAAATAAAGAGTTCTAATGGGGAACTTATTAAATGTGACAAAAGTTTGTTTTTTTTCCTCACTCATTGTGCCAATATTTTAATCGATTTTAAACGTTAATAAATTTATTTTATTGTCCCCGGACTTTTGGCACATTTAATAAGTTCCCCATTAGAACTCTTTATTTTCGACACAATATTATTTTCTACGCTATGGATTTTCTGATGAGATGATAGCCGAAAGAGCTCTCGAGAAACTTCCGCTTATTATTTTCAAAACTATATATAAATTCTGTACCTCTAAACATTTATATATATATATATATATATATATATATATATATATATATATATGTGTGTGTGTGTGTGTGTGTGTGTGTGTGTGTGTGTGTGTGTGTGTGTGTGTGTGTGTGTGTGTGATAAGACGATTTCAAAAATGTCCCCGATTCGTATGCAATTACCAACTATTTTCCCAATTCCTGATTTCGATTCTGATTCTTTCCTAAGTATTTAATTAGATATTTAATTTTTTTTGTTAAGTGTTTTAATGGCGGTAAACCCCGCGTACAATGTTCGCCCATATTTTGCAAAACATAAAAAATACCCTTACGATATGACGTATCGTACAATATAAGAAATTTTACTATTTTCTCTTATGTTTTCATTGCGTTTGATTGCAAGTTGTAAGACTAGATTTGGTTTTCTTTTAAAACAAAGCTGATTTCGAGGTTGCTGTTATTTGAACTTTTCATAAGCAAATTACAATAGTCGAGAACTGATATGCAAGATAAGAAAACAGTGAAGAAAGAGAATCGATAACTAACTCGTACTCATGTCGAGAGTAATTATTTATATACTCGCAGAGGGGGTGGGAGTCAGGCTTTGACCGGTTGTAAAATACGCTTAAATATATTATTTTAATTTGTCCAGATTTCGTATATATTATTATAGACTCGTGATTTCTAAAGAAAACAATGTATTTGGGTGCCATCAGCTAGAATTGAAACCGAAAACAAAACTTTAACAACCAAAGCTGGTGACGTTACTCCTGGACAAATGTAACTCGCATATGAACAGATGAAAAATAAACTGAGATAAATGTATACAATGTATAACGATTATTTTTTTTTCAATTTTGAACCTTTTTTAAACCCCTGACAAACTGCGACTTTTTAGTTTATGAAGTGATAGAGTTTGAAACTATGGAGACATGCAGACGGACAGACAGACACGGTGAGCTTTATAAATTAGATTACTATTTACTATCTTAACATGGGATGGAGACTCTGTTAATTATTCTCTGCCTTCTCTCCATAAAAATGTTTATATTTTTCTCACAATTATAAAGCTTTAGTCGGTTATTAGATTAACTTGCTCATAGTATTGATAAGAATGCTTCAAAATTTGTAGATTAACACATTTAGCAAAATAACTAAAAAAAATAAGATCCTGCTTTTTCTTAGATAAATACCCAGCGAAAAGAAAAAAAAAAAACAAGTATTTTAGACTTTCTAGTCGAAATCATTTCCGTTTATAAATTTAACGTAAAATTATTTTCATTTCCTTTCAATTTCGACATTTTAGTGACATTCACTGATTTGTTGCTACTAACCTTATCTAATTTAATCGCTCAGAAATCGAAAATTAAATAAAATACTGGTAGAATATTACATTCTCGCACGATTGTTGACTATTTTTGCTTATTTTCGAGTTTAAGCAGTTACCAAGGTATGCGCATTAGAGATTAACTTTACAAAATGGATACTAGGTTTGTTTTGAACTAAACAACAACAAAAATGAGTTAGACACAAATGAGCTTATCCAGGGAGATAGATGGCTAACTTTTCTTGCATTTGCTAACATTTATTTCTTGCATCTTTATTCTTTCCTCTTTTCTCATGGTAATAAGTAGGACTATGACAACAGCATATTCTTTTAATTGTTTTGACTCTCGAGTATATATCCGACACAGTTAGACACAATTAATCAACAGAGAACCACATCATTCTACATAAAAACACACACGATATCAATGGATATATACCTGAGAATCAATACAAGGAAAAGAAGATGCGGTTGTCATAGCTCTACTAATAAGTAACCAAATCGGCCTCGTCGTTCTTGGTGGTGGAGATACGTGTAAGTACACATACAATGTTGTTTCTGACCTCTAAATATTATCTTTGTGCGTTCTCTGCTGGGGTTTGAACACTCATTGAGAGATACTCATATTTATTTTTCATTTTTGTTCAAAGTGAAATATTACAATAAACAAAAAACGGTGTCAAGCTGACGCTGGCAGAAAAAAACAACAAAAAATAAAAAAAGAAAACTTATCCAAAACATTTTGAATTCTTTGAATAATCAATTGAGTGGCGGCATATAAACGTTTAGCTAATAAGTGCGAAAAGTTTTTTTCTGAAGGAATAAGCAAGTGAACCTCAGTATATTTACTTTGTTTACCATTACTAACAAATCTAATATATAAAAGGCTATATGTCTGTCTGTATGTCTCGAAATTTTCCATCTTTCTCTCTCCCGAAACTAAAAGTCGCAGTGCGGCGCTAGGGTCTCAAATGATTGGATTTTTTATGAGCCGTTCTTTTAAGGGTATATAGCCGATTAACATAGTTTTTAAGGCGTCAAAAATGGGCCAGAATTGTAAAAATCGTTATACATTTTGTACATTCATCTTAGTTTATATTTATCTATTTTTTATTTTTAATCAGTGCATGTACGTGGCAAGTTAGTACAGTGGTAACGTCGTCAGCTTTGAAAACTGTGGTTTTGCTTTCGGTTTCGATTCTAGCTGATGGCACTCACATACTTTATTTTACTTTTGAGATCACGAATATATAATAATATATACGAAATCTGGACGAATTAGAATATTATATTTAAGCTTATTTTACGACCGGGCAAAAATAATATAATAGACTTGGAGAGTCAATGGTAAATGTGGAAATGGATTTATAACATTCGTTTCTGTGTCCCAAATCTTATATTTTAAATGAAGAAATTCCAACAAATAAATAGATACGCTCGTATTTGTATAATTTTTATAAAAAAATTGTTTAGAAAAGAAATAAAAGACGAGTTTTTGGAATCCGAAATTTTTTTCCGATTCTGATACTCCAAATATTCTGATTTTCTGATGGTGATTTCGATTAATCGTCCCAAAGCTAATACAAATATACATTATATTGCTCTAGACATATAAATTATTATTTCAATCCTAGAGTGAATCTCGACGGGGCCACAACTTCATAATAAAACTAAATAGTCAAACTAAATATATGTCATACTTTCAGACATTCGCTAATAAATTATCTATAAATTATCTCTATATTAATACCGCAGTACTTTTAATGTACGCCTGTCGCGGTTTCCAGATTATATGTAATACGGTCGGGAGATCCTATTTATTAAAAAGGAGGATAGAAGGTAATACCATACTACGATCATAAAAGTATTATTATATAGAGACGCTAATTTAATGTTCGTAGTAGGTTATCAAATTCTATCCTCTTTTTTTTAATAAATAGGATCTCTCGATCACCGTATATATAAAAAAAAAAGTTTTATAACAAAAATTAAAAATAAAATAAATAAATAAATAAAATGATGTCGCATTTGGGTTATACCGTGAAACTAAAATATACATTCTTGATCTTCTGGCTAGAATACAAGGGTAGTATCTGTTCTGTCGAATACGGTATAATGATATCGTTGGTTTTCCGTTCGCGCCAGGCGCTCATACAATGGAAATATGTCACAGACTCCTATAAGGATATTGGACATAAATTGTGATAACCAGATATATTCTGACCCTAGGTACATTAACCAGACTACTTAGATAAATATATTTACGGTTTTAACAAAAGAACTACAAAAATATCGCGGGTGTCTCCATTCAGGCTGAACGTCTACGGAATGCCCAAAAGCAACAAAATACATATGAAAAGATGCCGCTGTGAGAATATCCACAAGTCCCACTAGTATATATAAACTAAAAACAAAACAAAAAAACTTGCAAAAATTATATTGAGTAGTATAGTATTACATATTAGTTAAAAGAATTATTATATCTAGACAACCCGTGACCCGTTGGGTCAGTATGTTATATTAGCTATGGAATTAATGTATGAGTGTAACACTTGTGACGTAAAGAAAATAGCTTTTTGTGACATAACAGAAACATTTTTATGAAAGTATATTAAAATAAAAAAAGAATATAGATAGATTTCTATGGGTCGTTCTGTTTATAATTGTTTATTCTTGAAAAAATAATAAACTCACAGCCATTGAATTATAAGTGGTTTGCCATACTTACAGGTAAATGTGCACTGAACAGATACCATAATACTTCAAGTTGAATTCAAATTTTGATATATCTTTTTTAAATGAAATTGTTAGCTGAAAAACAGAATAGTTTTAAGTATTATGGTATCTGTTCAGTGCACGTTTCGCTAAATTCCCTACTTGAAATACTTGATCCATTAACTTAAAACGATTAACTTTCATTCATACAATTGGTGTAAATGCATTTCTAAAGAGAAATAACCATTAACATTGTAGTCATTTTGATAAAAACATTATTTTTGAACTATGACGGTAAAGAAAAAAAAATGAAACATTAATTACCCTTTTGACTAGAAAAGTTTAAAATGGACGGTAGTTCCAAACTTATAGCCTTTCAGTATTTACTCAAGGACTAAAGTAAAATAAATATAAAAGATACAAAAGCAAATAAACTCAGTGATTTTGAAATTTATAGCGAAGCAAGAGTTGCCAAATCAGTAGCCAAGACAACGAATTTATGTATTAATTTGGAAATCCTAACGATTCATCTTCTAAAAATTATTTCAATTGTTTGAAAATTATGGTAGCCTTGGTGGGAAGAGAAATTATTTCATATATGTTGTACAATACGTGTCGAGAGTATTTAAATTGTTCCATATATGTATATAAATTACGCGTCGGAGGATACGTAAATATATTTAAATATGTGTTGTACATTACCCGTCCTCGCAAAAGTAAAATTATTTCATATACATGCTGTGGATTACCTATCCTAGAGAAGGCACAATTATTTCATGCATGTTTCATACCCGTGCTAGGGCAGGTAAAATATTCTTTTGCTCGAAATAGCAAATGATACATAGACATGAAAATTCCTCTCTCCTAAGTATGACAAATATGTTCAAAATCAACTTCAATTTTCTCATTGTTTTATACGGTCCCGAGCAACGACGGGTAGCCCTGCTAGTCTCTATATATAAAGGACAAATGTGTGTGTGTGTGGCAAAAACTTTCGACACACGCGATAGATCCTCACGAGGTTGGTATTGTTTTGAAGCTCGATCCTTCGGACGACAAATATCGAAAAATTGGCCCCCAAAATTAATTCCTTCAATCTCAACTCGGACCGTTTTTTGCAATGAGGGGTCGCCTTTTTCGCCGACATTTCAGCAAATCGTCCCCGTTGGATTGACTACGCTTAATTTTAAAGCTCTTGTCCTCCGATTACACGGTGGAGACATCAGTTAAGATGTTAATGTTTTTTCTTTCCTCCATTCGCATTACGGGTTCGAGCCTGCCTGCCTACTATCACTTTCTTTTTTAACACCTCTCTTCACCCAAACTGCCTACCATTGTTTTGATCTCCCACTTCTACTACTTTTTCATCTCTCCCCGGGGGTTCCTTGCTACACCTCCACACACCCGGGCAACACCGGGTAACCCCGCTAGTTTACCTCTAAAACTTAAACGATGAAGAGTAACAACGAGCGCCCCTTTTGTGCATCGAAAACTATTTTTCATTACAGAGTCTGGAGCAGGCTTTATCATTCATATCTCTGTCGCAACTCTGGAACACTACTGAAATTGACGAACCCGTCTCCTGTGCATACATCAACAGCTTCGGCTTCGAACACGTTCGGCAGACGCCGGTGAATGTTTCTCGATTAAGTTTTTCAGCATAGAAGAATTCCATGACGCATCTCTGCTTTTGACGCACATCCATGACAGGTGTTGTTTTCTTAAAGCATCATACCGTTAGTATCTGCAACAGAAAAATGAAACTTTCAGTTCATGGCTGTAAACGTCTACTCGTCATAACAATGTAATTTGCTACACATTTTGATCAACTGAAGCAAAATAAAATATAGGAGGCTGTACATTTGAAAATAACTTTCATATTCTGGAATTTATTGAAATAAAACAATTCGGTTTGTTGGCCCATTTAAAAATAGATGCTAAATCTTTGTCGATAACATACAACACACTATTGTGGTGCAGAAATATTTGTTACATTAAATCAAAAAGTCATTGGATTAAATAAACTAATAACGAAGAATATTTAATTAAATGTCTTTTTTACAAAATCAATATACAAATTAGTTAACTTTGCGATTGATATCGCATATATAAAACAATGTATGTCAACAGTAAGCTTCAGTAATTACATGCGAAGTTGAGGTAGGTTTGCTCCAGTACACGCACTAAAAAGCAAAGAAGCAACGCTGTTAGTACTATTCAATTGAGTTGAGATTCCTTAATTATAACACCTCTGTTTGCCGCATATAGGCAGAGGATGTTCCGATTGCCCTTGGATTTTCACCAGAATACTTTCAGCCAGTAATGCTTGATACTACCACGTTGTCACTTCTCTACATTTCATTATACTTACGTCGAAGTTCTCCAAAATACAAGGGCTCCTTCTTAGGGGCTAAAAATTGATTTTTATATAAGCTACATAGATATTTGAATGTTGCCTTAAAGTTCTTTTTTAACGCTCAAACACTGAGTTAGTAAAGAAGGTGAGAACACAATTATCTTATCCCTAATTGACCATTTAAATATGCTATAATATAACTTTCTTGTGGTCTATTGATCTTACTGGATTCCATAACGACCATTTATCTGGTCTGGTGGAGTATCAAGCTTCGTGCTGTTACTTGAGGTAACATCACTTGGAGAAGATGCACCATTCCCCGTAAAAAACAGTGTCAGTTAGCCATACTGAGGAGACCTTATTTGGGCTGTGAATACTATGTGGGTTTGAATATTTAGTCAGGGTTTACTTGTAGGGAGATGTATCCTAATGGTTGTTCTGACAAACATTTGTACAGAAAGAAATTAGACACTCGAGGATAGCGTCTCCATTACGTTTATGAAGGTTTGTGCTTTCGGTGATGGTTGTAGATTGCGCTTGGTGTCGCTTTAATATATACTGAATTACAGCCCTTAGTTTTATCTAAAATAGAATTATAATACGGAAACAGAGAAACAGCGCTTATTGTTGTATTAGGGATTAGAACCGTGAATAACTGTACAGAATGACCCCCAAAAAAACAAAAACAAAAAAAAACAAACAAACAAAAAAACAAAACAAAAGTTAAATGGAGGTCATCTAGAACATATGCTGTAGAACGGAGAGAAAAAAGTCCAAAGACCCTAGTGTTTTCATGTGATGTTTTGAATGTACCTATTTACTATGCCTCCCCACGGGACAGAGTTAGACACCAGGGTCGTTTTTTAACGTGGAGAAAAGGTACAAAAATAAAAATTGTCTCAGTCGTGAAGGATTTCTCCTCCACCGAAAGAGAACAAGAAATAGAAGTGCAGCATCTGAAGTCAGATACTACACTTTGATCTTGTCCCGAAGGCCAAGAAGTGTAGTCTCTCTTTGATGTGATGTTTTGAATGTAATAAACTAGTTATGACCAAAGTTTCATTGAATTCGGACAAAACACTAAGAAACAGGTCCTAATTAGAGTTAGGCCCGTTTTTGTTTGGGGGGGGGGGGTCACCCTGTAATATGACAATGCGTATTTTTGTAAACCTTTATACATGTGATACGCTTTTTTTTATAACGGTGACAAAGTTTACAATTCAGAACTTGTTTGTTTAAATAGTAGAAATAAAAAACGAAAATCGTTGTATTTAAATTCTCCTTTGCTTTATGTGTCGGCAAAACTTTTCTTAACGGCCATTTTATTGCTCTTCGGTTTTTATGCCGAATCAGGGGGATATAGATTTCTTACAAGGGCGTCTATTAGCAAACGTAAGTGGTTTTACATTTTCTCCTCTCCCTCTCTCTCTCTACCCCCCTCTCCATCTCTCTAGCAGCTTTGTTGGTTTTTCGGGTTATTATTATTATTATTATTATTATTATTATTATTATTATTATTATTATTATTATTATTCGGTGGAGCGGCCCCGAGCGAGGGAGGGAAGAAGAGTTAGGATTGGGATAATCGGTTGTGAAGTTGAATTGTTGAAGGGGTGTACTCTTTCCCACTCATGTTCGTCTTAAAACGACGATGAGGTTTTCGTTCCTAAACGACACATCTTGTTGAGACATGTTTCGTGAATCAGTGAAAAGAAATATATATATATATATATAGTTTATATATATATATATATATATATATATATATATATATATATATATATATATATATATATAAAGGAAAGTAAGCCGTGGGGAGAGAGACTAGTCCTTACGCCCAAAATATAGCGCAGGGCTTTACGGTGTGTGAATTGTCTCAAGTGTTCTTCTTTACAATGCGGGGTAAGCAACGGCCGGTGGCTGTTTCCTAGGTAGGGATTGGAAGAGATGAACGAGGACGGGTGACGGGCTTGTTTACCAGGAAGTAAATGAAGCGTCTGTCGCGATGACGTTTCGAGTGGACAGGCCGGCGGGGAGGGAACTTGCGGCGTGAAACGCTCTTCGTTCGGATGCGGCTTACAGCTGGAGAAAGAAAAAAAAGCAAAAGCTTCAGGGAGGGGGGGGGCGATGATGGTAAGAGGGTGTTCAGGGAAAATCTCGGTCGGACACAGTTGGGACGAAATGAAAGGAAGCGTTTGGTGGAAGTCATGATATTTTTGTCGAGGTCTAGTGAACACATTAAACGTTGAAGGATCATTTCGGAACGTCTGTATGTATCTCTACTTAAGCATGGGGGAAAAAGAAACGTCCTAGAAGATATGAATGTACTACTACTACTACTACAACTACTACTACAACTACTACTACTACTACTACTACTACTAAACCTAAATAAACTGCGAAAACAAACCAATAACTTATTTATTCAATAAAAATATTACAAAAATGAAACAGTACAACAACAGGGAATCATGTAAATCGAAACCGAAGAACGTTAGATAAACTAAGCTACACCATTAAATAATAAAATAAAATAAAAAGAAAAGTTGCATCTGCATCGGATGGCGCAAAATCAAAAAGGTGTGAAGGGCTCGGGAGGACCAACTTCATGTAATTTTTTGCAAACATACAATCATTGCTGACGAAAATCTTAGAAAAAGCCATCTTCTATAATATAAATCTCACCTGTCTGTTTAAATGTATGTATGTATGTATGTATGTATTATGTATGTAAGTCTTCCTAAAACATTCAACACAGGAGACAGATTTTAATAAGAAACACAGTCCTCCGAACGACAAATGCCAAAAAATTGGCCAAAAACATTAATTCCTTCACTTTACACAGGGTACTTTTCTACAGGGAGGGGTCGCTGTTTTCGCCGATATTTTCGAAAGTACTCGCTTCTTTTCGATAGTCTACCCTTAATTTTTACCTACGTCACTTCCGGTTTGGCGATGGGCGCAACAACAAAGACGTCACTTTTTTTCCACTTTTATTTTCTCCTTCGGTGTATGGGTGCGAGCCTGCCTACCTGCTACCAATTTTTCTTTTTGCTCCACAAACCTTTCCTAACACCCGGGCAAAGCTGGAGAATAGGTTAGTATTCTTATACAAAGCAATCCTATGATACGTAAATATACGAATATCATTGGATACGAGCGCACGGATATCTACAATAATAGTGCATTAAAATAATAACCAAAGCTTAACACAATATTTAGCAACCATTATACATTAATACAAAAAACTGCAAACATTGATCAATGCAATTTTTAGAAATTCAATATACATAGATCTTAAGATAACCTGACATTATAATTCAATATTATCTCTAACTCTCTCTCCCTGTATTTATTTCTCTCTCTCTCTCTCTCTCTCTCTCTCTCTCTCTCTCTCTCTCTCTATATATATATATATATATATATATATATATATATATATATATATATATATATATATATATATATATATTGAGGGTGCTATTTTTCAAAGATAAGGTAACCAGTGAAATATAACGAAGTTAATACAAGAGTGCTCAATACCGGCGTAGAGCAAGTTACACTTTCAATTTGTCTTTACATAAGCATTAATGTGTTGCTACACAGTCATGAGCATGTTTCGGCCTTCTAGTATTAATTAACTAGATACCTCTTCATGAAAAAACGCTTATACTTAAAAGCGGAATTCTTAAGAATTATGCTTTTAAAGATTAGCGTTGTTGCCTAAAGTGGTCTCTAGTTACTAAATACCAGAAGACGGAAACATGCTCGTGACTGTGTAGCAACACATTACTAATTATGTAAAGACAAATTGAAAGTATATATATATATATATATATATATATATATATATATATATATATATATATATATATATAGGACAAGAGAATGAAATGAAGACACAAAACTATATATAGGTAGATATAGAATGGATTATTTATTGAATAATGGAATACAGGCAAAATTTGAGGGATAGAAGGGACTCTTTATGCCAGGGCATTTTGAAGCTTAACGCTTCTCATCAGAAGAGTAGAGAAGGTGCTAGGTAGCATGGGGGAGATGCGGCGTCTAGCGTAAGGTTCGTTAGGGGTGAAAAAAAGTAAGAGGAATTATAGAGTGTTGGGGGAAGCTTTAATGAATTCTAAATAAATAAGGAGAAGCTTATTATATATAGTATGATATATAAGAATATAAATTGTCTTTAACATAGTATTGAGATTAAGTGGTATATGTATTATGGGTGAATAGGGGGTGTATTGCTGCTGTGTAGCAATTTATTTTAACGGTTTATGGGTGCCTATTTTCTATGGACCGGGTAATTTTTCATTAATTTGGTGGGGGGGGGTGGAAGGGTTATGTAAGGTTGTGTAATTGATCTTTCTCTTTTCTCTTTTACTAAAAGCTATATATATATATGATATATATATACATATTTTTATATATATATGTATTTATTTATATATATATGTATTTATCTATATATATATATATTTATTCATGTATATTTATATATATATATTTTTATTTATTTAAATATATTATATATATATATATACATATATATTTATTTAAATATATATATATATATATATATATATATATATATATATATATGGACTCTCCTGTGGATTTCGACGTATGAGGTTCCGCCACGACAACGTATTTACTCAGAAATCTACACAGATGATTTGTTTATAATGCTGAAGGCTTTATGTAGAACCATCCACGCTTTTTGGTAATATCGATAACATCGGTGCAGATAAGTGCCACAGGACAGAGTATACAGCACACCGTAGGTTTTTACATCAGAGTTTCCTACTCCTAGATGCATGTCTTAATTAAGATTGGGGGTGCATCGCTTCCAGTGAATTAATGCGCCTCCAATCTGAAAATTACTAGAACTCGGAGCGGTACATACACGGCGTAACCTTCCCAAATGGTATTGGCTAGTATCAACATTGCTTACCGTCTGTGATTGGGCAAAAAATGATATGTCAACGTGATTGTGCCTGAAAGTATTACCTCAATTTAATATCTGACAGGATAATTAAGTTTATGTTTAATCTGTGACTTATCCTACTTATATATATATATATATATATATATATATATATATATATATATATATATATATATATATATATATATATATATATATATATATACACAGTGGGTGCAATAAGTATCCGATACAAAGTAAAACGTTGACTTATCTTTATTACACAAAACAAAAGCAATAACAAAGTGCTATTCTAATGTAATTTTTTATGATAAATACAAATCTTATATAATTACGCATTCATTAGATAATTTCATAAATGTCATATCTAACGTTCCAAAAGTATCAAACACAATGGGAAAAAAGTTTCTTATTAGCCTAATATTTGTCATGTGATGGTGCAAGAGTTACGTAAATCCAAATAATTCTTGACGGCGTATTAATTATTTTGGTCAATTTAGTCGCACTGTTTATACAATCTTTAAAACTAGAGAATTGTCGGCAAAGACAAGAAAATTAATTGTTCAACAACACATGGGTGGTTCAGGGTATAGACAATTTTTAATAATGTTTAATATCTCAATTTCGAACGTCGGTGACACGATTCCGAGATGGACATATTTTTTTTAACTATTTGTTTCAATTTTTCTCCTGTGAATTTGTAATTAGCGGAATCCAGATGCGGTTAAATTCAATACTAGCACAGCTAATGCTATTATTGTTTTCAACAATATGTGCTGCTTCTGTAAGTTTTCTGATCCACCATCTTTCTTCTATACCCAGTATTCTGATATCATCCCACATTGGGGAATAAGTACCCCCTCTCTCCATATAGGCTAGGTCTGCTTTTTTTTTATTTCTCCGCATGCGACAGCGTTTCGATGTTCCTCAAGTCTTACTTTAAGGGGACAGCATGTTTCCCATATGCGAAGTTATCCACATTTTCATGAAATCTCATCGCAGATGTTGTCATTAGTTTTTCGGTCAAGGGTTTTACTTGCACCAGGTATTTTCGGAGTGTTGAGTTGATCTTAAATCGTACCAACTGCATATTTTTTAATATTTTGGATAAGCTCTTCGAGTAGGGTGTGCAGACTGTTGTAGTTTTTTTGGGTGATATCTCTTGGTGTTAGATCTGGAGCTGATATCATGCTCTCTGGTAGTTTTGGTGAAGGGTTGTACTTAGACTGGCAATCCCCTCCTGATATGTAGTGCTGTTATTACAAATTGTCCTCACTCGATGTTTTAGGCATTGCACTATACCTTTCTCCACAGCACGCGGGTGGTGTGAGTTTAAATAAGGGTTGGCTTTCGGTATACGAATGTTATGAAGCTCTGATCAGTGCTGGTTTTCAATACATCTAGGAAAGATAGAATGTTGACGTAAAAGAACAGGAAAAAAGCTGCACGAAAATAAATGTAAACAAAATAACGATCCACATGCATATATACACGTTTCTTGGAATACAATTAACAGTATAACATGTGTTATGAAGCCTGTTAAGAAGTAATAAACTAACTTTTTTACTAAAATTAAAATATCCCGTTTCTGTTTGGTGAATTTGCAGACTTCGGACCAATAAACATAAAAGACTATGCAAACTCTGATTTGGTATTGCAATGATTTGACTGTTTTTGTAAAATATTTTTCACAGTTGAAACCGTATTCTTGCACAACCAAGCTGAAACACCCCAACAATGAAAATAAAAAGATCGGAAGTCATATACGCTATTTAAACAGTTAACTGATTTTTTTGCTCCTTTACACCGCATTAAAACGTTGCCCTTAATGTTTAAAAAAAAATACGTTGAAATCCATTCGTTTTTACAAATGAAATATAGAAAGAACGGATAAGAGAAGAGATTTTTGACAAAAAGTAAAGTATTAATGAAAATGCCGAACAGACTATACACTGGAACATTTTTATTTGGGTTTAATTATTCACATTTTATTGTGTGAAGTTTGGGAGGGATTTTTGTTTGTTTTATTTATCCTTTTAGGCAAGTTTATGAAAATTCTTGAACAAAAGATTTTTTGGGAAGGGATGTAACAGAACGCAAATGAGCGCCTTTTAAAATTTCAACAGCAGCCAAAGGATAGATGGTTAGCAAAATTCAGTATAGCAGCAGTAGTTATTAAAGAATTAGAAATTGTGCTCGAGCTTGCTTCAGAAAAAAGAAAGCAAATACTCCACGTGGTCGAAGGGAGAAATAAAATGCGCGCCGAAAAAGAGACATGTGAATTCTAAGGCATCAAATGGCTATCTACGACTGGCGTGTGGTCGAGCAGAAAAAGAAAAAACGCGCCCAATTGAGATGGACATGTGACACCGGTATAAGCTGGTATCAAAACGCAGGATTTTGTTAATTTCATAGCAAACAAAACGCACAGTAAAATAAAACACACACACACACACACACAAACCAAGGCATTTTTTAGAAAGTAGCAGTAATAAATGCCTTTTGTTAAAATAGAAAAACTTACGAGTCCGTTTTATTCATATTTGTTCATTTTCGTCGGTAGCAGGCAGCGTAGGGATCCGTGAGAGGTTAGAACTGAAACTAACAGGGTTCCAGTGACGTCATATATACGATACGTATAAAAGAAAAGAAAGGCAAGAACTATATAAAAAAGAAGAGTTGTACGTTGTATCAGTGTTAAAAGATAGACATTGCGGTTTGCCGTAGATTCCGAAGACAAAAATTCGTCTAGTATTTATATTGTGAATAATTTAAAAATAATTTCTACGGATATATTCAACTAAAAAAACAAAACAAAAAAATGAAGCGATAGTATATATATATATATATATATATATATATATATATATGTGTGTGTGTGTGTGTATGTGTGTGTGTGAATGTGTGTGTAGATGTGTGTGTCTGTGGGTGGATGTGTGCGGTGTGTGTATATGCATATATATATATATGTGCATATATATGTGTATTTATATATGATATATTTTATGTGTTTGTGTAAGTATATAATATACATGTATATAAATATATGTATAAATCTGTATATATATATGTATATCTATACATGTGTGCATACAGACCTATGTCTCTATGTGCATATATGAGCATATGTGCATATATGTGCAGATGTGCATATATGTACTGATATGTGTAAATATGTGTGTATATACATATGTGCATATATATAAAAGGTATGTACGTGTAAATGATAAAATAAAAAAATATGTATGTGTAAACAATAAAATAAAATACATGTATGCTAAAATGATAAAATAAAAATATATGCATGTGTAAATGATAAAATAAAAATATATGTATGTTTAAATGATAAAATAAAAATATATGTATGTGTAAATGATGAAATAAAAATATACATATGTGTAAATAATAAAATAAGAATATATGTAAATGATAAAACAAAAATATATGCGTGTGTAAATGATAAAATAAAATATATGTATGTGTAAATTATAAAATAAAAATATATGCATGTGTAAATGATAAAATAAAAATATAAATATGTGTTAATGATAAAATAAAAATATATGTATGTGTAATTGATAAAATAAAAATATATGTACTTGGAAATGATGAAATAAAAATATATGTGTCTGTGTATGATAAAATAAAAATATCTGTATGTGTAAAATAAAAATGTGTATATGCAAATGATAAAATATATGTAAATGATTAAATAAAATATTTGTATGTGTAAAGGATAAAATAAAAAATATGTATGTGTAAATGATAAAATAAAAGTATGTGTACGTTTAAATGATAAAATAAAACTATATGTACGTGTAAATCATAAAAAAATATATGTATGTGAAAATTATAAAATAATATATATATGTACGTGTAAATGATAAAATAAAATATATGTATATGTAAATGATAAAATTAAAATATATGTATATGTAAATGATAAAATAATATATATATACGTGTAAATGATAAAATAAAAATATATGTATATGTAAATGATAAAATATAAATATATGTATATGTAAATGATAAAATATAAATATATGTATATGTAAATGATAAAATATAAATATATGTATATGTAAATGATAAAATAATATATATATACGTGTAAATCATAAAATAAAAAATATATGTATATGCAAAGGATAAAATAAAATATGTGTATATGTGAATGATAAAATAAAAATATATGTATATGTAAATGATAAAATAAAAATATATGTATATGTAAATGACAAAATAAAAATATGTGTATATGTAAATGTGTAAATAAAATAAAAATATATGTATGTGTAAATGATAAATGCAAACATAAAAATTAAGCAAATGAAATTCAAACAAATAATTTAAATACAGGCAAACAATAAAATTTACTAGTGCAGAAATAATAATATTTATTTAAAATCGAACTTAGAGAAAAATCACTGGGATGATTTTTTTCAATATTATGTTTTGAAATTTTTTAGATACGGATTGATGATTTGTATTATTCTAATTAATCTCCAACAATCAACTAAATTGTATTAGTCATTATATATTACCTTGTGTAATATTATAATTAGTGTAATATTATAATTAGTGTAATATTATAACTAGGGCTGTGAGAATAGCATATGCTTTTCAATGTTTTGTCTCTTGAGTATATATCCGTTAATATCTCATATGTTTTTATATAGACTGATGTAGCTCTCGGTTAATTGATTGTTCTTACTGTGTCGGATATATACATAGTCAAAATAATGAAAAGAATACTCTGTGGTCACATCCCTAATTATAACTAATATTCTCACCTTGTGTGTTTTTCTCACAACTTTTAGACATATGGAACCTGCGACCTTAATCAGGTGTATCTTATCGAAACCGGGAATCTGTACCTTATAGAACAAAGTGTGCTAACGCACAAGCACATAATTATGTTTCCAGGTTTAAGTGTATTTCAATGAAAAAATAAAG
The DNA here is from genome assembly GCF_053919585.1 of Euprymna scolopes. NCBI lineage: Eukaryota > Metazoa > Mollusca > Cephalopoda > Sepiida > Sepiolidae > Euprymna > Euprymna scolopes. The sequence continues at coordinate 110,050,726 of NC_136493.1, read as the reverse complement.
TGAAATATAAAGGATGTTCCAATAAAATGTACACACTCTTTAAATGTCCATAAAACCAACATTTATTATTAGAAAGAAAAGTTTCATACATTAAACTATTGAGAACAGATATAGAAACACGCTAATTATCGTAAATATTTGATTTTTGGCCATTGTGGTCCATGAACAGCTGACAACAATCACTGATTGAATCGAAAACGTTCCTAATCAGTTCAGTTAGTATGTTGATACATTTTCTTTCAATGGCTGCTTTCAACTCAGTCATTGTAACTCGTTTTGTGGTTTGGATCCTGTTTTTAACACCCCCCCCCCAAAAAAAAAGAGAAAAGTCCATAGAGAGGGGGGGGGTCAAATCTTGTGAGCGTTGACAGTACTCGATACATCCTCTTCGTCCTAACTATCTGTTTCGCAAATGATTATCAAGATATTCTCTTACGTCATAATGATAGTGGGAAAGTGTTCCATCCTGCTGGAAGTGCCATTCTTTATTCCTAAACATGTAGGAAGTTGAGATAATTTACAGAGCGTATGCATTTTTTGGGACACCCTGTATTAAGTTTGAGGCTTAAATATTGCTTTTTACCTAAAGCTTAAAAGTCACGTTTTCGTTCGCAAAGCATGACGCCTTTTTTCGAAAAATACCTGAAATTATGAATCATTTGGAAATACCCAATAAAAAAAAAGCTTCTATTTATTTTTAAAAGAAAATTCTAAACTGGATTCTTATGTAACAACTATTAGTTTTTCAATTTTCAAAAATGAAAACAATAAAATAAAATTTTTAAATTTCTCTGATAGACATATGTGAGGATCGTTTTTTACTTTTGTAAGAAAATAAACAGTTAAGAAAATTACTTTAACATATTGTTTGCTGTATTAACAATAAAATTAATTATTCCTTTAATTTATATAGACAATGTTATCAAATGTCATGAAATTACTTTAAATACAGTATTAATAAAAATAACGTAATTGATTTTGCTATATTTTATTGGATTAAAATTATTCCTCCTAATTGCGCGTGTCCAAATTCTCTATTTGGATAAGAAAACATTTATTTATGGTCTGTTTTTATAATTTGGCCTTCGGGTCAAGTTGTTTTCACCCCTTCCTCTAAATTTTACCCATCTTGTAGAAAAAGAAATACAAACTAACCTCCATCCCTTACCCACAAAAATTTCTTTTCTCCATTCACCCCCATCTAGAGGGCATCCCCACCAAGAGACTGACCTGCAGAAGCGAGGTTCCTTTTACAAACCTAGTGGAACGGGCAGTCTATCAACTAGACGGGGTTGGGAGGGTCCTACTAATCACCTTTTGTTTTTCTTCCTCCGCCCTCGACACAAATGAATTATTGTACCATTTTATTGTTATCTTTTTTTGTTTTTACACGTCAATAAAAAATGTTTTAAAAATTGGGAGTTAAGTAGGACGTCCCCAAATATGAAAGGGTGAATGCGGTATTATGGTGAAAGAAGATACTAGCTGGGAGAAACTTTTGACTTTGTTCAGTTCTGGAGTGACAAGGATGACCAACGACCCCCAAAATCCCCCCTTTTGAGTTGGCCATGTGCCTAAGTTTTTTGTTCATCGTTGATTTTGACTGTATTTTTTTAACATGAATAAAAGATTTAATATCTCAAAGTGTAGTATCTGTTCTTCAGGTGCTGCACTTCTATTTCTTGTTCTCTTTCGGTGGAGGAGAAATCCTTCACGACTGAGACAATTTTTATTTTTGTACCTTTTATCCACGTTAAAAAGCGACCCTAGTGTCTAACTCTGTCCCGTGGGGAGGCATAGTAAATAGGTATAATTATCACGGTAGTTTGGGACAACATAGAAAAGAACGATTTTTTTTTACAAATAAACCAGAAATGCGATCTCTTATTGGGAAACTACCGGTAGTCTTAACTATTAACTACTACCGGTAGTCTTAACTATTAACTACTACCGGTAGTCTTAACTATTGCCTACTGTTACGTTATCTAACATGAAACGTATCCAACCATGTAACGGGTGTGTACGTTTCATGTTCGTTTGTGACGTGCCCTAAATGTGTTACTCAATTTCTATTAGTGGTTCTTCACTTTCTGAACCCGTTTTACGTTTCGTGATCGTCTAATATTCATATGCGCGCGCGTGTGTGTGTGTGTATCTTTGACATACCTTTATCTTCTCTGCTCACTGAACATGGTCCATTTTGACTTCACCTTGTTCTTGGAGGGGGCTGGAACCTTTTGGACGAAAGACATTCACTCCAACACGATGATTGGTTTTCGGATTAGTTTTTATTTCACTTTCCAGGATGTCGCGCAGGTGAAAATGGAAAGTGAGTTTGTTTGCTTGTGATCTTAACAGTCTACATTGAGAGACACGTCACTCCCTCCCAAGAGGAGAAGAGAGACAACGGTGAAGCCCAACCGCTCTATTTCAATTCCAAGTTCTAACTCTTCGATGATCTCCAGCTAAATGATAAAATAAAAATATATGTACGTGTAAATGACTCACACGTAAGATACGCGTAGATCCGATCAGCTGACCAGACCTTCCGGTAAACTTGTCTATAGTCTAGTTTTGTTATATTTTGACAGGTTTTATAAATATTCATCGTATCCATCTCTTGTCTACCTCTCCAGTTAGATCGAGATAGACAGATAGCTAGATCGATAGATAGATAATTTGTTCTCTTCTACGTATTTCATAACACAATAACGTCTAGTGTTTAAATTCTTTATGTCAGAATCTGAGTCACTGGATATAAATAGTATTATGCCAATATCTTAAAATATTTTTACTGATTTTGTTGTTGAATATTGGTGTCCCGGAAAACGCTGGATGACTTAATTGGATCAAAAGTGGGAGATTGTTATTAAATAGGAAATATAGAAATAAAGAATATAAAAATTAAGAGGATTTCAATAGAAAAAAAGGTTTTGTTAAACAGATTTTGAGTTTTTAAATGTAACAAATGAAGCATTCATATTCCCCCGTGAGTGCACATTGAAGGATGCATAAAAAATGACTAGGTTCAGCATTGCCCCCCCTCAAACCTAACTGTGACATCATTTTTCTGCTGACAGACTTTGTCTCTCAATGGTGACAGTAGTTACACGTGTGTAAATAAGATTGTGGTGCTAGGGAAAGGAGGTCGTTTACCCAAATATGCACAGATACATCACTAATTAGTAGAGAGATCAGAAAGTTAAGCAATTTTTAACCTGATCAGAACAAATTCGGTTACCATATTAAAACTCCAGTCACTATATGTGAGATTACTGCGATATCTCGCTGCAAATAAACTGCATACCGAATCGGGATATACGTGGGATGATGGACTGCTTGTGAATTTAATATTACTTAGAAAATCCTTGTCTGAGGGAGCGAGCGTAACCCGCCCGTGATGAATATCGCGCCAAATAAGTATACTTAATCAGGACAAGAATTGTACACATGTAGCTAATCGAGAGATAGGTAATTGTCCATTTTGTTACACTTTACGACTAATTAGAATAATGAAAATAGAATTTTATACTGACGTAAAGCATAAACGTAAACATAACGTTGCTTGAATTTCTCTTTTTGGTGATTAAAATTTTGATTAAAAATGATTAAAATTTTGCAAATATGTTTAGCCAGGAAAATATATCAAATTTCGGTATTCTTGTTATTTTTAAAATTTATAATTCCTGAGTTTTCGCTAACAATGCTTGAATGTGTAGCTTTTATTTTATTATTCAAACCACATTTAATAGATGGACACAGTCATGGCCACTATTATTTTGCGTAGTACGGCACAATCACGTTGACACACCGATTCTCGCCAGGTTGAGAAACTGGCGTGGTGTACCTTTCTCTCGATGTTGATGGGACTCTCTTAAGCCGTAGTAGGCAAACCGTTTAGTGATGGCGTCTCGATAAAAAATACCCTTGATAGCCTTGGCGAAACATTAAGTATTCAGCTACCGACAAGATTTGAATTACACTACAAACTCGTGTAGTGAGTTAAATGCCGGCTACGGCCGCGATGAGATTATTTTGCGAAATATAACGTCCATGATAGAGCTTAAACATGAAAGGCTCTTTGGACTTATTAGGAGAAAAGTATAGAATCTGTTCTCGTACCAGATTTTGTCCTTTCTGCTCTAGCTAAGGAAGCAAAACAATATATATATATATATATATATATATATATATATATATATATATATATATATATATATATATATATAGACTGAGGTATTTTCATATTGATTTTTCTTTTCGGAAGTTGAACTTTCCCCACATTATAATCTGACTTTCTGTCAAACTCTTTCCTCGTGGGAACGTAAGTGAATAGAGACACACTGTCCCCGCAGATCGCATCGTTAACCATTGCATTCCGCCTTATTTGGTAAGAGGAATGCAATTCAAAATATCGCACTAAATGACCGAATCGAAGAGTGGAAAGAGGTGCGTGTAATTTCGTTTCTCATTGATTGAAAACGAGCGCCGAAATAAACAGAATGAAATATGTTTCTTACATTCTTCCCACTTATCTTTGTTTTCCGATTTCACTCATGCGGAACGGGCAGTTCTTACTTGAAAGAATATGACTTGGCGATTTCAATTATTCACCCAATAATATTCAAACTCTGTTTTAATATTGTGGCGGAAGGACACATTACCACTTTATTTAATTTCCTTATACTTTTTAGCCTATGTGCTTCTTCCACATAATTAAACTAATGCACACACGCCCCGACATTTGCAGCAACACCTGTAATCTTTTATGTTTTTAAAAATAAATTAATGCATCTTGTTATGTTTATTCAATCGGACGGTACAAATTTAAACTGAACGAAACATGTTTATATATCTCTTGTGCTTACAGACATCAAACTGATAGAAATTAATGAGAAATTTACAACATACGTTTTGTAAAGTGAACGAAATTCCATCGAGATCAAAGTATAATTACATGGAGCCGAATAAAATTATTTGAAGAGTTAGTTTTATTATTTATTTTAATTTCATTTTCTGCAATATAAATGTCTCGTTGCGTTTTGTACGATTACATTTTCGTTTTCGGTTCAATTCATAATTATAGTACTCGGAAAGAGGAGACATGCGCCACGCTTTCACGATATCCTTAACTGTTTGATAATATAACTTTCGAAGCGTATAGTAGCAGGGTGCTAAGCAAAGAAAAAAAAAATTGGAAAGTAAATTTCTCGTCGCGTTTTGTTTGATTACGAACGTTCATGGTTCAATTTATGACTTAATGACTTATTGTAGTTGAGACAAATAGACTTCCGCAACGGCTCCATATTGCCGTAAACTGTTTTAATAATATAACTTGAAAAATGTACATTTGCAGGGTGCCAAATTAAATAATAGTTTTTGGGAAATATAAATATCTCGGTTGCTTAATTAACTAATAATGCACTCCTAAAATATACCAATGTAAGCACTTTATATCCCGTTTTCTCCTAATTATATAGGCACACACACACACACACACACACACACACACGCACATATATATATATATATATATATATATATATAACTGGGGAGTTAAAGAAAGAGTATAAAAGCAATTCTGTAAAAGAAGGTTTATCGGGATAATATAAAGTCCAAGAAATTGCTATAGAGCTTGTATAGAAGTCAGTATTATGTTATCTGCATCAGAAGCAGAGATATGTCATTGAATTCCTGGCAATTGTGCATGATAACTATGTAAAAAAGAAATCTTAGAACACAGAAGATTACTCGTTTTAATGGTACCAATCCCGTCTTTACACCTCTTCAAAGTTTTGAGCTTAATATATATATATATATATATATATATTAATTTATTTATTATATTTAATTATTATAGTGAATAATTATGGCAGCCCCTTGTAGAAACTCGTTAGTAGAATTAAGTCAATCAATTTAGCTCTTAAGCATAGATCATCGTATAACGATTAAATCACTGTGACTGACGTAAATGAACATTTAAAAATGTTTAAATTCAACGTTATTTCACGAGGTTAATGATGGCCAAATGCATACGGTCTTTGTTAATCGAGCCAGAGATGGCTTGTGTTGCCGGGTTCGAATCTATCGACTGGTGTTAATCGTGATACCTTGCACTGAAGATTCCCGAAAGGATGAAACACTAGCGAAGATTCTCGCGAGGATGAAAACCTAGCGTCTATTATAGTAAAAAAAAAAAAATGTATAGAAAAATTGTAAAAACCTGTAAGTGTCGAATATAATGATAAAAACATTTTTTATTTATTTTTTGTCTCATATTTCGCTAATAAATGGCCGCATCAGTATAGGAAGTCCGTTTCGTAGTTTTTATTTTCTTTTTTTCTGACCATCTTCTCCTTTAAATTCCCGATCGAAAACCTGATCATAACACACATTGATCTACCGAATGTTTTCTTCATTTTGGTATTATGTCGAGGGCAATGTATCGAAGCAGAAGAGAAATCTTCGTCTTGTTTCGGTAGATCAATGTGTGTTATGATCAGGTTTTCGAGCGGGAATTTAAAGGAGAAGATGGTCAGACACTTTTTGAATGCACTTATTTTTAAATAAAATTTAATTGAAAAAGAATTTTAAATCCTTTCAAATAAAATTTAAATGAAAGAGTGAATATCTTCTCCGTCAAGTTCCCGAGGATAACACACGTGGATCTACCGAAACAAGACACACATTTCTATTCTTTTCTGCTCCGAGGCATTTTCCTCTCCATGAAACCAAAAGAAAAAAAAATTAAAGATCAGACTTTCTACCCTGATTATAAATTAAAAAAAAAAATGATTTTGTCATTATTATTCAATATTTTAAAGTTTTTAAAATTTTTCATTTACATTTTATTTAAAAATACGTGTCTTCATCAAGTGTGTGACCATCTTCTCTTTATATATACACTAGCGAGGGGTACCCGGCGTTGGCCGGGTGTTTGTAGGTGTGTGTGGTTTTGGGTAAATCAAAACTCCGGGGGGGGGGGTTAAAATAAAAAAATGTTTTGGTAGGTAAGTATGAGGATCGAACCGAACACCTGAGGTAAAGTTGGAAATTGTGAAAAAGAAGAGTGCGACGTTAACCATTGCGCCACCGCGAGATGCTAACGGAAACACGTTTGAATTTATTTAATTACTTAAATTAGCAGGTGCCCGTTTTAATGACTTAATGAGGTCAAATTTTGACTGCGGGGTATCATTTAGTGCGGAACGCATTTTTTTTTTCCAAGATGTTGCGCTTTTTTTTTCCAAGATGTTGGGGTTAGGGGGAAACAGCTCCCCTTTGTCGAAATTGAATAGCAATTGTTTGATATATGGAAAATATTTCCACTTTGATCAAAGCTGATTGCTTTCGGACATTTCCGGCGATAGATGGAAAATGCCGCCAGAATTAGTGTCGCTCCACATGCGGCGAGCGATAAATGTTGAATATTTATCTTCCCGAAGTCGAGCAAATTAAATAGACAGACGAGGTCCGTTGTTAATTGTGAGATATTACGATTTACATGTGATATAAAAAGTTTTAATAAGTTGTTAGGCGACCGACCGCTTCTCTGAAAAAAGCCTTTTGTAGACATACAGAAAAAGCGAACACACATACACACATACATTTTCGCTTTTATATTTATAGATTATCCTTATTTTTATATTTATAGATTATCCTTATATATATATATATATATATATATATATATATATATATATATATATATATATGATTGGAGGTGTCAATGTTACTTACATTAATAAAAAAAGTTTACAGTGAAGACAATAGTTCGAAGAAAACACCGTGGAGAATGGAATTACACTTTGACAAAAAAAAATTGTGGAAGTTATTAAGGAATGTGTATTGAATGTGCTTTCTTTGCAATTATTTATTTGTTTAGTGAAAAAAAAAATAATTGAACCTGGGGGGGGGGCGTACTTCCATCCAAATTCCACTTAAGACTTTGATTGTACCGAACTTGAAATAAGTGGAAAGCCGTTGGTGCCTTAGCGCAAATTCCTATGCAAAGCTTATCGAAAGAGATGGATTACTGGAAACCTGGGGAAACTTGTTTGTCACTCAGACTCCAGGGAACACCACAGATTGTTCTCAAAGAGAAATCTTTGATGATAGCCTATGTGAGAACTCTTAACGAGTGAATAATAATAATAATAATAATAATAATAAGAAGAAGAAGAAGAAGAAGAAGAAGAAGAAAAGAAGAAACTGATGGGAAAATACGAAGAAAAGAGATAGTACAAGAAAAAGAGGAGAAAAACGAACAACAACCCGAAGAAAGGAAACTAAAACCGAGGGATAATAAGAAAAGGTAGAAGAGAAAGAGGACGAGAAGGTGATGAAGAAGAGAAGAAAGATAGTTATTAAAGCGGGGAGGGGAGAAACGAGCAAGGGGGACAAGAGAACGAAGGTTAATGAGAAGAATAGAGAAGAAAACAAATAAAAAGCAGAAAAACAACAAAAAAACAAAACAAAAAAAGAAACATTCCAGCTACTGTAAATTCGACAAGTGCCGAGCTCAATTCTGCGACAAAGTAGGATTAAGTCGAAGGGGGGCGTGAAACACAATGGAAACCTTGTCACTGATTAGCCATGTTTGTCTTATCTTAAGCCGAAGTTATGAAACGATAGGAACAAATAAACATTCCAGACTCTCACTAAAACATCAAATTGAAAGGCGAAATAGAAAGCATAGTTTTAAACTTAAAGGATTTGTTCGGTCGCCATTGGCAGACTTAATCCTTCCAACCTCGTTTCGGGTTTATTAGCACCCCATTATAAAGACAAGCCTTCGAAACGAAGGAAAATATAAAGCACAGAACAAACAATGTTTTTTAGACAGAAATCGGGGGACTTAGTTGTTAAAAAATAAAAAAAAATGGCAGCGAAAATCTTTGTGCCTGTATTTAGGGAAAATAATGAATATTGAAGAAAGCAGTTAGCTCGTTAAGCGCTGGTCAAAAATATATGAATAAAAAAAGAATATATCTGAGTACCAAAAAGAAAATATTGAGTAGTTCTTCGTTGGTTGGTTGTTTTTGTTTTACGGCATATCAACCCTTTTCAGGTTATTTAATGCCGAATCCAAAGATTTTGAAAAAAAAAAAAAATTGTTGTTTTCAAGTCAGTTTCTATTTAACCCAGAGTTGGGGGACCCTAACAGGTACTATCACTCCGAGTCAGAGTGGACCTGGGAGCAATGGCAATTAAAGGGTGGCTCCACACTCCCCGAAACCCGCAAGCTGGGACCTCACCACTGGATATAGTTTAAGGTCATATCGAGGACCGAACTGAGTAGTGAAAGAAATCAGCTAGAGGCAAAAACGAAAATATATCGGGAAAAAAGTACAGATTTTTCAGTAAAGAAGGACAATTTTAGAAATTATGAAACTTCTTAAGTCTGTTCCAATCCCATTCATAACTTCTAAAACAAGAAAAAAAACATACATATTTATACACTACATTGGAGGATACTATCTTGCTCCGATTTGCTTGCCTCCCCACGAGGGAAAAGTTAGATAGAAGGTCGCTTTTTAATGTGGGGAAAGTCCATCTCCCTCAAAAAGAGCACTCTGGATAGGAACAAAGATAAAAATGATCTCAGTCATGAAGGATTTCTCCTCCATTAATCGAGGGCAAAAAATGTGAAATGTGAACATATACTACACTGTGATCTTAGTCCGAAATCTTGTTTATGTCTTCCTATGCATCGCAATGACTAATACATATAACTTGTAGTTCTTACTATTTTAATATTCTTCTTTTTTACTCCCTCCACCTACCGATAGTTTTTTTTTTTAAATAATTGTTTATCATTTTATCCTTTTCTTTTTTTTTCTTTCTCTAATCATTTCCGGTCTAATTTTAAAGTCATTTCGTTCTGTTGTTTACTATCTATTTTTTTGTAGTTGTTCTTGAATTTCGTGTCGGTATTTTACTTGCAGGCACGTTTTGGAAACACCTGCTATCAATTAATCGCAACATTACATGTTCTTAAAAAATTAATATATATATATATATATATATGTGTGTGTGTGTGTGTGTGCGTGTGTGTGTGTGTGTGTGTGTATAATCTGCGTGTGTGTTTAATTATGCTCTGTGTTTATGTGTGCCTAATACCTAAAAGAATTATGTGTAGGTCTTAACCACAATGCAACTTTCTTTGCAATATTCAGATTGTTCAACACACACTTTTGGATTGAATTCGGCCTTGATAACCGGGATTAAATAAAGAGGATGAACTAGTTATGAATTATATACTAAACGTTTTAAAACTTTGTGTGAGGGAAACATTGAATGTTATATGCTATTGAAAATACAATCTTCGAGCCGGTCATATAAACTATCCTCACAGGTATATAGTTTCATGAACAAATTATTAATAACAAAAAAAAACTGATAGAAAACAATTTTTAATGTTTTCTTCTTTTCTTTTATAATGTTTTTGTTCAAATACAAGATAAATATTTAGATTGTTATCAATAATGTAAATTCCATCTGTTTGTTTGAATGTATGTATGTATGTTTGTATGTCTACCTAAAACTCTCGACCGAGGCATCAGATTTTCACGAGATTAGTATCCTTTTGAAACACGACCCTTCCGACGACAAATATCGAAGAATTGGCCACAAGCATTAATTCCTTTACCCTCAACTCGGAACTTTTCTACAGAGAGAGGTTGCATTTTTCGCCGATTGTCTAGCCTTAATTCATTTTTCGTCGATTGTCTAGCCTTAATTAAAACCTACGTCACTTCCGGTTTGGCAATGACCGCAACAACAAAGATGTTACGTTTTTTTTTTCACGCGCTTTGCCTCCTTGGTGGTAAGTTCGAGCCTGCCAGCCAACTACCACTTTTGTTTTTTGGCTCATCATACACCTCCAAACATCCATGCTAGTTTTATAATAAACGAATGATAGTAAACGAATTGTATTTTATTAGGACTCTCAGCGTTTCGGCACATTCCGGCGTTTTCCGTAAACCTCCCTGAAGATTCCTACGATAGCTAGCTTATTATACTGCATAAGTACAAGCTGTTCTTAAATCGGAATTTCTTAGCTACTTTCCTGCCTGATGAATACATCGATTGATAACTCCGTTTAGTTTTAAAAAACAATGGGCAGCCCTGCAAGAGTAGCTGCACTAGTAATTTTGAGGCAAAAGGTTGCGCAATATTCAACCCTACCTCTCCTGAATCAGCATTGATTTAGTTTAGTGGCAAGGAGAAGCCCAAAACTAACGTGAAGCATAACAAAGATAAGCGGAGAGAACATAGGGCAACTGGAATTCCTAAATGGTCACCCATATATATATATATATATATATATATATATATATATATATATATATATATATATATATATATATATATATATGTGTGTGTGTGTGTGTGTGTGTGTGTGTGTATTTTTTTTCTGTGTATTGATATTCATAATAAACCCTTTTTCTATTCATTTAGTAAGAAAACACATTTCCTTATATATGGGTCGTGAAATTGCATTCGTCTGGAAAAGATCTAACTAATTTGCATATTCTTTTAAACATTTATTTTAATTAATTCTCTATTTCTTTTTCGGTTTGATCATCTTTATTAAACTATTACGTATAATTATATGCATGCAAATATTCTACATGAGTTATACTTGCGTTATATTTGCGTAAAAATGTTATAGTAAACACAAACCTCTTTCTATATATATTTATGTATGTGTATATATATTTAAGTAAAACATTTTGCCTACCGAACCCCTCCGTCAGTTTTTGGTTTACACACATGAAACTTAATATATAGGATATTCGCACGCATGGAAACATTTATATTTGTATTTTAGCTGGATAAATATTGTCAAAAGTGTGAAAATTAAAAAGATAGGAATTTGCCATGTGAAGTTCGAACGATGGCATTACGAATATGCATGCATGACGTAATAGCTATTGGTTCATGGATTAATTTTCAGCCTTTCAGCAAACATGTCTTCATAGCTCAGGCATTAACGTCAAAGGAAAAAGTAAATCGTAAACTAAACGTTTTGGTTTCGATTTTCGGTGGTGGCACACGAGTCATTTTATTTTAAAACTTCTTAAATCATTACTATATATTGAGTCCACTTTATTATAATACTGAATACGAAATCTGCATTAATCTACATATCATATTTAAGCGTATTTTACGACTGGGAAATGCCAGGTGGCCAGCTAGTTTAGTTATGCTATTGTAATTACCCTGTACGAGCCTTATAACATTGTTTTGATTACTTCAGATGCGGAAGTGTTTTCGACAAGTAAAGATAAGGCACGGTAAGAAAGTAATTCATTATCATTTCTCCATTTTAATTTTTTTTTTAAATTTTCTTCCTTTGAAGATTGTAATGCTGGGTATGGGGCAGCCAAACCAGCTGCAAACATTGCCCCGCTTTTTATCGAAACCAACCGAGAGCTCTTTTTAGTATCCTCGCTGTTCCCTTAAGAGCAATTTTCTGGATCTCTTTTGCACTTGGTTCACCAGGAATATTAGTTAGGTAGGATTTCAGGTTCTTCTTCATAAGCCCTGTGGCACCTATGATAACTATGTATGATTGATATCTCCTTAAGATTCCAGTTTCTTTTCATAACATACATGAAACCTTGGTATTTTGTCTGTTTCTCTCTTTCAGCTCTGTTCAGACCGCCATCATTAGGAACACTCACTTCAATTTTAATAGATTTGAGGCGCATATGTCTGGTGAGACTCAAGAAATAGAAAAAAAAAAAAGAAACCACACTTATTTTCCACAAATAGTTCAATTGTTCGATCACTACATCGTAATATGGTTTCCCGAGACGTAATCGAATACACTCCCAAATTTGACGACCCACAGGAATTGGAGGTTATGCTCTTTTTCTTTAGTTGGACATGAATTACGTAAATTATCATCCAAAGATCCCTCTTTTTGTCTCTTTTTCTCTCGCTGTCATCCTTTTTCTATCTCACTCTCTTTTTCTCTATCTTTCTCTCTCTCACACACGCACAAAGTAAAAGTAATCATGTCTTGTGCCAGATTCGAACTCACAGGCTCTGATTAACCATTTCGCTCTAAACGATTATTCAACGATACAAATACGATGTGATGACGCTGGGTTAAATCAGGCTGAGGTTAGTCTGATGACCTTCATCCATCTCAAAATAATGTTGCAGCGTATCTCTCTGCAAATATAAAGGAGAAAGGGTGGCCACATCATCTATTTGCTGTAGTTTGGTGTAGAATGAAAGACGAAGGATAATAAATGTACAATGATACGTAAAAGCAGGAAAAGTAGTCTCAAATATTACTCTTCATCTGTAAGTGGAATTTAATGGATTTGAAAAATTACACGCGAGCGAACTAGTAGAGTGCAAATAATTTCAGAAAAGAAATGAACATAGCAGAAGTGATTTGAAAAGAAAATGAATTATCAATTCAGTAAGGATCAATCAATGGAAGAGGACAATGGAAGATCTGCCTATGGTGTCTGAATTTGACTTAAACCTTACAGCGGAAGCCCTATAATTAACTGTAAGGAAAAATCGCTCAGAAAAAATCTGTTAAATATTACATTGATATAACTGTTGAAAGCCCCCTGTGCGAGCATAAATGTGAGAATGTAAAATATATTGTCATTATTTATGAAAAGTTTGACAAAATTGCGAGAAAAGTCCATTGGGATATATGTAAGAAACGAGGGTTGAAATGCAATGAAAACTTGTATGTTTCGAGTAGGATAATGGATGTTGATGACGCGAAATGACTGTGGGATATGAATATTCAATGTGACAATTTGATTGAAGCAAAGACACCGGATTTAATTTTGTCAGTAAAAAAAAAAGGAACACGGGAAAATAAGCATTTGATGAGAAAGAAAGTGAGAAACTCGAAAAGTAGGAAAGCTTTGAAAATGGAGAGACAAAGGTAGTAGAATTTGTAAAAAGTATAAATTGTACCTGTTGTAATGGGAGCCATTGGGAGTGTGACTCACGAATTTGAAAGGTAGTTGGGAAATCAGGATCCTTTGAAACTTTAAATGCGTCAGAAAACTGCCTTTTTGAGGGCCGCCAGAATCTTGCGCAAAGTATTTGAGGCTTGAGAAAATAAGATGCTGATAGCATTTGATTATTTTATATTGTCCGTCTATCAGCATAAAACTGGCAACAACACCAGCCAGACACAAAACGTGTCAATAATAATAATAATAATAATAATAATAATAATAATAATGATAATAATAATAATAATAAAAACAATAATGATTATAATAAAACTAATAATAATAATAATCATAATAATAATAATAATAATAAATAATAATAATAATAAATAATAATAATAAATAATAATAATAATAAATAATAATAATAATAAATAATAAAAATAATAATAATAATAAATAATAATAATAATAAATAATAATAATAAAAAATAAATAATAATAATAATAATAATAAATAATAATAATAATAATAAATAATAAAAATAATAATAAGAAGAAATAATAATAATAATAATAATAAATAATAATAATAATCATAATAATAAATAATAATAATAAAAAATAATAATAACAAATAAATAATAATAATAAATAATAATAATAAATAATAATAATAATAAATAATAAAAATAATCATAATAAGAAATAATAATAATAATAATAATAAAAATAATAATAATAAATAATAATAATAATAATAATCATAATAATAATAAATAATAATAATAATAATAAAAATAATAATAAAAAATAAATAATAATAATAATAATAAATAATAATAATAATAATAATAAATAATAAAAATAATAATAATAATAAATAATAATAATAATAATAAATAATAATAATAATAATAATAATAATAATAATAATAAATAATAATAATAAAAAATAATAATAATAAATAAATAATAATAATAAATAATAATAATAAATAATAATAATAATAAATAATAAAAATAATAATAATAATAAATAATAATAATAATAATAATAATAAATAATAATAATAATAATAAATAATAATAATAATAATAAATAATAATAATAAATAATAATAATAAAGAATAATAATAAATAATAAATAATAATAATAAATAATAATAATAATAAATAATAATAATAATAATAAATAATAAAAATAATAATCATAATAATAATAATAATAAATAATAATAATAAATAATAATAATAATAAATAATAATAATAATAATAAATAATAAAAATCATGATAATAAAAATAATAATAATAATAAATAATAATAATAATAAATAATAAAAATAATAATAAATAATAATAATAATAATAATAATAAATAATAATAATAATAATAAATAATAATAATAAAAAATAATAATAATAATAAATAATAATAATAAAAAATAATAACAATAATAATAATAAAAACAATAATGATTATAATAAAACTAATAATAATCATATTAATAATAATAACACAAACAGTAGGACTCAGAAGAAAGATCTAGGTGTATGATCGGTAGGTGATCCCTTGGTAGCTACCATGGGGGAACCGGTCGTCATCTTGCGAATGTTTGCCTACTTTCTAATTTTAGCAGCACAAATAACATGGACACTGAACAGGTAAATATAACCTCTAATTTCAGGGATGAAAATGATACAAACCAAACACAGCACAGCCACGATAACCACCAAAAAAAGAAAAACTCGAGGGAAGAAATGGACAACGAAAGAGAATAGACTCGTAATGGCATGCTATTATAGAGGCAATCCTAAATATAGATATTGAGGTTATCCGAAACGAATCATAGAGCGATGGGACATGTCCTGTGACTCCCATACAACAGAACAAAGCAAGACTGATACTAAAGAAGGCTTGCTCTCAAATCTAGAACTAACAGAAATACAGCAAAAAGTAAATGAGGAAACTTTGCATGAAGCAAACTCCAATGGAATCGCACGAGTAAAACCTCAAAAGTGGAAAAACCACAGACAGAGAATCTGCGAAGACATGACCCTACCAATGTGGAAATCGAGAACAATGAAACAGAACTAAAAGAGAATGAAGCAGATGAAATAAATAAAATAATAATGTTCATGAACAAGGAAAAAACAAAGCTCCCATTTCTAAAGAAATCAAAACCAATAGAAATTTAAAACAGAAACAGAGAAGGTTAACAAGCTCCTCTCACAAATCACAACAGATATAGTCACAAAACTAAATAATTTAATTTACGCAGGAGCCTAGATGGTAAGTCTGAGGTTCGAATCGGACAAACAGCCGGAGAAAGATGCATCGAAAAAATCTGGATGAGGAAAAAGGCTAGAAACCCAAATAAACAACCATAAAAAGAAGCGAAAACGATAAACAAGAAGAAAGCGACGCAAAGAAAATTGAAAATTAGAAATGTAATCAGCAGGGAGAGTCTAAATACGAAACACGAAGATCTGAACAAAAAAAGACGGAAAAAATAGGGAGATTGAGACGATATAGATACAAATTTGAACACGGCAAGCAAAACAATGAAGTTATTTCTACCAAAATTTGAACAGAGGAAAAACTAAAACAGAACGATAAAACTCAACAGAAAGAGAACTCCATTGGAATAAGATACGGGAAGAAGGACAGAAACACAACAGAAATGCCGAATGGCTGAAAGACATAAAAGAAGAGTTACAACAAATTGAATAAGGAACAGTGAATTAAAACCATCATTATAGGATAAATGAAAAACGTTAAAAAAAATCACAACATTACACAACGCTACACAAAATATGAGAAAATATATACAGGAAACAAATGTGCCAGAGTGGATGAAAAAGAGTAAAACCACACTGATACCGAAGAATGCAAAGAAAGTAACCGCCCCAGCATTTATGGGCCTATCACGTTCTTACCAACTATGTGGAAAATACTAACGGCACAACTAAGTGAGGAAATCTACCACTCCCTGAATAATCGTGGACTTCTTCTCGAAGAACAGAAAGGATGCCGTGAAGGAAAAAAGGGAACACATAATCTACTATACATAAATAAAAAAGATCCTAAAGAAGGTAAAAAGAAAGTAAAATTTAGACATGGCGTGGATCGACTACAAAAGGGTGTGCGACAGGATTCCCCCAAACATGGATAATAGAATGCTTAAAAATGTACAAAATACCAAGCAGGATATCAACATGATGGAAAATACAATGAGAACAGGACGAATAGAATTGACAGCTGATGGACAACACATAACGGAAGTTATCATACAAAGAGGCATCTTCCAAAGAGATTCACTATCATCATTACTGTTCATCATAGCCATAATGCCTCTGAACAATATTATGAGAAAGTGCCAAACCAGATACGTTCTCTAACACGGAGGAAATATGAACTACCTGATGTACATGGGCGATCTGAAACTTTTTGCAAGGACCGAAAATGAACTAGAGATATTAATAAACACTACCAGGATCTTCAGTCAGGATATGCAAGTGGAGTTTGGCATGGAAACGTTCGCATTACTAGTTATAAGAAAGGGAAAACCTGAAGACGAAAACAGGCATGGAACTATCCAACCAAACGAAAATGAAGACCCTAGAGAAACCAGATGACTATAAATACTTGGGAGTTCTGGAAGCAGACCCCATTAAAAGAACAGAAATGAAAGCGGGAATTGGAAAGGAATACCCCAGGAGAACAAGAAAACTTCTGGAAACGAAATTATATAGCAGAAACTAATAAGAGGTATAAATACATGGGTATTATCACTAGTAAGATACTCCGAACTGTTTATAGGGTGGACTGAAGAAGAACTGAAACAGCTCTATCAGAAGACCAGGAAACTCATGACCATGCAAAACGCATAGCGGCTTAAGGATAATGTTGACGACTCTACGTGAAACGAAAGAGGGCGGGCGAGGACTGTTTTGTATAGAAGACTTTGTGACTGACAGCAAAAAAGAACTAGAAAAATACATAATGCAAAACACTGAAAGGATAATCATAGCAGCGATAGATGCTGAAAAAAAAATCAACAAAACAAAAAAAAAGAGACAAAGAATCGTACAAGAAAATAAAAATGTGAAGATAAACAACTACACAGAAGATTCGTAAGGATGACAAAAGATGCGAACAACGAAAACACTTGGACATGGATGCGAAGAAGACCTGTAAACCGAAAAACTGAATCCCTGATAACTGCAGCACAAGATAACTCGGTAAGAACCAACCACATCAAAGCAAAGATTAACGATACACAAGAAAACAGAAAACGCAGATAGTGTGGACAAAGAAGTGAAACAATAAACCATATAGTAAATGAATTTAGCAAATGGAATACAAGAACATGCACGACCAAGTGGAAGGTGCAGTACACTGGGAATTGTACAAACAACTGCATCTCAAATGCACAGACAAATGGTACAAGCATAAACCAGCAACAGTAAGTTAAAATAAGATCAGAAAATCCAATGCAACATGATAAACCTATCCAAGCAAGAAGACCGGATGTCGTAATAATTAACAAAAAAGAAAAGTCCTGTCAAATTCTAGACTTTGCTGTTCCAGCTGACCACAGGATAAATATTATAGAAAAGGAGAAACGGAGCAAATACACAGAGCTAGCCGGAGAGCTGAAAGGGATATGAATGATGAAAAAAAATCAAGATAGTACCTATGATAGTAGAAACACTAGGGATAGTTTAGAAAAACTTCGAAAAAAGAATGAGAGAAATTGGAATCAGAGGAATGACTGCAAAAATACAACGACTAAGGATAATGAAAACAGCTGAGGAGAACTCTTGAATGTGGAAACTAATACACGAGGCACATGCGCAGGACAGACGAGCAGCTGCAGAAATAAAATATGAAGCGTCACTTGGAATCAAAAGCAACGAAGCTGCACATCTATGTTCTCTATCTCCTCTCCAATTAACCAATCACTTCCCCCCCCCCCCAAAAAAAAAGAATGATGCCACATAGGATGGAGGATGAAAATACCAAGGAGAGAATCCTCACTAGAGCTCCGCTGGACAAGTGCCAAGAGCACCGTAACCTTGCTGAAGCTTTTTGTCACTCCAACTTCAGTGGAGACCAGTGGCCGCTGTTAGCGAGTAATCAATGGTAAGTGACTGTTGCGATAATGCAAATTCATTTGCAACTAGTATGGAAAGATGTGGAGAGTACTGTAAATATGGGGAGATGTGTTTTCATTCAGCTTCCAGGGAACACCAAAGGTTGTTTTTAAGGAGAGATTTTTGATGACCTATCCGAAAGCTCCTTTTGAGCCAATAATAATAATAATAATAATAATAATAATAATAATAATAACAACAACAACAGCAACAACAACAACAACAACAACAATAATAATAATAATAATAATAACAACAACACCAATAATAATAATAATAATAATAATAATAATAATAATAACAACAACAACACCAATAATAATAATAATAATAATAATAATAATAATAATAATAATAATAATAATAATAGGACAATTTCAAGAAAATCTTCGAATACAAAAACTATGAATGCTTACGATCCAAACTGGAAGGAACACTGCGTGTACTCAATTGAACTTAAACTACAAGAAATCTTACAAACTGCCAGTCCTCCACCCCCAAATATATTAAATGGCATTAGCTGATACCACATAAACGAATCGTAAATGGTCAAAGAGGATAAAAGAACCGAAAGTAAGAGCAATAGGAACAGAGGCAGTGGATCTTGGGGAGGCTATTTTTCTTTTAAATCATATTATAATGAAGACCAATGGTTGTTTCCAGCAAAGAAATTAATAGTAAGCAAATGTCGTGATTTGTAAATGTTATCGAAAAAGAAGGAGATTACCGAAAATCTAGGGAGACTTGTTGTCACTCAGATTCTAAGCAACACCACCGGTTATTATGAGTGAGTAATCGCTGATGATAACTTGAATGAGAATTTCTACTGAGTAATAATATAAATACTAACATAAAAAGTCACAGGTGATTTCGCTATCACATAAAATGTATAACTTTTCATAATATCTGGACTAAGCAGTCGTGGAATGTCCACGTGGTTCTGCAGCTAGAGGAGATATAGAATGAACGAGTAATAACAGTAGTAGTAGTAGTAGTAGTAGAAGTAGTAGTAGTTTTATCTTATTACTATGGTTAATACAGCATTGTTATTGGTATTACTAGTAGGATTGTTGTTGCAACTGTTAAGAGAGTTGCACTTTTGCATGGAGATCACGTAAATCGTGTCTCAAGATTGTCTAGACTGCTTTGGTCAGTTCTATTTGTTCACATTGCGAATAAGATCACTTGGCCTTTTGGCCAAGTTCAAAGTGTAGTATCTGTTCTTCAGATGCTACACTTCAATTTCTTGTTCTCTCTCAGTGGAGAAGCATCCTTCACGACTGAGACAATTTTTATTCCTTTTCCTCGCATTAAAAAACGACAATGGTGTCTAACTCTGTGCCGTGGGGAGGCATTGTAAATATTATCAGCTCTGTCCGAATTCTTCCATTTCAACCGATAGGGAATACGCTTGGACACGAAGCGACGCATATACCAAGCGATGGTGAGAGTCCTCATTCTCTATGGCTGTGAGACGTGGCCCATGAGATTGGCGGATTTTACAAACTAAGAATCTTCGACAACGATTGTCTTCGTAGCATTCTGCGATAACTTTGTGGAGGTCGTGGTTCAGTTTCCACTCTCCGTCGAAGACTAAAACTTCGCTATTTGTCGTCCGTCTTTTTAACGACGTCTCTGATGATATAGCTCGTCGACAAGGAGGAGAACTCATCATATAGCTCGTCGACAAGGAGGAAAACTCATCTGGAAGGTCTCTCTCACTTTACTCTCTGCAAGGCTGGCACAAACGTACCGGTGGGGTACTGAAGATCTGGGCCAGGACACTTAAGGACGACCTGGCAGGTAATATCGGTTCCACAACTAGTTGGTCTCCGGCAGTGGAATCGGGAGCGGTTAGACATTTCTTGCGACCTGGCCTAAGATTGTCGAACCTAGACTGTGAGAGGAAGAGATGTTCAGAATGAAACCATATAAATCCTACAAGGATGATAGCCGCTACTAAAAATACAAGTAAGTTAATATTACATATTTTGCCTTAAATTCCTACAACATCAATGCTCAACGATTGCAGATGAAGTCGAGGAAGGTTTGGTCAAAAATACACATAACCAAAGCTGCAGAAGTAATATTTTAATTCAGGTAATTTGTAATTCTACACCTGAGACGTTTTATCTTGGCATATTCAGCGGCGAGGAAGACCAGTGGAAGACATATCCTTAATTTCCACATGAACCTAGTTAGTAAAGTACCTCTTACGATATAACGTGCCCCCCTTGCTAATCCAGTTGTGGTGATAGAAGGAATGTGCTGCTGAGTTAGTAAGGTTTTCCTGATAGTTATGTCGTTGGCTTCTTTAATTTTACTCTTCAGAAACATGTTTGCACCATTTTCCTGGCATTCGCTGCGGTAAGCCATCATTGCTTCCAGGATAATTCCTATTTCGTTTCTTTTGTATATTCTGCTATGAATAGGGAAATAATTCTTTTTTTATTTGTTTATTTATGTCAGGATAACTTACACACACACATATACATATATGTGTATGTATGTGTGTGTGTAATACGTTGGGTGAGTGTCTGTTTAAATGGATGTTTGATGATGTCGTTTATGGGCACCGATCTCATGGGCCGGAGATTAAAACTGCACACTATCACTGGTTCTATCCCTGGCTAGGGGTTGGTGCTGGTCTAGCCGCACTGATAAACTGTGATCCAGCGAAACAGTACTGCAGGGTGATGACTATATTAAAAACCCCTTTCCTTGAATAGAGCACTGTCGTAAAAGTATATCACCCGTTGCTTTATTAGCGTTAATGCGAGGCTCGCTGTTTGTTTCCTTGTAAATAAACAAGTAGCCCGAGCACTGTAAAAGCGGTTGGCGAGTGTCTATCTAACTAAACATTTGATGAGGTCGGTTACGATCACCGATCCCATGGGCCGGAGGTTAGAACTGTCGACTATCAACTAAATGGTTATATATATATATATATATATATATATATATATATATATATATATATATATATATATATTGTCATTGAACTTCCCGCTTATCATGGCATTGTTTCCATTCGCCCTAGACTTCTTATTATTGGACTTAGTTCAGATTCATGAGATGTGTGATTGGGGTTTGCGCAACCCTTGCCTCACAATTACACGTACAGCTACCCTTGTACAGGGTATCCATTTTCCCTTGAGACTGAGCAGAGGTAGGGTAATTTATTTTAAAATTTATATTACGGTTTATGGCAGTATAAGCATTTTTTTCTTTTTGATAGTCTCTCGGTGTAAACACTCAGCGCAAAAGATTGATAAGCATGATATTCAATAAAAA
Source organism: Euprymna scolopes (assembly GCF_053919585.1). Taxonomy (NCBI): domain Eukaryota; kingdom Metazoa; phylum Mollusca; class Cephalopoda; order Sepiida; family Sepiolidae; genus Euprymna; species Euprymna scolopes. The sequence goes on along the minus strand of NC_136493.1, from coordinate 110,028,323 downwards.
AATACCCCACTTAAATAAAGTCAAGTTGGTTGGGTTTGTAAAGCGGTGTTGTATTCTTTGCTTGACACATTTTTCTTCAACATATTTTGGTAAATAAACTTCTTAGCCGACAATTTTTTGTTAATTAATTTTTTACCACTTCAAGTGCTTTCATAACATGCCAGTGTCACGGTGTTTTTTTTTTGTTTTGTTTAAATCGTTTGATGCTAATGTCGACAAAGATGCGGCAAGAAATATGAATTAGAACTGTGAGTTTACTTGACGTATAAAGTTGATCATGTTCTTCTTGTTTCGATACCATTTTTTTTTTCGATGCAAGCTAACTTTTAATCAGCACTGTATGTGACAACAAATTCCAATTAATATTTCTAAGTAAATCGCACAGCTTCTGACACAAACATCAGCCAAATTTTAACAAATAAACATTTTTATTTTGTTTAGAAAACTGAAAAAATTACTCATATAGAGATATATTTAATGTCAATTGGAGTTTTAATTTGTATGTTGCAATTCTTAATTTTTAAGATGAGGATTGGTAATGCGTATTATTTTGATTCTGCGATGACTGTTCTCATCTTGAGTGGTATTTGGAAAAATTTGTCGTCGATGTGACATCGGATCTTCTTAATCCGTATATTGATGGACTCGGGAAACGTTGGCGATTAAAGACGTCTCTTCATCGTATTCTTTATTTCAATATTTTTAAGGGTGAGTGCTTATGAAAAAGTGATATGCACATCCAGGAACAAAAATAGTTGTAAGGTTTTTAAAATTCAGATACAGACTTCTGCCCAGTAATGCTTTTTTTTTACACAGTGATCACCACTTATCAAGGCCCGGAAGCCACTCAGGGATAAGGGTCATTGCAAGCACATTACGTTAGTGTGGAGATTTGATAAAGTGTTTATTAAGGGGGCGGTTCATTAGGAATTTGTTAACATTGGACTTGAAGACATCCAAGTTGTAGTCCGGTGGGAAGCAGGCAGAGTTCCACATGCGTGCAGTTCTAAGAAAGAAGCTTTGTTCATGGAATCCGCGTTTTGATTTAGGCACAAATATAGAATGGGGGAAATTTTTCACAGTGGATTCAGCTAGACAGGTGTTTTTCGTGAAAGATTGGCGAGGGGGGACCAGAGATTGGAGTTCAGACGAGCACCTGCCATGGAAATAACGATAAAACAAGGATAGGCTCGCAACGTCTCTTCTGTGGAAGAGAGGTTGCAGAGTAGAGAAAAAGGCATCCCTCACTAAACCACGAAGTCTATTTTGTACTCTGTCAAGGCAGGATAGGCTGTTTTTAGCAGCTCCTGCCCAGATATGGCAACAGTATTCCATCCTTGACCGAGTGAGGGCGTGCTGTCACGTTGATTTAATAATCGATTTCACTTAGATTTCTGTAAAGATCTGTGGATTTCCGTGAAGGTTCCTGAGTTCAACAAAAAGATTACTCAGCACCCTTATGCACTAATACTATGGCGAGAACAGTAGTTCAAATAATCCAAATTAGAGAGTTGAAAAACATAACACTATTTAACGTCTATTAGTTTTTCATGATGCCGGGCAATACCGAGTTGCCGTACTAGTATTAAATAAAGTTCAGTTTTACTCATTCAGTTGATTAGCAATAAAACAACGCCTTCTCAAAGAAAGGGAGTGCGCCCTGGGTGAGTGCCCTTAACATGGTGATAATTCATTCAGGGCCAGCTCGTAACACAAAAGTCTTCCATTTATCGGACCGATTGTCAATGACTTATCCTCATTATGTTAGTATCATTAAGGTGCCGTTAAGTTCAGTACTCAAATGCTATCGTATCCGAGTAGATTGCTATTATTTCAGGTGGTAACTTCGGTTTGAATCATTTTTGTTATTGTCCATCGCGATAACCTCAAGCAGATGTTATCCAGCTTTCAGGATAAACTTTAACGACGTGAACAAAACGTTCTCGCCAACGGGACAGCATTGTTTTTGACATCTTGATATGTTCTAGTCAGAAGTATAATTCGATGTTACTTCATCTTTGATGATGGTTTGCGTAATTACTCCAAGTGAGTAGTAATAATAATAATAATAATAATAATAATAATAATAATAATAATAATAATAATAATAATAATGATAATGACAATGATGATAATAATAATAATACTACTAATAATAATAATGATAATGATAATTATAATAATAATAATAATAATAATAATAAAAATAAAAATAATAATGATATTACTAATAAAAATAATAATAATAACGATAATGGTAATGATAATGATAATGATGATGATGATGATGATGATGATGATGATAATAATAATAATAATAATAATAATAATAATAATAATAATAATCACACAGACCTAAACAATTTTATTTAAGCAGGAGCCAAAATGGTAAGTATGAAGTTTGAAGCAGAAGAACAGCCGGAGAAAGATGCATCGACAAAACCTGGATAGGAAACAAGGCTAGAAACCCAAATAAACAAACATTAAAAAGAAGTCAACACAATAAACAGGGAGAAAGCGATGTGTTTAAGATGGAAAACTGCAAATAAAACTATATCTAGCAGAGGAAGGATAAGAAACACGAAGAATTGAACAAAAAATAGCAGCAAAAGAAGGGAGAGTGAGACGATATAGATACACATCCGAACAATGCAAGCAAAACTTGACATTTGAAAACAATGTAAGAAAATTCTACCAAAATGTGAACGAGGAAAAACAAAAACAGAACGACAGAAGCAAAACGTTACTGGAGTAAGATATGGGAAGAACAACGGGATCACAATATAAATGCCGAATGGCTGAAAGACATAAAAGGTTAGTTACAACAAATCAAAGAAAGAAACAGTGAATGAAATTAGCAAGGACACCCTGAAAAAGACCATAGGAAAATGGCGAACTGGAGAGCACCAGGACACGACGGGATACATGCATACTAATTTAAAAAAATCACAACATTGCACAAAAGGCTAGCTAAGAAGGTATACACAGGAAACTAACGTGCCAGATTGGATGACAAAAGGTAAGACCATACTGATACAGAAGGACACAAAGAAACGAACCGCCGCTATCAATTATAGGCCGATCACGTGCGTACCCACTATGTGGAAAATATTAACAGCACAACTGAGGGAACAAATCTACCACTTCCTAAATAATTGCAGACTTCTTCGCAAAGAACAGAAAGAATGCCAAACAGGAACAAGAGGAACACATAATCCGCTATATATAGAAAAAAAGATTCTAAAGGAAGTAAAAAGGAGAGAAAAATCTCGCTATGACGTGGATCGATTACAAAAGGGCATACGACAGGATCCCCCAAACATGGATAATAGAATGCTTAAAATGACTCTATAATATAAAGTTGAATGTGTGTGTGTGTGTGTGTGTGTGTGTGTGTGTGTGTGTGGTCACGAATAGCCTCCTATATGATTACATATAATGATAGAAGATGTATCGAGACACAGGAATGGGTATGTTTGATCTAGCAGAACGGTGGTTCATTAAAATGGAGGGTCTGCGTTCGCGCCTGGTCCACAAAGAATGGAAATAAAAAATTAAAAAAAGTTTACAAGTGTTTTTGATATAAATGTACATAAGAATACTTTGATAAGTATGTTTTAACTTAAATAGGGATGGTATAATAAAATTGTGGGGTCTGCGTTCGCGCCTGGCCTCCATACAATGGAAATATGCACACACTTTAATAAAGACTTATCATATCTATTTCCGTAAGTATACGTTGATAACTATGTTATCTGCGTAAGTATATTTTGACAATTATGTTTCCGTTTGAATAAATATGGTATAATAAAATTATGGTGTGGTCGTTCGCGCCTGACCTCCATAGAATGGAAATATGTCACAAAGTTTAACAAGGTTTTTTAATATGGATCCACAGAATAGTGTGATAAGTGTTTCAGTGTGAACAGGTATGTGGGGTTTATCTATTTTTACTTTCATCATATTTTGCTTTGGTTTTGATATCCCCTAAATTCGAAGCTATCTCTTTACAACCTTTCCTTTTCATGACCTATCATACTTTCATAAATCAGATTCCATTTTCTGTAGGCTGTTTTTGAACCCAGTCAACGACGGGTACTTTTGCTAGTAAAATATAAAGCAGGATCATCAACGTGATGGAAAATGCAATGAGAAAATGGAAATTGGAACTGACAGCTGATGGACAACAATTAACAGGAATTAACATATAAAGAGGCACCTTCTAGGGAGATTTACTATCACCATTGCTGTTCATCATAGTCATGATGTCCCTAAACAATATACTGAGAAAGTGCCAAGCCGGATACAAGTTCTCTAACCTGGAGGACAAATGAACTACTTGATGTACATTGACGATCTGAAACTTTTCGCAAGGAACGAAAACTAGAGAACTTAATAAACACTATCCGGATCTTCAGCCAGGACATGTAAATTTATTTTGGCATGGAAAAGTGCGCATTACTAGTTATAAGAAAGGGAAAATTGAAAACGACAGAAGGCATGGAACTATCCAACTAAGCGGAGATGAGGCACTAGCGATTAAAGACGTCTATAAATACCTCGGAGTTCTAGGATCAGACACCATCAAAGCAAAAGAAATGATAGACAGAATTAAAAAGGAATACTCCAGTTAAACAAGAACATTTCTGGAAAATAAATTAAATAGCAGAAACCTAATAAAGGGTACAAACACATGGTCAGTATCACTACTAAGATACTCTGGGCCGTTCATAGGATGGACTAAAGAAGAACTGAGACAGCTTGATCAGAAGACCAGGAAACTCTTGACCATGTACAATAAACTAAACCTGAAGGACGGTGTTGATTGAATCTACGTGAGAAGGAAAGAAGGTGGGAGGGGACTGGTCTGTATAGAAATCTGCGTAAATGATACTAAAACGAAATAGAAAAATACATAATGCAAAACACTGAAAATTATAATTATAGCAGCGAGAGACTCCGAAAAAAAATCAACAGAAAACAGAGATATCAAGAATAAAATAAGGAAAATAAAAATGGGAAGATAAATAACTACAAAGAAGATTCGTAAGGATAACAAAAGATGGGTATAACGAAACTACCTGAGCATGGATGTGAAAAGGGCACGTAAACCGAGAAACTGAATCCATAATAATGTCAGCACAAGATAAATCGATAAAAACTGACCAAAGATCGACAAAACACAAGAAAACAGCAAATGCAAACTTTGTGGACAAAAAGACGAACGAGTACCATATAATAAGTGAATTTAGCTAACTAGCTCAAAAGGAATACAAGACCAGACACGACCTTAAGAAGTGCAGTACACTGGGAATCGTTCAAAAAACTGCACCTCGAACGCACAGACAAATGGTAAAAGCATTAGCCAGCAACAGTAATTGAAAATGAGAATCACAAAATGCTATGAGACATGGACGTACAAACGGATAAATCCATCTAAGCAAAAAATCGAATCTCGTAATGATTAAAAAGTCTTGTAAAATCGTAGACTTTGCTGTTCCAGCTGACAACAGGATAAATATCAAATAAAAGGGGAAACGGAGCAAATACACAGAGCTAGCCAGAGAGCTGAAAGAGATAAGGTGATAAAAAAATCAAGATAGTGTCTATAATAGTAGGAGCACTAGGAACAATTCCGAAAACTTTGAAGGAAAAAAAGAATGATAGAAATTGGAATCAGAGGAATGGCTGGAAAGATACAACGAATAGCAATAATGAAAATGGCTGAGATATTAAGTAAGACTTTTGAATGCGGAGAATAATACACATGAGCATAGACAAAACATAAAGAAGCGTTACATGGAACCAAGAACATTAAAATACATATCTATATGTTTCCTATCGCCCCCATCCACTCCCATTACCAATCACCCACACACAAAAAAAAGAAAAAGAATGATGCCAAATAGCCGAGAAAGGTCAAGGATGATTGAAAAATAGAGAAGAGAGCACAGACCAGACCTCCGTTAAACAAGAGCGAAGAGAATTATAACCTTGGGGGCGCTTATTGGCACTCAAATTCCATTCCAGACCAATGGCCGCTGCTAGCGAGAATGGTGAGCGACTGTTGCGATAATGCTAATTCATTTGTAAATGATATCGGAAGAAGTGGAGAGTACTGAAAAACTGGGGAGACCTGTTGTAACCAAGCTTGCAGGGAACACCACAGGTTGTTTTCAAGGAGAGATCCTTTATGACCTCTGTGGAAGCTCCTTTTGAGCCAATAATAATAATAATAATAATAATAATAATAATAATAATAATAATAATAATAATAATACATGTACAAAAATAGTTTTCTTTTCTTTCTTTCTTACATATAACCTTGAAAAATGGTCTGTCGAAAAGCGTTTCGGGTTTGATTATATTTCGTGATTCTTTTAATCGACTTATTTATTTTACCCAATGGTATATTTATAATACATAATTTTTCCGTTTTTTTTTCTTATTTTTCTCCTTTTATTTTATTCGTATTTTAGCGGATTTAACATCAAAATATGGTCCATTACTTCTTCATTATCTTTAAATTTTGACATTTAGCCCTTTATTTGCCTATATATATATATATATATATATATATATATGAATATATTTATATATATATATGTATTTATATGCATATATTTATATATGTATATATGTTTGTATGTATGTATGTAGGAAAATAGGAAAATTACTAAAATAATTTTAAAAAATATACTAAAAAACGTTGTATTGCTAATTAGTCAATATTGAAGAGTGTGCAAATCGTACTAGAATAAATAAATATTAAATATTACACAATTATTTAAATGTTAACTATATAAGAGTATGATAACTATTTCAGTACGTTGCAAAAATACGACATTTATGGGCTAAAAAATTGTGTAAAAATCTAAACGAAATCCCTTGATCGGTAAAGATGGATGCCTAAGAAATAATTCTGTGTTTCACGCACCTTGCAGAGATTTATTTATTTATCTACATTCTGTAAACGTTAACTATTCTGTACTATCATGGAATGTTTTCAGTTAATCATTTTCTCGGTGCAACGCCGGGATATATATATATATATATATATATATATATATATATATATATATATATATAAGGCTCCTTCAGTCTTTGACAGACTATGGATACCCACGAATGGACGCGTGCGTGTGAAATTTTTATGGCAGGAAGTGCGCCATCTCCAACCACATCTCTCCTGAGTCGACATTGTTAAATACCAGTGGTAAGTGAAGTGTATGTACAAAATGACTGGAAACAAATGCCGAGATAAGTGGAGAGCACGTACAGCGCCTCGAATTCCCAAATGGTCACCCATCTGGTACTAACCAGGCTCAAAGTTGCTTAACTTCTGTGATCTGATGAGAACCGGTGTGTTCACGCGATCATGCCGTGTATATATATATATATATATATATATGTGTATGTGTGTGTGTGTGTGTGTGTGTGTGTGTGTGTGTGTGTGTGAGAGAGAGAGAGAAAGAGAGAGACGAGTGACAGAGTGTCTAAATCGACACGAGTATCGGCATTCCCTTTTATATGAAAATTAACCAGAATCAATGCTGCCAGGAAAAGGAATACAATCTGATACGGCGACTTCATCATTAAACGTCTGTACTCCTACTGATCGCGCAAACTGTTTTATTTTTTGTTTTGCTCTATTGTTTCTTTACTATAACTTAAATGTTTTGCTTTAACTCGCTTGAAGAAGAAATGCTTAACGTTTTCATTTCATTTTTTGTAATCGTATCTTTATACAAATTTCATTTTCTAACAAAACACTACGTTTTTTTAATGCATAATGTAATTAATTAAGTTAAAAAAGATTAAATGCATTAATCTACCTGTCAGTAATATTGCATCTATATATTTAAATAAATTGAATGAACACATTATAATAATGTGATTCTTTTATATAAAACTCATAAAAACAATAATATATTAATATTATATATTAGAAGTTATTACATAGGTCATCATAAAAAAAAAATCGCTTTGAGAACAATCTCTGGTTTTCCCTGGGGTCTGAGTGATAAAAAATCTCTCTAGATTTCCAGTACTTTCGGTCTTTTCCGATAAACTTTACAAATGAATTTGCGATATCGCAACAACCATTTACTGCTGATTTATCGCTGGGAAAAACCATTGTTCTAGACTGAAATTTGGGTGAGAGTAAGATCCCCAAGATCCCAGTATTCGTCGCCCTCATTCAGTGGAGGTCTTATTAGTGCTTTTTCTTCTCAGTTTTTTTTATCCTCCTTTCCTCTTCACTACTACATTGTGTTGAATATTTCCGCAAACTTAAAAAACAAATGTAAATATAACATTAATATTTATAGGACAATTCTAACCAGATAAAAAGCTCAATATTTGAGACAGAGCATTGGTATAAGAAATTGAATTTAAAGCTCGTAAATTACAATTTACAACACATTTATTATTAGAAAAATATACAAGTTGAAAACTTTATAATTTCATTTATTCCATGAAGCTTCAAGCGAAAATTAGTTAGGAAAAGGATATTCATATGCAGGTTGTATATTTTGCTGGTTAGCACATGAATTAAAAATTACAAATAAGGAAAGAAGTCATATTCGTATGAAAGATGATAAGGATGCGGAAATGTATAGATTAAAAAGATAATGCAACGAGAGTTCAGACTCGTTGAAAGGAAAAGTATAAATGATTAAGTCAAAGAAAATTTTGATTAGTCAGATGTATAGATGCACATGAAAAATTCCAATAGAAATTTTAACAATGCAAGTAGTGAAAAGTAAATTCTTAATGTGAAGATGACATCCAAAAATTGTAAAAGAGTATTCATTATTATTATGAGTTGGAACAGATACATTGAGAGCACTGCCAGGGCAACTGCGAGGAAGGTGGGCTCTCTCTCTACCGTGCTAGAAAGTTACTTACCCGGAAAGTATCCTGTACCTCTACAAGGCCACCATTCGCCTATGTATGGAGTATTGGTGTCACATTTGGGTTGGTACATCTGCTACTAGTCTCTCATTCTTGGACAGTGTTCAAAAGAGAGCCGCCAAAAATTGATGTAAAAGAGTATTCATTATTATTATGAGTTGGAACAGATACATTGAGAGCACTGCCAGGGCAACTGCGAGGAAGGTGGGCTCTCTCTCTCTACCGTGCTAGAAAGTTACTTACCCTGAAAGTATCCTGTACCTCTACAAGGCCACCATTCGCCTATGTATGGAGTATTGGTGTCACATTTGGGTTGGTACATCTGCTACTAGTCTCTCATTCTTGGACAGTGTTCAAAAGAGAGCTGCCTGTTCTACAAGTATTTCAATGGTGCATGCTCTGACGAACTATTAGCCCTTGTACCCCCTCGACGTAAATGCTCCTGACAAACTTCTACTCAAGCAGCAAAATCCCACCCCTACACAATAGAGATCCCTAGATGTAAGAAAGCCTTCTACTCTAATAGTTTCTTTCCCAGAACTGCTAGACTTTGGAACTCCCTTCCGGGTCCCTGCTTTCCCAACTGTACTGACATACGGAAGTTCAAGTGTAATGTGAACAGACATCTTGTTGCTCAACTACTTACATAGTATCCATGCAACTTCTGTCCCTGATAGTAGCCCCCCCTACATCAAAGTGGCACTGTGCCTTGCTTGGGGAGAAAATGCAATCAAAAAATCAAATTATATTAAGGATTCTAATAAATAAAATCACCTTCAGCCGCTTAAGAAAATATAAATCCCTTCGTGAACAAACGAATGCCGTTATTGCGTAGATTCACATTAAGAAAACAGAGTTAATCGCCAGCCCCTCTTTAGTCCATTGCTTTTGGCTCAGCTCCAAACACGTGTTCCTCTTTGTAAATATTCGCGAAAGCAAAATATTTTTTTCTTTCCTCGACTTGTGCCAGGCGGATTTCCATGAACAGATTTTATTTCCCAGAAGACCCATCTGTAAAATGCGTTACGACAGAACTGATTACCTGCATATTACAACGATGTCTCGTATTCAAATACAATAAAAAAAGAATCTTTATGAGTTCACCCACAAATACTGCTGTCAAAATACACTAAACACACACACACACACACACACACACACACACACACACACACACACACACACACACACACACACATATATATATATAAGCAAAAAGTTAATAAAATATGTTAAAAAAACACTTTGAAATGAGTTAAAAACATATTTAATCTGAAAAAGAAAAACTAGATAAATGGATAGTCCTTAATCCGCGGAGTTTCGAAGAAATACTTTCCTTCTCATCAGACGGTAGGAATTAGCAAAATGCGGGATCGGATTTTGCATGCAGAAGTATTTGATTTGTTTGATGAAACAACAAGTAAGTCAAAGATCTTACTTGGAAACAAAAAAAGTGAAGCAGAGTGAATATAGTGAAGAAAATGGTGATTACACATGAATGGATAGTCTGGTGGAAAATAAAAAATCCAGTGATGGTAAAATCCAAATGTAAATCTTCAAGAAAGTTAAAAGAATTTCCATTTGTACAAGTAAAATCCCAGGAAATCCCATATTTGGAAGAAAATGGTCCATAATAATCCAAAGGCAGAAATCCATGAAATTTTATTTTATATATATATATATATATATATATATATATATATATATATATATATATATATAACGCATAATTACAATTCATCTATTTGAATACAGTTGGGACAGTAAAAGTACTTAGTCAAACCGTTTAATTGCTTACGGCGTTTTAAAAGTAACGCCTCCTGTTTTTATTCAACTCGAATTGACAAAGTAGACTCATACATTCATGACCGAAAAAAATCCGTCTCTCTGTTGAAAATATTGAGGGTGTGAGACTCTAAGAAAGCAAGCCCTGTCGAGGGCGTGCATCAGAAGTAAAGATGCGTCATTAAATTTTCCGCCAAAAGCATCTTGTCAATGATGGTGACTATGTAGATAAAATACATTCTATAGCACAAAGATTGCTCATTGTAATGGTACTAGTCTCGTCTTCGTAGGTCTTCAACTTTGTATGTTGAAAACTGTAAGTTGCTTAACTTTTGGAAAGATTTTTGTACATAATTATTCAGGATCAAATTCGAGATTTCACTGACTTCTTGTAATTATCTGTACAACAGCATGTTTGACAACGCACACTTTTTATATACACTGAACATTGATTATTATTAAACACAATAAATGGAATAACCGAGCTGGAATTATTTAAAAAGAATTAAAAGGAACGTGTAATCGAATAAAGAACATTTTAAGCTTAAGTAAATATTAGAGAGTTAACTTAATAACAATTAATTTAACAATGAGATGTAGTTTGCTTGAACCATTGTATTTGATAGGTTTGTCGAAGAGATTTAGAAGACTATCACAATGCGAGGAATATATATATATATATATATAGAGAGAGAGAGAGAGAAAGAGAGAGAGAGAGAGAGAGACAGACAGAGAAAGACAGAGAGAGACATAATGTTTCACTATTGCTTTATATATATGTATATATAGAGAGAGATAAATAAGAAGGAACACACCGAGTTATGTGTTCATCAGCATTTCGTCTTTATTTCGAGACTTCCTCGAAATAAAGACGCAACGTTGAAAACATAACTCGGTTTGTTCCTTTTAATTTCTCTATTTTGTCGGAATACTATTTCCATTATTTTCATCATACACACACACATACATATATATACACATATATACATATATATGCATATATATGCATATATATGTATATATATATATATGTATCTCTCTATATATATGCATACATTATTCTCATCATCATATATATATAAAATATTTATACATATATATATATACATATATATGAATATATATATGTATGTATCTCTCTATATACATGTACACACACACACACACACACACACACACATATATATATATATAGAGAGAGAGAGAGAGAGAGAAACAAAGAGAGAAGGAGAAATAAAAAAGAGGAAACGAGAGATAAAGATATATCTCTTCTTAAGTAGATACTCCTAATAAGAAAAAAGTTTTCACATAAATATTGAGTACTTTCAGTTATCAGTATCATAAAAAAAATGGAAATAAATAACAGTTTCCGTAACAATGAATATAATTCCTCACACTGTCACTATGTCTCTTTTTTTACTTGGGAATAACAACTTATCAAGACCCGTAAACCAGGCGAGGATAAGGGTTAATGAATAAAAGGTTGTAGTAGAGTAATCATTAATGGTTTAAATTGGGTAAATTTTGATGATTTATGAAGCTGGCTCACCAAGAACTTGCATACATTGGATTTGAAGCTGACTGTACTGTATTAAACCGGGAAACCCGTCAGCAGATCAATGTTCTACAAGTGGGCAGTTCTGGAAAAGAAGCTTTGTTCATTGAATCCGTGTTTACATTCAGCACGAGGGAAAATCGCATCTAGTGACTGTAGCTAATCGAGTGGTTTTATGAATGTTTAGAAAAGGGAAGAACATAGATTGAAATTTAGTCGAACACTTGCATTGAAAATAACGATATAGCAGAAACAGGCTCGCAACGTCTCTCAAAGATAAAAGTGTCGAGACACATGAACAAAACTATTGCTATAACATGATATACTATGTAAATATCTTATTGAATGAATAAATAAGAATATTGCAAATTTAATCGAGTAATCATATATTAAAGCGGGCGAATAAAAGATATATCTACCTTACTGTGTTTTTTTCTGAAAATCGGAATATAATCTTATAGTAAAATAATTACAAATTTATAAAGAATCGGAATCGGTAATTGTATCGGAATCGGAAATTTAGCACTGAATCGTTAATTGTATCGGAATCAGAAAAAATATTGGAATCGTCCCATCACTAACTTATATATATATATATATATATATATATATATATATATATATATATATATATATATATATATAGCGGGTTGAGAGGCTTGATCGTGGATATGAGAGTTAAAAGTACAAATATATATTTCAAAACTATATATTAAGGCTTACCACTAGTTTCGTTGCGTTGGATCGACCATAAGAGGCTGAAAGGAATCAACGCAAATTCATGAGCGACTTTGAAAACGCAAAAAATGCAAAGTAACCAAACAGAGAGAAAAAAAAAGTTTAACGGGCGTTTTAACTCGGAGTTCCTGATTTTAAAATAAACCTAAGTAACCGACGCTAATAGGCCTTAGTATCCGACGTTAATAGATTCTGTTTTTTGAAAGAAGAAAAAGATGATAGGATGGGTAATGTAAGGCGCGCACGCGTGCGTGTGTGTATTTAAATTTAATTTAGATAAAAATTGAAATTAAAATAAAATTTTAAATACAAATTTGAAAGAAATTATTAAAAAACTTATAAAAAATTCAAAAACATTTTTTAAATAACAAAAAAATATGTATAAATGTGAAAGGAGAACTTGAAAATAATTTAAAATAATTAAAGTAATTACTAAATACATTATCAAATAGTAAATAGCCATTAAATACTACAAAGGAGTACCAACACATATAAATATATAAAAATATATATTAAAATATAATATATAGATATCAATATGTATGTATGTATATATATATATATATATATATATATATATATATATATATATATATATATATAGCTAAAAAGCTTATATCTCTTTAAAAAAATCTGCTAAGGTAGCGGAAAAAAAATAAATACCAGTGTTTCAACGTTGTTAATATCGGTAAAAAAAGTGCCAACAATAAATTTATCATATACTAGACTACCCGTGACCCGTTGGGTCAGTATGTTATATTAGCTATGGAATTCATGTATGAGCGTGACACTTATGACGTACAGAAAATCGTTTCTTTTTTTTTGACATAACAGAAACATTTCTATGAAAGTATATTAAAAAGAATGTAGATAGATTTCTATGAGTCATTCTGTTTATTATAATTGATTATTTGTGCAAAAAAAAAAAAAATTACAGTTACTGAATTATAAGTGGTTGGCCATACTTATAGGTAAATGTGCACTGAACAGATACCATAATACTTATTATAGTTAAATTCAAATTTTGATATATCTGCTTCTTTTTTACATCGTTCATTTCTGTATTACGTTTAAGCTATTTTAAACCCACTCTTCCCATGTTAAATAATGATTTCGAAATAATAACGTTAATATTTCAGCGTACCAATTGTTCTTTTGTTTTTTGTTTATTTTAACCCCCCCCCACTGTTTCCATGTTAAATAATAATTTCGAAAGAATAACGTTAGTATTTCAGCGTACCAATTGTTCTTTTGTTTTTTGTTTATTTTAACCCCCAATGCTTCCATGTTAAATAATAATTTCCAAATAATAACGTTAATATTTCAGCGAACCAATAGTTCTTTCTTTTTTCGCGTTTAAATTATCAAAACAAACAATTGTAAATAATGTCTGCTAATTTTACATCATTCATTTCTGTATTACGTTTAAGTTATTTTAAAACCCGCTCTTCCCATGTTAAATAATAATTTCGAAATGATAACGTTAATTTTTCAATGCGCAGGTTATGCGCGCATGCGCAACCGGATGTCGTAAACCAGGAAGTGGCTTACATACATCGTTACAAGGTCATTGGAGTTATATATATATATATATATATATATATATATATATATATATATATAGAGAGAGAGAGAGAGAGAGAGAGAGAGAGAGAGAGAAGGAGGGAAAATAATTATTAAAAATGAAAATGCACTGTTTTTAATAGATACTTTTTTTACTTTTAAAAGCTTAATAACAGAATTTTCTTAATAAAATAATCCTTTATTAAAAATGTATAATTTTTATATTATTTGGATTTTCAGACACCTGTTCTAATCTTGTGTCTTATTTTCCCAACGCTTTCGTCGTTATTGATTCCAAGGTTTTATTGTTGAAGTTCGAAGGTGACAAGGACAAAAAGGTTGTCCAAATATCACTCAAAAAATAGTCCATTAATCCAAATAATTCGAATAATTATTCCTCATGTCAAAAATTGCACGGGAAGACGTGCTCAGAAAATTGGTATTGATGTGCGGATTGAAAGAGAAGTCTGTATGTATCGTGTTGTTGGTGCTTATTTTGAATTGAAAAAAAATTGACCACATATTTAGAAACATTGTTGATGTGTATTGTTAGAATTAGATATTCAAAAGTTTTGCTTTAACATATTAATTAAGAAATCTCAGCTGTTTAAAAAATATATTTATCATAAAATAAAAATAAATAAATAAATGAAAATAAACACACACAGTGCACGTAGTTTTCAAATTTCTTAAAACATACAAAACCAATTTTTCTAAACATGTAACGATATATATATATATATATATATAGAGAGAGAGAGAGAGAGAGAGAGAGGGGGGGGAGGGAGAGAGGGGGAGAGAAGGAGAGATAGATAGATAGGTACGTATCTAGATAGATAGATAGATAGATGGATGGATAGATAAATAGATAGATAGATAGTGTGTGGGTGTGTGCCTTGGTGTGTATTTTTATTAGATAGTAATATATTAGATTTAATTTCGTTCTGGTATACAAAGTTCGATAAGATATTTTTCTAAGTTCAATTAATGCCAAGGAGTTACGATTATTATTGAGACTGAAAGGCATCAGGGAATTGGAGAACGTTAGGTCCGTGGGAAAATACATCTTGAGAGGGAAAACAGAGGAAAGAAGAAAGAAAATTTCTTCCGAAGTGAATGGACTGGGAATTCACCAAGCCAATTTTTTATACTGTCCTGTGAGATGACACCGTTTGAATTGAAACAGGTTCATTGACGCTGAGCTGTGACGATTGACCCCAAATTAAAGTCCGTTTGCTATTCAGCATGTTATTTTAAGTCGATCCATTGTAGGCAATATTTTTGTTAACCGTTCTAACTTACAGACATACACACATTGAAATATGTAGAGTTCTCTATCTCTCACTTTCTCTCTTTCTCGCTTTCTCTTTCTCACTGTCTATATACACTACTATACAAAAGGAACTTTGTCTGTGTGCGTGATTTAAATCTTTATAGACTACAAAACGGTTGGGCTATTTTTTACGAAATTTCACACACATGTACTTTATGCATCTGGCAATGTTCTAGATATGTTTTATGTCGGAATATTTTTTATTAGTATCGATAATCGATAATCGATAATCAAAAAAGTCTGATGGAAGCAAGAACATGTCATCTTGACCAAATCAAATTTATCACCTTATACAACTTAACTTTGCAAGTGGATTTAATAAGATTTTTAACACACAAGTAGAACGGTCCGGCACATAAAATCACCAGTATGTTTGTTGATATGACAAAGAGATGTTTGAAATGAATGTTTTTGCTTAAAACACAATTGAACCAATATATTTGACTGATTCATTTTAAACTTAAATTCAAACCATTATCATCGCACTAGCCGATATGTCAAGTATATTTATACTTGTCTGAATGAGATAGATAGATAGATAGATAGACAGATAGATAGATAAATAGATAGGCAGATAGATAGATAGATAGATAGATAGATAGACAGATAGATAGAGTAAATATGTTATATGCGGGTTATCAGTTTGATAATATATGCACAAACACCCAAACATTCAAATACTAACCATATAAAGTGCGTGTTTAATGTGTTGAATATACTTGTAGAGAACATTAAGTGCATTTAATGTGAACACCTATACACAAAGACTTAATCACCCAAGCACTAATTATATAAAGTACGTCTTTGATACTTTTGTTATACCACTATATCGAACATGTTTTATCTGCAGTTTATTAACGTGAAATTAAATATACGACGCTGTTTGTGTAAACAAATCGAGCGGAGGTATTTCGGACGATAGCAAAAAATCGTTAAATTCACTACTCGTTCAGCAGCCGGGAATAGCATAATGGTTAGGAGCCTTGACTGCCGTACAGACGGTCGGGTTTCAATCCTGGCTTGAGGTAGTTGCCTGTCTAGCCGCACTGATGAATCGCGAAACAGTACTGTATGTGGATGACTATATATATATATATATATATATATATATATATATATATATATACTGCTGATCTGATCGAAAGTTTTAGACCACTTAAAAATCTTTAAACAGAAAACTTTTTTAAGGATAGATTTCAAACTCTTCCGACTTAAGGTTATTAATATTACAATCTAAAATGGTTATGGAAACAAAAAGGTACATTCCAGAAGTTTTATTTAAAAATTTGCATTTTTATTAAATTAGGATTTTTATACATGATCTAAATTATAAGACTAAGGGCATAAATTGTTAGATTTATGATAATTCTAATGATTTTAGTTCAGGTACAGATTATCAATCACTGTGTAAAGATGTTACGATGCCTAAAGCAAGAAAACTAACCGAAGTTGAGCGCTCTTGAATTCTAGGATTTCATAAGCAAGATTTGTCACAGCGAGCAATAGCAGCTAAGGTAAATCGCAGTAAAACTGTTATTTGCAACTTTCTAAAAACACTGAGAATTATGGAAAAGCAAAATCCTTTGGTAGGCTCCCCAAATTTCTTCTGCATTGAGTAGGAAAATTAGACGGGTTGATATGAATGACAGAGGACGTTCTTCTAGTCAAATTAAAGCGGTTACAGCTGCTGACTACATTTCAATAACCATCAGACGACTCTACAACAAAAAGGCATGTTAAATAAAAAGCGTAAACAAATTCCTCGATTGCTTCCACATCACAAAGTGGACCGTTTAAGATTTGGTCGTGAATACTAAACCTGGAACGTTGAGAAGTGGAAGAAAGTTCTGCTTTCTGATGAGAAAAAAACTTAAATTTAGATGGTCCTGATCGCTTCCGGCGACATTGGTATGACCAAAAACACGCCTCTTGAATTTTTTCCACATATCATAGTGGTGGAGGGTGCGTAATGGTATAGGGTGCCTTTTCTTACAGAGGGACAATGGAGCGCCAGGTGGAGCAGGGTCGACAAGACAGCAACTGGTTATGTTAGCATGCTACAAAAAGCATCTTTGATGACGGAAGGCAATCGTTTGTGTGGGGATGGATGGTTATTACAACATGATAATGCAGCAGTCCACACTGCAAGACGGACCGAGCTTTCTACAAGAAAATGGAATCCATCTCTTGGGATATCCTGCATGTTCACCAAACTTGAACCCAATTGAAAATGTTTGGGGGTGGATGACAAGAGAGATTTATCGAAATGGCAAACAATATTCAACAAAAAATGAACATCGTGAAACCATCTTCAGGAACTAGAGAAGGATCCCCCGCAACATAATGGAAAACCTCATTTCTAGCATGCCCCAAAGAATTTTTGAAGTCATCAAAAGCAGTGGAGGTAGAACTCATTATTAAGTTTGATTGTTGAATGTTTTCACACACTTTTTGTATAAGTTAATAGAATTTTTTCTCTGTTCTTATAATATTGATCATATGTAAGAAGCCTTATTTAATAAAAATGTAAATTTTAAAAATAGATCTTTGGAATGTAGATTTTCTGTCCATAACCTTTTAGATTGTAGTATTGGTAACCGTACGTCGGAAGTGGGAAATGAGGTCACAAAACTATATATTGGTGGATATAGATTGGTTCATTTAGTCAATAAGGGAATACAAACAATTAGTTGGGGAATAGAAGGGACTCTTTATGCCAAGACATTTCGAAGTCTAATGCTTCTCCTCAGAAAAGTAGAGAAGATGCTACGTAACATAGTAGAGATGCGTCGTCTAGCGTGGGATACATTAGGAACGAAATTGATAAATCAAAATTATAGATGATGTTGGGGGAAGTTTTATCGAATTCTAAAGAAAGGAAAAGCGCATTATATATAGTATAATGTAAAAAGGTATATATATATGTATATATATATATATATATATATATATATATATATATATATATATATATATATATATATATATAATAATAATAATATAAACATTTTTTAACCTAGGCAAAAATTTCAGAGAGTGTAATGATAAAAATTAAAACAGATAATATTTCTATGCCTTATATTCTTCAAATGTGATCCCAAATCTTAATACGTACATTAATTTTTCAGCTTAAACTTAAATATTATTATTATTATAATAATAATAATAATAATAATAATAATAATAATAATGATGATGATGATGATGATGATGATGATGAGGATGATAATAATAATAATAATAATAATAATAATAATAATAATAATAATAATAATAATAAAAAAACAACAGCAAATTGAGACTATGTGGACAAAGAAACGAAACGATAAACCATATAGTAAGTGAATGCAGCAAACTGACCCAAAAAGAATACAAAACAGGCATGCCCAAGTGGGGAGGGCGTTGCACTGGGAATTGTGCAAACGACTGCATTTGGAGCGTACAGATAAATGGTACAAGCATAAACCCGCAACAGCACTCGAAAACGAGAACCACAAAATCCTATGGAACAAACCCATCGAAGCAAGAAGACCAGATGTCGTAATAATTAACAAGAAAGAGAAATCCTGTAAAATCGTAGACTTTGCTGTCCCAGCTGACCACAGGGTGAGTATGAAAGAAAAGGAGAAACGAAGCAAATACACAGAACTAGCCAGAGAGTTAAAAGGGGGGTTGGATGATGAAGAAAATACAAAATAGTACCGATAATAGTAGGAGCACTAGGAACAATTCTGAAAACCCTGGAAAAAGAATGTAAGAAATTGGAATCAGAGGAATAACTGAACAAAATACAACGCTTAACGATAATGAAAACGGCTTAAATATTAAGGAAACCCCTTGAATGCGGAGAATAACACAAGACAATATAAAGGAGAAGCGTTACAGGTAATGAAGAACACCGAAGCTGCAGATCTACATTATCTACATCCCCATCATGCAACCCCTCCATTGTTTCACCACCGTTCCTCCCAATAGATACCAAAGAGCCGAGACGAGTCAAGGAGGATAGAAAGACCGAGGAGGGAGCACTGGCCAGACCTTCGCTGGACAAGTGCGAAGGGAACTGGAATCTTGGGGAGGCTTAGTGCCACTCAAATTCCAGTATAAACCAATGGCCACTGCCAGCGAGAAATCAATGGTAAGAGGCTGTTGCGATTATGCAAATTTAGAAAGAGGAGAGAGCTGGACGTCTGGGGAGACTTGTTGTCACTCAGCTTCCAGAGAACACCAGAGGTCTCCAATCAGATCGTTTGTTGACTTGTGTGAAAGCTCTATGTGAGCCAATAATAATTTAATACAACTTTTAGAATACTTTTTACTGATGGGTGGTGTCAGCAGAAAACATATATTTACGTTGTAAAAACTGCTTTATATAAAATCATCATTGCAGAAGATGGCTAATTTATTTTAAGTCGAAGAAAACCAGAACTTAAAAAATATTTTTGCAAAATTAGGTGCCTAAAATATCTTTTTTTTTCACTTATTTTTTGTTTGTTTGTTTGTATCCTGATTTTTTTTTTCGTATGTATGGTACAAAAAAAAAAATCAAATTTCTTAAGGAAAGTCATACCCTAACACTACATCAAATCACCACAATACGGATAATGCAATGTACTTGATGCCATACAAGTTAACAATGAGTACATTCTAAGATTTGATAATATGACTTGAAGTTTTAAAATGTTAACGCTGCACAATAAATACCGTTTTGTAAGCAACATAAAATATAACACATATTTTAATATTTGTAGATATGCGTGCAATTTCTATTAACATTTTCTCTTAAACGAGCTGCAGCACACAACATAACTTTAAATAAAACCAGTTGCAGTTAATAAAAATACTCGCCAGCATGGCGCTGTTTGCCAGGAAATGGATGGGTGCCCCCTGTGTCCTCTATAGCATTTTATTAACTTTCGTATTCCCATTTTTAATTTATATAATTTGTATCTTCAGCGGGAGGTCCGAAAATGTGGTTAACGTTGCTTAGTCAGGAGGAGATGGAAAACAGCAGCCTATGACCGATTATAACTTAACACTTCGACCTAGAAATGTAATACTTAGTAATAATAATACCTAACAATGACGGTTATTGTACTACCCCAATAGTTTTTGACCGCCTCTTTGATAACTGGAAAAGATTTGGTAGAAAAATCCATATATTCAGGCGGTCGGTACAACAAGTCACTGCAAGGCGCAGCTGAGATCAACTGATGACCTATTGACAAATGTTTAGTGTTCAGATATTTTGGAAGGTAAAAGTATTATTGTTTGCATCCAAACAAATTAAAGTACAGGGTGGAACGATGATACTGTCGTCGTAGAAAAACGACATGATTCCATTTCCGTTTGATTAAACCGGTTTTCAGTTTTGATGCAGACTATCTAATAGTTGGCCAGTTGTGTATAAATCCCTAGATCGATATGAGTCTTCTGTTATGTCTGAACGTGACACAATGTTCTCTACTGATCCAAGCCATGACAACATGACCATTGCCAACCATTTCAAAATACTTCGAAAAATAACCACGAATAACAGAGACATATTCATGGTGATGAAAATTTTTTTATAGTTGATCGTGTGGTAAGAGCCAAATTATGCCACTTCTCTTCTTAGAAGTCGGCTTGAAAGTCAGCACCAAACTGGACTGGGATGTGTTGAAAAGTGTGATAATCTCCTAGTGCAATCAGGTGCCCACTAGAAGACCCTGAGTGTGGCAACAGGGCGGCGGCGGCCCAGAAGTCTAAAGAGACCTAGGCTAGGCTTCAACAGGAGTGCAACAACTTTGTACTCTTCTTTCACTGGTCCCACTCTTCCCCCAACCTGAAGTCGCTGGACTACTTTGTTTGGTCATATGTTGAGAGCATCATCAATATGACCTGCCACAACACCAAAATCAGCCTTATCGCCGTCTTCCGCCAAGAATTCGCCAAGCTCCCGCCGACGCTTGTGGAAAATGCATGCTCCCAGTTCTGGACCCGTATCGAGCCAATGATTGAAGCTGAAGGCGTCTACATTGATTAGATATCAACTCTACTACATAAGCAAATTACCTGAATTAATTTTTTCAATGAAAAGGTCCCGATTTCGAATCTCGCTAGATTCAGCCACTCTGATGACTCGTAGACGACGAAACACTTGTCAGTGGATAATTATATTAAAAAATCTCATGTGGGGGTACCAAATTATTCCCAACTCGCATTTAGGTAAAAATGCAATTTCGTAAATAATTGAATTCATTCAAAACGGATCGCAAAAACAAAACACAAACAAGTAAATCGCGATGTATCCAAATCGTCGTGCGAGATGGACCAGCGGATAAAGGATTTAGGCTTATTGCCGTGGGGTACCACTCTGATGAGTCGTAGACGACGAACCACGTGTCTGTGAATAATTATACTTAATATATATATATATATATATATATAATATATATATATATATATATATATATATATATATATATATATATACAGCTGAACGTGTTTATGTGTGTGTGTGTGTGTGTGTCTGGTCACGAATAGGCTCCTATATGGTTGACTATTTAATATATATATATATATATATGGTTGACTATATATATATATATATATATATATATAAAGCTGATATATATATATATATATATATAAATCTGAACGTGTTTGTGTGTGTGTGTGTGTGCGCGTGTGTGTGTGTCTGGTCACGAATAGGCTCCTATATGGTTGACTATTTAAAAAACTTATTACATATAACGATAGAAGATGTATCAAGGGTCAGGAATGGGTATGTTTGATCTGGCAGAACGGTTGTTCATAAAAAATGTGGGGTATGCGTTCGCACATGGCCCCCAAAGTATGGAAATAAAAAATGAAAAAAAAAACCCCAACGTTTAGAACAGTTTTTTATATAGATGTACATAAGAAGACTTTGATAGGTATGTTTCAACTTAAATAGGGATGGTATAATAAAATTGTGAGGTCTGCGTTCGCGCCTGTACTCTCTGGAAATATAGCACAAACTTTAACAAAGAATTTTCATATCTAGTTGCGTAAGTATACTTTTATAATTATGTTTCAGTTTGAGAAAATATGGTATAATAAAATTAATGGGTGTTCGTTGGCGCCTGACATCCATAGAATGTAAATATGTCACAAAGTTTAACAGGGTTTTTTAAAAGCGGTGAAGGTCCACAATAACACCTTAACTTTAATCTTAATTCACGTTAGCTTTTATTTATTTTTTTGAGTTGAATCATATTGTGTCGAATAAATTCACCTCATAAATTCACGTTCTTATTAAAGTGAAAGCCAAAGAAAAAGTTGGAACTTTTGACAATTCTCGAAACAAATTTTGTATAACTCTGTTTTTCCCTTCTCCACTTGCACGTGGCACTCTTTCGAAAATAGATAAATAGATAAATAATAAAAAATAAGAACGTTACTTGTTATCGTGTCAAAAGAAGGAAAAACTCCTGATTACGTGATTACGCGTCTTTTTAAAAACATTTACATAAACTTTTTATTCTTATTTATATATCTGTTTAAGCTTTTTTGTCAGTGTACTAGAAGGAATTCAGTTGATTACAACCCTTTCTGCGTGTTCTTTAAATTACAATAGTACAACTCAGAATAAAACGGCGCAATACTACACCGTTCAATACT
Source organism: Euprymna scolopes (assembly GCF_053919585.1). Classification (NCBI taxonomy): domain Eukaryota; kingdom Metazoa; phylum Mollusca; class Cephalopoda; order Sepiida; family Sepiolidae; genus Euprymna; species Euprymna scolopes. The sequence continues at coordinate 110,004,789 of NC_136493.1, read as the reverse complement.
GTAAAACTGAAACGAAGCTGTTCTGCTTGAAAAGGCGCCATTTTCTTCTTATTCATATTTATATCGAGTCTTTGCTTTAAAAAGCTAAAGTAATTACGTTTTTACTTTTTTAATATCCCATTTTGCTGTTTCGGATTATTTTACTAAAGTAAGTAAAGCTTCATTATTTTTCAAAACTGTTTTTGTTTCTTTATTTCTCGATATTTCATCGATATTATTTAGTAAGAGTGTTTAACAGAAAAGCCAACAAACGACTACCCGAAAAAATAAATATACAAGAAATAAATTTTATCATAGTCAATAAAAGTTCAGTGTTGTTCATGTTTTTTTTGTTTTGAAATAGTTTTTAATGCTCTTTACTTGAAATACTCTCAGCGAACCGAAATTATAACGAAATTTCAGACGATAACTACTTAAGTGAATTTTTTATATAAACTACACATGCCATAATCGAATATTCCCCAAGCACAAAATAACGGAAAACATTAAAATATATTTATAAATATTCCTAACGTTGATGGAACTCATTTAAATTGTTAACACAGAATGCTCAGGTGCCCTCCTTCAAATTGAAAACGGGGCTCTCCATTTCAAAGTCGCTGCCATTTTGATTTTTTGAAACCGGTTCGTGAATTAAAAAAAAATACAAACTACTTAAAAATACAAACGAATGAACATTTCTATCATAAAAGTAACTTTTATTGACTATGGTAACATTTATTTCTTGTATATATATATATATATATATATATATATATATATATATATATATATATATATATATATATATATGTATGACAATAACAACCAAGATGAGGAAGTCAGTCCGACAATCTCAGTCAACGTCTACGGATCTTCACAACACTTCCCGAAGCCAGAGCTGCACCTAAATGAAGGCTATGCTGAATGTTTGGTGGTCTGTGATCGGTCTAATTAGATGTTTAATACAGGCGAAATTATTACGGCGGGAAGTACTGTAAAAAATGGATGAAATGTATCAGAATTTTTGACAACAACACCCAACATTAATCAAAAGAAAGGACCCAATTCTCCTCCACGTATAATGCCCGACTGCATGTTGCTAAACCAACCCTGCAGATGTTGACCGAATTAGGCTACAAACTCTACTTCATCCACCATACTCTCTAGACCTCTCAACGAGCGACTCCCACTTTTTCAAGCATCTTGACAAACTTTTGCGAGAGAAATGCTTCAAAAACCGTAGAGATATCAAAAACATCTTCAGCGATTTCATCGCATCCAGAACGCAAAATTTTTATGTTATTGCATATATATATATATATATATATATATATATGTGTGTGTGTGTGTGTGTGTGTGTGTGTGTGTGTGTGTGTGTGTGCGTGCGTGCGTGTGTGTGTCATTCTGTGTGTATTTTTAATTTTTTTAAGACTATATACGAATGTGTAATATTTGTTTACATCTGTTTCACGGTAGTGTTTTGGAGCAACAAAATTGGCGATAACATTCAGGAGTTTCTTCAGAATAAAAAATTCGTGTGCGTAATGTAAAAATTATAAATAGACTTTAATGTCCTAAAAATATAATCAATTCTACAAAGAGAAAGAAAGAAAGAAAGAAAAAGGATACGCCCAGAAATTGATTCATTATCAAATACCTCGATAAATATATTCATTATTGAAATTAATAACGCTTCAAAATGCACTGCATCATAATCCAAGAGAAAGCTTTATATAACATAGAAGTTCACCGTATTTTCTTAAAAAAAAAACGGTTTTATCGGGAATAAAACTAGCCTAATTTTATTCAAGAGAGGTGGATGTTAATCTTTACAAAATTTTTATTACGAAAAAGAGAAGTTTTAAGAATAGAGAAATTCCCCTCTTCATATAAAAAAAGAAATACTTCTTTATTTCTTTCTATCCAATGTAAGAAATGTTATTTTTTTTAATTTAATTTGTTACTACGAAAGACGTCTGTTTTATATTTTAACAAATATTCCTCACTAGTAAACTTCATTCACCGTGTTGGTTCGTACCATACAATGATTAAACATATTACCCTATAAAATTATATAAAAAATAGAGTGAAGAAATTGGTAATCTTTTTTAATTATTACTAAAATACTTCGCCTTTAACCTGCTTTTATAAATAACTTTTCGTCTAAGGGGAGATTGGATCCTTTCACTTTTGTAAACAATCTTAGAATTGTAGCGTATATAGATTAAATAATATAAATTATGTAGGAAGAATGTTATCGATGACAAAGTCCCGATAAAGAGACTGAATATATTTTATGCATGATATTACAGAGTCAACAATATATGTAGATTATTCAATATAAGTAAAATGTTTATTTACCCATATTTACTGATTTTGTTTTCGAACTCATGATTAATTTGGGAATAAAATTCAAAGGAATAGATGATTTATTGACCTATTATTTAGCGTCCTGGTACGGGAATCCGTTACAACGTCAGGTATAAGTAAAGCATTAATATTGTTTTATGCTCATTGAAGAAGCACTACTTTGATATGTTAATTTAAGCATCAATACGATTATACGGTCATTTAAGCAGGGATTCTATCGATATAGAACCGAAATTTGAGATTTATATTGCTGTGATTGAAGTATCTTGTTGATACCATTAAGACACAAAAAGCAATTGACGCAATCATCGGAATATAATTGGAAGTAATATATATCCGAAGTTCAAAAAATCCTGTCATTACTAACCAGCATAGTAAGGCCTTCGGGCCAAGATCAAAGTGTGGTATCTGTGCCGTCAGATACTGCAAGCAAAGACCATATGTGGGGGCAACCCTACATATAAGATCTTGGTCAATGTAGGGGCAACCCTTCATGCCAATTGTCACTATCCAGCTCCCATTTCCCACCCATCGGGAGCTGGTCCCCTTTTCCCTCCCCCTCCCTCTCTCTCCACATTAAAAAACGGCCTTGTGCCTAATTTGCTCAGTGGGGAAGCAAATAAATACATACTAACCAGCATAGTGTTATTACTGTAAACAATGGAATATGATTATTATGCATGTGCACGCAGGTTTATATCTTACGAAAGTGAACCCTGGCAATTGTGGGTTGCGGATATAGGCTGCATGATGGAGAAACATTATATTAGAATGTAGATGCGATGAAGAATCCTGGGTACTTATGACCGTCGATCTCTTTTAGTAAACTATAATTTCTCAGTGTTTTAATATTTAATCTATATTACTTTTTATTATTTTTTGTTTAAAAGAAAAAGAAAAGGAGGAAGATTGATTGAATTTTCTAGTTTATTTAATTACAAAACTAAAAAAAAAATTCTTATCTCTATTTTATAAGGTTTTACATTCATATTTTACTGAAAGATCAAAAAATAACAGCAACAATATTCAGAGATATTAGTCACCACCACTTATCAACGCCCAAACAACACTCGAGGATAATGGCCGACGAAGGCGAGGCAACATATAGTTGGTAATGATTATGATGATTAGGTAGAATTTGATTATTTATCAGGGTGACTCAACAAGAATATATTTACATTGGATTTTAAAATGACGTGGTAGTCAACTGGGAAACACTACAGCAGTACTGTGTTCCACAGACAGACAGATCTACTAAAAGAACTTTTGTACATGGTAGTTTAATTTAATTTTGAGTAGAGTCTTGGAGCTGGGCGGAATATGATAAGTACGTTCAGAAAATCCTGTCATTACTAATGAGTGTTATTACTGTAAACAATGGAAAATTACTATTATGCATGTGTACGCAGTTTTATGTCTTACGACAGTGAATCCTGGCAATTGTGGGTTGCGGATATAGGCTGTATGATGGAGAAACATTATATGATATTGATACAATTAATATGCAAGGTGAATATAAAAGATAAAATTTGATTTGATGAGCTTAGAAGAAGTATTTTAAATATTAGAAATGGTGGAAATATATAGATGCTGAAAAGGAGACATCATATTATTTAGAGGGGTGCTTGGATTGGAAAATGAAGGACAGTTAACGCAGCAGAGTCAGTTTGGCAGTAGAAAGCAAAGTAGAACGTTAGTAGAAACGATAAGAATAGATATGAGAAAAAGAGAGGTTAATAAAGACTTTACGAGAAGTAAATCAGTTGTGGATTTCAAAAAAAAAAAAACTGTCGAACACGGATAACATTGTAAATATATGTTAGAACGATGCGAATGATGGTGGTGGTGGTGCTGCTGCTGATGATGATGATGATTGCAAGTCGTGTTCAATTCGTATTGCTTGTCGTCATTACATAAGAAAGGGCCAATTTGTCGCAAAACGGATGAATCAAATCAAAGGTTTTGATTTCAACGTTCAGTTATGGATACGTTTAATAACGCAAACCTGCTGACGTCGTTCCGTAATAATGGTGCTTATTTAGACTTTTAGAGTCTCATAAAGCTAAGGTAGTGGATCAAATTCATAAAATAAACATTTATTATACGTTAAAGCATGTTTTGTTACTCTAATCGAAATTCTGCTGAGAAGACTCTGTATATATATATTTACTTTTATGGGATTTTACGTGAATGCTGTACTGTTCTTGCCACTGCGGTTGTTTTGACAAATTTTCTAAAATGCACTTTTTGACAAATTCCTAAATGCATTTTAAAATGCATTAAAATGTATCAAAATACGAATACCGTTTTAGCAGGCCAATATTGCATTAGTCTTTGTGCGACCGCTTTTTTTATGTTTTTCTATCTTCGATTAGAACGGATTTTATATTTTCCATTGGTTACAGTTTTGTGTTAAATAATTAAGTTGATTCAAACTTAACTATAACACCACGAAGACATTGTTCCGCCAGCGTTTGAATGGTATTCCTCGATTTTGTTTTAATTCTAACATCTCTTCTAAATTCATCTTAGATTCTTTAAATTACGATCTTTTCATATGTCCAAAATGCTTTAGAGGCTTGTAGCTAAATACTAGGGAGATTGATGTAAGAGTTGTGATCAGATGATGTCAATTAATATTAAATTTAATAACCAGATTGAATTAATACGACACGGCCTCGTATATAAAACTCGAATTATAGCCTACATGTGTGACGGTTGTTTTAATATCTAACAAACCCACACTTTGTCCAAATCACTATTTCTCTAAATATTAATAAACACAACAACTGATAGAAAAACCCACAAACCAGAAACGTAATGAATCAAACAAATCGAATCTTTCCCTCAGTCTCTTCTACAAATATGGAATTATCTAAGGCTTCTATGCAGTTATGGCTGACGCAACGAGAGTATACTAAGAAATTCGAAATTCTGTGTAGATTCCCGAGTTTCTACAGAAAGATTCCCGTGTTTGACAAAATAGACGTGAAAAAAGTCGGAAGTGCAATCGATGTAACGTTGTCATGATAAAACTAAAGACGAGAATGGTAGTTCGAATAATCGTGCTGTTAAAACTCACACGTTCGGTGTTCATATGGACCTGCACATTAATAAAAAGCGCCCTTACGTCTTAGTTGTAATCAGTTATGCTTGACTGAATAAAAGTAAAGCAAAAATAAAATGTGCAAATTAGCTCTAATATGACACTGAACTACTACCAGTGGGTTTCAAATGATTCAAAACTTACAGAAAAGGAACTAACTTATAAGCCTACGGGGTGGAACAATAAAATTGTCGCCCTAGAAAAGACGATATTATCCCATTACCGTTTAATGAAAACCAATTTTCTTCTTTTTTTTGTTGCAGACCAGCTACTAGTTAACAAGTTGTCTAGAAATTCCAAGAGCGATAGGTACATGCTATAATATCTGAAAGTGACACAATGTTCAACGAGCGAGATCGGAGATGCGCCGCTGTACAACTCATGCTCTCTACCGATCTAAGTTATGACAACAAAACCATGTCAGCAGCCTCAAATAGCAAATCCGGACGGTTCCACGCTTCAAAGCATAAGTCAATGAAATTTCCGAACAGGGTTATGATCTTTGGTGTGGTTTCAAATAAGGGCTACATCATGCCGCCTTTAATCTTTGAAGTCAGCTTGAAAATCAACACCAATGTGTACATGCATGTACTGAAGTGTGTTGTGATCCCTTAGTGCAATCAAGTGGGTACTGGCAGACTCTGGGTGTGGCAATAGAACACCCCGCATGCCCACAAGCCCAAAGAGACCTTGGCTTCAGAAGGAGTGCTACGACTTTGTACTCTTCTATCACTGACCCCTCCCCCCATCTTCTCCCTACCTAAAGTCGCTGGACTACTTCGTTTGGTCATACGTCGAGGACATCATCTACATAACATCCTCCAACACCAAAGCCAGCATGATCGCCGCCATCCGCCAAGTATTCGCCTAGCTCTCCCCGTCGCTTGTGGAAAAGACATATCCCAGTTCTGGACACGTATCGAGGCGGTGATGTCGGCTAAAGTCTGTTACGCTGAATAGATATCAGCGCTACTACATAAGCAGGTTACCTGAATTGATCATTTTCAATAAAAGTTTGAAATAAAGTTGTAGTGTTTTTAGGGCGACAAATTTATCGTTCAAGTCTTTACTCTGGTATACCAACTTCTCTCCTTCTATCAGATTATAGACTAACGTTTTAAAAGCACGCATGCTCGAAGAATGTCATTGGATTTTATCAATATGTAAAATTTATGTTTTAGTACGGTCATTTTGATTTTCATTGTAACATGTCTTTTTCTTTTGAGAAGCCGATGTATTTGTACCTGATGTTTCTCCTTCATTTAACCATGCCAATGGATTCGGTTTCCAAGTCAGTGATATTGCTCGGTGTCTTTTTAAAACGTACATTTGAAACAGCCTACGTAAATGTAGTGGGGTTATTTCAGTGTCTTTTCCCACGCACTGATTTACCAGAGAAAACTGGGTAGCCATATTATTATTATTAAGAAAAGTTCGGTGTACAGCCTTATTAATGTGATTGTGCATAATCATAGATTTCGTGCATAATGTACACACACAGACATACACACACAAACCCACACACATACACACAAATACACACAAACACACACATGCACACATACGCGCACGCACACACACACACACATATATATATATACATATATACGTAATAAAGTTAAGTTGAAAAAATTTTCTTTCAATGGTAAGTTAAAAAAATGCTCTACCTTGTAAAAAGGAACAAACAATAGAATAAGAAAAGAAGACAAAGCGTGAAGTTACATAAACACTTTATTACATTATCAAGTCAATAATGTTTACAGAAACATGAATTTCTTTAGGTCATGGTATAATGCCGGATGTTTCTCCTGTTCTGATGAGGAGCATATAGCTTCGAAATTACATGGATAGGGAGATTATTGGCTTTCATGAGTAGACGGGTATATGCAGCATTCAGGCGTTTTTCAAACGTTTGAGAAAGTGCCCAAGCTTTTGAATCATAAAGGAAGATGCGATGTATTATCGATTAAAAAAAGTTGTTTTTGTTGAGATGTGATGTTCATATTTTGCTCACAGCATTAGAAGCAGACCATGTTATCTCATATTCACACCGTTGAATGCAGATGCGATGAAGAATCCTTGGTGCTTATAATCGTCGACATGTTTTTGTAAAATATACATTTCTCCTTGTTTTACTATTTAATCTCTATTACGTGTTTATTTTTTGTTTAAAAAAAAAAACGAATTGAGTTGAATTTTCTAGTTTTTTTCTACTTATTGCATAAGTTTTTAAATTTATATTTTACTGAAAGATCGAGAAATAACAACAACGATATTCAGAGCTAAATAGTTTCATATGTGGAGTACCACACCACATATCAATGCTCAACCGCCACTCAAAGATAAAAGACCGACGACGGCGAGAAAAATATACTTGGTAATGATTCTGATGATTGGGTAAAATTTAATTATTTAACAGTGCAACTCAATCGGAATCTATTTACATTGGACTTAAAAACGACTCTGTCGTAGTTATCTGGGAAACAGTGCAGCAGTAATGTGTTTATAGGCGTACAGTTCTACATGGGAGTTTAATTTAATTTTGAGTAGATTCTTGGAGTTAGACGAGGTTTTATTGTTTTGCGGGCGGGACATTAGATTGAAGTACCTGCCATGAAAATAAAGATGGAGCAGAAGAAGGACTAGCGACATCTTTCCTGTGAGAATAAACCCCTTATATACAATATATCTAGGCTAAGATTTTTAAGTTTATGCGCGAATTACTATTTTACTGAACGATCGAGAGAATAAAAGCAACATTAAGAGGTAAGAAGTTAAAAAGAAATATATGTTTTCTCTCTTCATATTACCGATATTTCTTTCCTTCTATTCATAGAAGGAAATTATATAACCCACATATTTGATTTTTTTTATTATTGCTTTTCCGTTTTTCTGTTCTTCTCATGAAATAAAGGAAGAAAATACTTTTTTTTTTTAGAAACCTCTCTTTTCCTTCCACCATAAAACTCCAAACGACACTTTATATGGTGTAATTTCCATGTGAATACAGGCAAAATGGCAATTTATTCATGTAATAATAGAGTAGAATAATAATACGTATGAAATCAATCAGTCCGTTCATTTTTTACTGTAAACGATTAAAATGATATCATGAAGATAATGAAGACCGAAAGAAACAATTCATAAAGCGGCTTGGACGCATCTACACTAAGACGCGTCTATTCTATCTGCGTATAAAATGTTAGTTAAAATTTTAGCATTATATGCAAATAGTCCAATTATTCTGTGCTGATGAGCATCTTTCTATCTTTTGTATATCGTGATTGATCAGTATTTAACTAAAATTTCGGCGATGAAGTATTCTATAAAAGAATTGAAAATCAACGGGATTGAGAATCATAAACCTCGTCACAATTTCAGCATTTTCTTCTTTACTGCATCTTCGAAGTGATGTCCCCCTCCTCAACGGAAGTGTATATCCATACAGGCGTATGCTAATGTGTGTCTTACAATAACTGTTTCTTTACAAACAGTTCCACATGATAATTTCCTTAAATGCTTATTGCATGTATGTGAAAAGGATTTGTTTACTCTATGTGCGTACAAAAAATTACTATTTTGCAATATGTGGATTGGCTTTTACACAACACATCCTTGAGATCCCACAACTAAATGATAACATTTCACATAAGTAGTTCACTATATTTCTCTTTTTTATGTCTTCTACAAGTCACAACTTATAATTCGAGGGCACAATCAACTCCAACATAATTCTCACCTCCGTATCTTCACTCCACACTTCAAAGTCTGGTTTCTACTGTCTAAAGACTAGTGTAGAGATCAAGGTATTTTTATGTCAAATGCGAAGTTTATTGCGTTTACCATCTTTCGCTCATTGACTCTACCTTTGATCAACTTTTCGTGAAGCTTCATCAAAGTTCATCTTCTTGTTTTTTCTTACTTTTAGGTAGTTCTCCATTACATTTCTCTTCTTTATGGCTTCATAGTTTTTCTATTACTTTTAGGAATTTATTTTTTGACGATTCTTTTCTCTCATCTCACTCGCCAGCTAATATATTCTCTCTCTTAGTTGATTCATGCAAAAACGCCTGTGACTCTGCATACCTAGTCCTCAGTTTTAACCTGTATAGATTCAGTTATTTCTTCTGCCTTCTATTTCTTCACGGTCTCTACTTCAGGTTGATCATCTTTAATCTCCTAGTTGTTGACTATCTTTACTTTGTCACGTTGTACAACCCAACAATTGATGCTATAGGTAGATTTAGCGGTTCTTCTCTTCAAAATATTGCTAAGTTGTTATGTATGCTCCATATAGTTGTTCGATCCATTATACTACTGGTAATGATAATCATAAACCTGCAATTGTTACATTATCCGAACAAATTTAAGACACCATAGTTTTTCTTTCTTTCCAAGTAAGTCGGTCTTATCGATTACTTTAAATTTTTCCTCTGCTTGGTGCTATATTTCCTCTTCTCTACACCGTCGTCTAATATATCACTGTACCATCACAAGCTCTTTTCACTGGCTCTAATCTCTTCCCTTTCAATCATATTCCTTATTTCCTTCTGTTTATCTTTCCTATAGGTTCCCGATTTTGTAGTTTGAAATTTAATTGGTCCAACATTTTCATTCTTTTGCGTTCTTGAACTTTACAGCCATATTATACATAACTATTCGCTCTTAATATATGTTGATTTCAACTACATTACCACAACTAGTACGAGCAGTATATTTTAAATCCAACTGCAATCTTAATCTCAAACCTTTTCCAATTGGCTGTATAGTTTCATGTCGTAAAGTGCACCTCGAATTAGTCGTCTAATTTCATGAGAATATTCTGAACTCGCTCTAAAATTTCGCGTTTCGAATTATTTCATTTAGACTTGAGTCATATGCGTTCGTAAGATCTAACCGTTCAATTACATCTTATTACTCTTCATTGGCTTGTTGCATAATCTATTATATTGTATAAACATGATCAATGGTATTCCGGATATACTTTCTGTCTTGACTCACTGATGAAGTCATTGCATTGAACATACTTTATCATTCTGTTAGCAATAAGTCAGAATACAATCTCTCCTTCGATGTTTAGCAATGATGTAGGTTGGGATTTTCATAACTTCTTGGCATCTACTCCTTTTTGTAGATAAATGTCTCCTGCAACATATTTAGTCGACCACACCTCTTATCAGAAAACGCCTCAACTTGGACTGTATGAAATGGTTATACGCTTTTTAGCTAAGAGCATCATTGCCTGGTGACTTGACAGCCTTTGCCTTTTTGACAATATAATAAACTTCTCTTCTCTTGATATTGCTTACATCAAACATTACACCTGCTCTTGTTGGCTTTCTTCTATCTTGAGCTTACGGTATATCTTTTTCTTTGTTTTCATGGTGTAACGGGATAATTGACACGTATTTAGGAGCTGCAACCGAATGCCAATGTGCAAATGACCAAGCATGACGTAACGATGATTAGTAAGCAAAGGCAAGCAGAGACAAAAAGACACCAGGTGAAGACGAACGAAAAAGGTCGTGTTGGCCTAAGATTTTCATGTGGACCGTGGAAGTGTGAAAGATTTTTAAGCACGGCAGGATTTTGTCAACTACATTACGCACCAAGAAAATTTAAGACAAGATGCAATGCGTTGTTGAAAAGTACCATGAATAAATACCGTTTATTTAAGCTAACAAAACATAGAGTCAATTTTATTTCCCTTTTGTTCCGTTACAACTGCCGCTGCCTGCAAAATGTTAACATGTAACTACAACGTTAGATAGCAATGTGTTTGTTTTATTCCTTTGGAATTCCTTTTGAAGAAAGTTTGAAACAAAACATACACGATAACCGAACCTGGCGTGCAATATAAGATGCTTTAAACATACGAAACACATATATTTGGTCGGCCATTTTTTTATGATTGCATGCATATTTAATTTAAGAAGCCGCTGTGTTTCTCTCTGACGTTTCCTTTCTACTTAACAGTATCAATGACTTTAGTTTCCAAGTGACTGATACAGTTCGGTGTCATTGACAACCTATACTTTAAACAGACCTCAGAAAATTTAACATGTTTATTGACGTGTTTTTTTTCCCACGCGCCGATTTACCACAGACAATTGTTTGGCAATACGATCATCATTGAGTGAGCTGTCAAGTATATCTAACAGGTTTGTGAATGATTACAATCTCAGTTGGGAATACATATTTATATATTTTATGTATATATTTAGCATATATAAAATAATAAATAAAATTAAAATCGATCTCTCTTTAACACACACACACACACACACACAAACACACACACACACACACATATATATATATATATATATATGCTAGCAGGCCGCTCGACGTTGCCAGGTCGCAAATAGGCATACATCTTATATTTTAATAAATGCAAAATTCTTGCTTATTATATGCAGTAATACCGAATGCATTAAACGTAAGGTTAAATTCCTCTAAAAATGAAGTAAAAAAAAAACGGGAAGAAATTGAGACATATGCATGCGACCATTCTTTTTCTAAGCAGTTCACTTCTTGTAGGCTAAAAAATACTCGAACTGAGATCGAAACTAAAATCAAAAGACAGTGAGTCAAGTACGATAACCATTAAACCAGCTTGACATGGCTTTTAAAGAGTGGTTTCAAACCAACTCATCCTTAACATAATATATGGGTTTTGGAATTGCATTCACTAGCAAAAGATCTAGTTTATTTGCATATTCTTTCAAACATTCATTTTAATTAATTCCCTATTAGTTTTTTTCGGTTTTCTTATGGGATGATCATCTTTAGTAAACTATTACGTGTAATTATATTCATGCAGATATTCTACATGATTTATACTTGCATAATATTTGCGTAAAAAGTTTATAGTAAACACAAAATTGTTTCCATATATATTTATGCATACGTATATATTTTTGTTGAAGAAATTTTACCTACCAAACATGAAACTTCATATATAAGGTATTTGAATCCATGCAACACTTTATATTTGGGCTTTAGCCCGGAAAAATAGGTGCAAAAGTGTGAAATTTAAGAAAAATGAAATTTGCCAGGTGAAGATCGAACGCCAGCATTACGAATGCAGAACGTAGTAGCTATTGGTTCATGTTTTAATTTTTAGCCTTGCAGTAAACATGTTTTCATAGCCCAGTCATTTACTGCAGAAAGAAACTAAATCGTGAGCTGAACGTTTTGGTTTCGACTCTCGGTGGTAGCGCATGAGTCATTTATTTTTATACTTTTTAAATCATTACAATAATTGAATCCAATCTATCTATCTATATATCTATATATCTATAAAAGTGAAAATGTCTTTCTGTGTTTTCTCTATGGTAATCAAGGAAGACTATTATACAAAAAGGCATTACTTTACATATTCACACTTTTAATATATACATATGCACATAACCTTATGAACAGTACATAGGGGCCGGGCAAGGCCGGACGGGATTGCTAGTATATATATATATATATACATATATATATATATATATATATATATATATATATATATATATATATATATATATATAATGGCCGTATCCGGCCACACGTTGCTGTTTTTCAGTTCGTGTAAATGGAACACAAAAAAAATGTATGTTTATTATATTTATGTTTTCAATATTTGTGGATAAACAATATTTCAGGTGTTCCTTTTTCTGTGCACATCTAGATATTCTCTGATTTTTCGCTTGTAGAATGCGCAACCTTTATTTGTCTATGTGAGAAACAACTAGGGTGTAGACTTAAGTCACACAAATGTAAAAATTGTCCGTGAGCTTTGTTAATGGTTATTGCAAACGCCGAGCGAATTGTGAAGTACAGTATATTAAAATAAAATATTATACCCGTTTAAATCATTAAATACACGCCGTTTGCTCGTTCTTACTAAGTTTGACAGATGGGGAAAACATGATAGTTTAATTTTACTATAGACGTGTATATGAGCACGCACTGGGAAATCTCGTAAATTAAAAGAATTAGCCGATTTATTTTGTATGAAAGTATAGTATTTTATCAAAAATAGATCGATAGACAAATTGAAAAGGAAACTGTTTAAAGAATAAAGCAAGAAAATAATTGGGGACAGATGTTAATTCAGGAGGAAAATAAAAAGAAGAAAAGAATGTAAAAATGTTTAAGGAAATAATTTGGCAAACTGTTTTTTAATTCAAATGAATCTCCTTATTTTCTCACATTAAAAAAAACACCGGATTTCCACATATGAAGCACCCAAATTTGCTCCACGTTGATTCTACTCAAGATCAACAGAAATCACATTAAAAAAAAAAGAAATTCGAATCACTCCTGGAAAATAATGAAATAAATAACCGGCCACGCAATTGAACATGAAATTCTAACCATATGTTACAAAAAATATATTCCATTCAAGACTCAATTTTTATTTGCAATTTCTTCATCTAGTTTATTTAACTCAGTACTTATCTATTTTTAACTTAACTTATTTACTCAAAACGTCACGCATGTCGGTTATATTTATTCTACACCATCGTCAAAAGTGGTCAAAACACAGTGGCCCAGTGCCATCATGGTTGTCTATGCATACTATTGGGGCATCCTTTATCCCCAATAATGAGCTTTTTTAGACCGACAGCATGGCCCCATTTCATATCTTAAGACCATGGAGAGATCACGATAATCTCTCCTCAAAGCCTTTTCGCACTTCCATAATCACATGACCCCTACGAGAAAACGGATTTTCCTTATAATATTACGAGAGAATTTTCCTCTGTCTCCCGCTAAATTACGAATCCGGTGAAAATCCCCCTCCCCCCAAAATAAAATCCTCAACCATTTCGAAAAATAAAAAAAAAATATTGATGGGGCGATTAAATTACAAATTTTATTTTAAATTCTCAATTTACATATTGTAACCGATTCTGATTATGATTACTTTAAATTTCTTAATATAAAACTTTTGGGGAGGGGTCGGTATACTGTAGAAACCAATTTAATGCGTTCATGTATTTTCGAAAAATGTGGGATGATCTGTAGATTTCAGTATTTATTGTAATTTTAAATCAATAAAAATTTATCGATTTATTATTAATACTAGTCAAAAAAATAAAGTTTTTAACAAAAATATAAGAAAAGAAAAGATAGTAATTAAAAAAAACGTTTTTGGTATTCCGACACCCTTAAGTGTTCCGATTTTCTGATTCGCAATTCCGATTTTGATTAATCGCCCAACACTAATATATATATATATATATATATATATATATATATATATATATATATATATATATATATATAGAGAGAGAGAGAGAGAGAGAGAGAGAGAGAGAGAGAGAGAGAAAGAGAGAGATTTATTTTATTTATTCATACGTATACTTTGTCAATTAATCAAGATACTCATAAAAATTATGCAGAAAAATATATTTGTTTACATCTGCTTCAAGAGAGTGTTTATTTTGATAATAGAATGTACCGTAACATGTTTAAGCACTGTCTCCAAGACACAATAGTTTGTGAATGTACACGAACAATAGCAGAAAAATAACAACGTTATATAAATTCTATCAAAACAAAAACTAAATCAAAAAGAATAAATTCATAAGAAGTGTTTGAGGAAAATCCCGAAATTCGCCATTTTAGTTATCGGAAAGTGTTTTCATATATGGGAAAATAACTTCAGAATAATTACTATTGATTACACTTTTTAAAATTTTTATTTGCATTTTAGTTAGTAAAAACTTTGATATCTTCTTATAAACCACTTACGTTCACAATGTTTGCTGATAATAGGAACAATCAGGCAACTGATAAAAATGTATAGAAAGAAAATATTTAATTATTATAATAAATACAGGGTGACCCAAAAAAACAAAAACAAAAGCTAAATGGAGGCCATCTAGAACATATGCTGTAGAACAGAGAAAAAAGGCCAAAGACCCTTGTATTTTGATGTGATGTTTTGAATATGATAAACTAGTTATGGCCAAAGTTTCATTTCATTCGGACAAAACACTAGGAAACGGGGCCTAATTAGAGCTCGGGCCGGGTTTTTTTTGTGGGGGGGTCACCTTGTATAAACAAGTAGAAACCGTGACTATTGCTAACATTTTACTAATGATTTTTAAATACTTAATATATTAACTAACTCTATTGTTATATTGTCTATCGGATTCTATTATTTGTATGAAGTAAATGTAGTGTTAATGTAGTGTAGATATATGAACGATATTGATAAGATAAACTATGAGTAATTTGTGATTTACAATTCGAAAAATAATATTATTTGAAAATTCTCATCTACGTTTGGTGGTGTTTCAATAACACGTACATAATCGCCATGTAGCTGATGTATATTTTGTACATTGTTTTGAATGTAAAAAATAATATAAAAAAATAATGAAAAATGTAAAACATAATATAAAAAATGAAAAATACATGCTGTAAAAAATAATATAAAAAAATAATTTAAAATACATACTGTAAAATATAATATAAAAAAATAATGAAAAATACATACTGTAAAAAAATAATAAAATAAAATAATAAAAGATACATACTGTAAAAAATAATATTAAAAATAATGAAAAACACATACTGTAAAAAAAATAAAATAAAATAATAAAAGATACATACTGTAAAAAATAATATTAAAAATAATGAAAAACACATACTGTAAAAAAAAATATAAAAAAATAAAAAATCATGAAAAATATATACTGTGAAAAATAAAAAAAACATGGAAAAAATAAGGAAAATGTATACTGTAAAATAATAATATAAAAAATAATTAAAAATACACACTGTACAAAATAATATAAAAAAATTAAAAAAATAATGAAAAATACATAATATAAAAAATAATATAAAAAAATAATGAAAAATATATACTGTAAAAAATAAAAAACATGGAAAAAATAAGGAAAAATGTATACTGTAAAATAATATAAAAAATATTAAAAATACATACTGTAAAAAATAATATAAAAAATAATGAAAAATATATACTGTGAAAAATAAAAAAAACATGGAAAAAATAAGGAAAAATGTATACTGTAAAATAATCATATAAAAATATTAAAAATACATACTGTAAAAAATAATATAAAAAAATAATAAAAAAATAATGAAAAAATCAAGAAAAACTAAAAAAAATCATGAAAAACTATAATAAATAAATATGAACAAATCATTAGGAAAAGAGAAAATAAGTAAAACAAATCCAAGAAAATGAATAAAATCAAATTCAATCATCAAATAACATTTTAATATTTTTATTTATTCATAACAAGATAAAAAATTTCACATAATCGCCATTATAATAACATTATAATTACATTATAATAACATGTAGCTGATGCATATTTTGTACATTGCTTAGTGTTTAATTATTTAATCCAAACAAACTTTTATTTAATATTTTAGTTTAAATCGAAAGGGGTTAAACTTACTATTTTCACTATAATTTTACAACTAAAAATATAATTTCCTCAGGATAAAATTAGTATTTCAAGTTTTCTGGTAAATCGCCTTTTTATTGCACGACAAAGAAAAAAGGCAACAAAATTCAGCGCATAATAAGAAAATATAGATGTATGTTTTTTCTTTTCAAATTTATTCATAAAGGGACATTAAAACTATTTATATAGAAAAAACGGTATACAAAAGAATCCTTTGAATGTAAATAAATCTTTTTTAGTTTATTTTTATTTTTCTCATGAACAAAAAGAAAAGAAAAGATCTATTCATTTTTTAGACGTCTCATTTCTCCCCTGTGCAAAAGTAAAAAAAAATGGACTCAATTTCCATGTGAATAGAAATAAAATAGCAAATCTATATATCTATAAAAGTGAAATAGTGTGTGTCTGTGTGTACATTTTCCAACACAACTACTCTACAATTTTTAGTCTACAGACTCAAGATTTGACATAAAAGGTATCAAGATTTGAGAAACTCTTTTTAATCCGTTTTCGGCCAAAAGTTTGGCTGTCAAAGGGTTCAAAGTTCAACGATTTGACCTTTGAAAACTCTACCGAACTCTTCCACTAATTTTATGTCTAAACACTTGAAATTTTAGATGTAGGTTACTTGGACATGGATTAAACGTTTTAAATTGACTTGATCCCAAATATTAAGGGCTTTAAATTGGGATAAAAGTTTTTAAAAAATTGAGGACTTTTTGGTCTAAACATTTGAAATTTTACACAAAGTGTATTGAACCATAGGGGAAGCTTTTTAATAGGCATTTGATCGAAAATGTGTCAGCCAATGGGTCAAAGTTCAACAGATTTGACTTTTGCGATCTCTATCAAACTCTTCAGCTAATTTTTGATCTAAAGATTTGAAATTTTACATAATGCGAATTCAGATATGGTGCAAGTTTTAAATCAGTTTTGGGGCGAAAATTTGGTTGCCAAGAGGTCAAACTTGAAAAAGTTGACCTTTGCAGTCTTTACCAAACTTCTCCGCCAATTTTGGGCCTAAACACTTGAAATTTTAGATGTAATTACCTGGGCATGAGTCAAAGTTTTTAATATATGTACATATGCACATAAAGTTAGGAACAGTACATAAGGCCCGAGCAAAGGCGAACTAGACTGCTAGTTTAGAATAAAATAAGTCATTTATAATCATAAAAAAGTTATATCCCGTTGACTCAGAATTGGTGCTTTATGCCATACTGATTGTTGACTATAGTCAAATATCTTCTCATTTTTGCATTAAATACTGTTTCTATTTATTCATAACTGCATTAGCCAAATACTCTAACACTTGATTCGCCCCACCGCATAATAAAAAAAGTCTATACAATATTTTAGCCTGATCGTGAATTTCTTTAGATATTTTTAGAGGACTTATCGGCAAAATATGAACATTAACATTTATTTATGAATTCGGTAGTTTAGATTTTCTTTAGAGTTGACACGTAGTCATTAGCCGCTAATTAGGGAAATATCTTAAGAATATATTTATTTATTATTAGCCAATAAAAGGCAGCTGAAATATATTTCTTAGACACATTTCCTTCAGCATATTGTTAATGAATATAGGAATTTCAAACACGCGCTCATACAAACAAACAAACAATATGTATGTATGTATGTATAATAACGTTGACACACCGGTTCTCGTCAGATCACCGAAATTAAGCATCGTTGAGCCTAGCTAGTACCGGATGAATGATCATTTGGGAATTCTAGGCGCTGTATGTGCTTTCGGCTTATCTCGGCATTGTTTCAAGTCGTCCTGAACCTCTACTTGCCACTGGTATTCAACAATGTCGACTCAGGAGAAGTGTGGTTGGAGATTGCGCAACTTTTGCCATAGAAAATTTACGCGATAGCACCCTCACAGTGCCAAGACTGAAGAAAGACTTTTTCCTTTTATGTATGCATGCATGTACGTATATAGTCATCCACATACAGTACTGTTTCACTGTTTCACAGCTCATCAGTGCGGCTAGACAAGCAACTACCTCAAGCCCAAACGACTGTCAAAGCTTCTACCCGTTGCGCTATACTGCTGCTGCTATGTGGGCAGTGAAATAACAATGTTCAAATACCTAAGCTGACTTTGTTTACACAAAGAGTATCCCTTCATACGCTAATGGTAATTTGTATGTCACTTCCCAAATGCGTAACCTAAGATAGGGAGCATTATAGTCATCCACATATAGTACTGTTTCGCTGTTTCACAGCTCATCAGTGCGGCTATACAAACAAATACCTTAAGCCTGGATCGAAACTCGATCGCCCAAACAGCAGTCAGAGCTTCTAACCGTTGCGCTATACGGCTGCTACTATGTGGGCAGAGAATTATGTCGAGTCCAATTCGAATTCTAACTCGTTGGAATACCTTCCCTGAAAACAGATGGTTCCGATCTACTATAGGCCACACAGTTGCCACCATTGTTAAATTCCTTTAATTTTTCTAGAAAATAATTAGATCAAAATAGGAATAAGGATACCAGATATAAGGCGTATTTTCTATATATGTGTTTTTGTTCTATTTAAGAAGATATTAAGTGATGACATTATATCTCTCTATTAATCAAGTGGCGTAAATAGGTAAACTGTACCAGTATTTAAAACGTCTTAAGAACAGGGCAAGCCGAACAACGGAAGGCGCGTTTCGTAAAAGGTACTTAAACACATCTAATCTAAAACGCACACATTCAATGTGTTGAGAAACTGAAAAGCCATTTTTACCTAAAACTTGCCAAACCATCAGACGGAGCAAGAAACATCTAAAGTCTCTCATAGACGCGTGAATGCATCTACAATTTCTTTTTTAAAAGTTTGTTCTCTCATGCGTATGAACGCACAAGAATGGATTGTTTTGCGATCAGTAAGTGTTTATTTATTTGATATAGGTCAATAAAGTGTGCGGTTTTCTTCGGCAAAGAGTTCAAAAGTCAAACGAAATATGTCTACATGAATCAAATTGCTTAGGTAAGTTTCTATTTTCACATTTTAAGTGAATATATGAATTTCTAATAAGCACCGACATAAATTTTATACAAACAAATATACAATAAGAAAAATTATATATATATATATATATATATATATAGTCATCCACATGCAGTACTGTTTCGCTATTTCACAGCTCATCAGTGCGGCTAGAAAAGCAACTACCTCAAGCCAGGATTGAAACACGACCGCCTGTACGACAGTTAAGGCTCCTAACAATTACACAAAGAGCATCGCTTTATACGCTAATGGTAATTTGTGTATCACTTTTCATTATGCTCAACTCAAGATGAGGAGCATTATATATATATATATGTATATATATATATATATATATATATATATATATATATATATATATATATATATATATATAGAATTTATTTATACGAACATTGATGTGCATACATGTTTCTGTAATTATCCGCGTTGGGGGATTACGTCTTCAGGTCGAGAATTATCGCCGAGAACTGATATTTCAAACAAAAACATTTTCTTATTTCGTTTACAAAGTTAGAATGTAACATGGGTGGGGGTTATGAGCGGGGAGAGAATAATTAAGGTCTTTGAAAATAATAAACCTCTTCTTTTTTACTTCCCTTTTTTATATTCCTTTTTGAAGTATATCTATCTCATCTTTTGGTTTTTACATTATAAGGTACTTGAGAATTTAGTATTTTTGTCTTGCGGTCAATAATCATTCCTCATGGCTATTGAGTGCTGACCGGTGTATTTCAATTCACACACACACACACACACACACACACACACACACACACACACACACACACACACACACACACACACATATATATATATACAATATAGAAGCAAACATACGCATATACCTATACTCAGGAGTGGATATACACCGCTCGCTGTATATTACTCACACACACACACACGCACTGAAAACAGACAATCACAATAAAGATACACAAGAATAAAATTAAAGTAAATTAAATAAATAAAATAAAATAAAATAAAATAAAAATAAAAAGCAAAATAAAAATAAACCAACAAATAAATACAAATATTAAAAAAAACGAAAGTTATCAACCTCCTCAACCATACATATATATAACTACACATATAGACACCCACACTTTGATTCACCCGTGTATATATACGCACATATACACATATACACATACATGGATTCATAATACTCACATACAGTTATAACATGTTTATATTTATACTCACATACGCAGTTATAACTATGCACGGACCCTCAAATACAGACATCCATGTACACACTCGCATATTATATATTATGACTGTTATTATGCCAAAACTAACAATATTAATCCCACTAACAATCTTAATAATAATAATTTTTATAATGTTAATAATAATAATAACACTAACAATATCAAAAATAATAACAATAATAAGACTGTCGATTGGGAACTTTAAACACCTTTGGACCCCAACCGGATACACGTCTCAATAATATATATATATATATATATATATATATATATATATATATATATATATATATATATATATATATAGGTACATGCTATTATAAAACACCTAGACACCTCAAAAGCATGTGGACCAGATCTCATCCCGGCTGTGCTATTAAAAAAAATGCTCTGCCGAGGTTGCTCCAGTTCTGTCCAAACTTTACAATAAATGCTTTAACGAATCTTGTTTTCCCGACTGCTGGAAAACCGCCTCTGTGGTACCAGTCTTCAAGAATTCTTGTGAAAGAACTGACCCACTAAATTATCGCCCCCATTAGCCTCCTCCCGCTTTTCGCCAAAATATTTGAGTCCTTAGTTAATCAAGCCCTAGTCCAGCACCTAACAGCTGCTAAACTCCTGACTGACAAACAATATGGATTCAGGCAAGCCCGTTCAACAGCAGATATCTTAACTGTAGTTTCTGAACGTATATACCGTTCATTGGACAAAACAGTGGAGGGTAGAGCGGTGGCCCTTGATATATCTAAGGCTTTTTACAGGGTATGGCACGATGGTCTTCTAAGGAAAATTAGATCATATGGTATCACTGGAAGAATTCACAATGTAATTAAATCCTTCTTAAGTAATAGAAAAATCAAAGTTGTCCTCGACGGTCGTACATCCAAACAAGATGACATAAATGCGGAAGTACCTCAGGGGTCTATCCTTGGACATCTATTATTCCTGATATTCATAAACGACCTCCCTGATAATATTGTTTCGGAGATGGGTATATTTGCCGATGATACCACTCTCTATAACAGATATGAGGGGAAAACAAATGAACACATATCCAAGGAAATGGCAGAAACACTAGAGGATGACCTCCAATCCGTACTGGAATGGGGACAAAAATGGTTGTTCACATTCAATGCTGCTAAGACTAATCTTGTTTCCTTCAATAACTACAAGAAACCTTCTCTACCACCAATAGCAATGGCCAAGAACACATTGCCTGAAAGTACTTCTTTTAAACTCCTCGGCCTAACGTTTACAGGGAATATGAACTGGAATAGATACATTGAGAACATTGCCAAGGCTGCTGCAAGGAAGGTTGGCTCCCTCTACCGTGCTAGAAAACTACTTACTCCTGACAGTATCCTATACCTCTATAAGGCAACCATTCGCCCATGTATGGAGTACTGTTGTCACATCTGGGCTGGTGAATTTGCTGCTTGTCTCTCGCTCCTGGACAGGGTTCAAAAGAGAGTCGCCAACCTGATAGGTCCTGAACTGTCATCTAGGCTTCAGCCTCTGTCCCATCGACGAGATGTTGCACCCCTCTGCCTATTCTACAAATACTTTAATGGTGAATGCTCTGACGAACTGCAAACACTTCTACCTCCCGACAACCCCGACAAGCTACTAAGTCTCATCCCTTTACAGTAGAGATCCCTAGGTGCAAGAAAGCCTTTTACTCCAATAGTTTCTTCCCCAGAACTGCGGGTCTTTGGAACTCCCTTCCGGGATTCTGCTTTCCCAACTGCAATGATATGAAGAAGTTCAAGTGTAATGTTAACAAACATCTTTCTACTCTTCTCCCTTCATAATGACCCCGCAAATTAAGTCCCTAATAGTAGCCCCCTGCTTCAAAGTGGCACTGTGCCTTGTTTGGGGTGAAAATATAATAAAAAAAATATATACACGCATCCTAGCATACACACAATATATACACACACAGTCAGACTTTCCGCAGGCGGATACACATATCCCCATCCATACGTGTCTCCAAATACCACAGATATATACGAGACACATAGACATGTAGACATCAATATAGACTTACGTATATACTTACATATATATACACACATGGACACACAGATACCCGCTCACTCACAACGCATAAATACACAGCAATGCATGCACAAATACAAAAAAAACTTTTTTAATAATAAGATGCCTTTTAAATTCAATAGTGTGGTAACCCCTTTGTATGAAACAGCGTATTATTATAGTTTACACAGGCGTATATATACATATATAACATACATATTTAACATACATACATACATATATACCCAGACACCCATACATTCTGATAATATACATTATTATGATCATCGCATACGAAACAGCCTATTTTAATAGTTCATATATATATATATATATATATATATATATATATATATAAACATATATGTAGACACATACACATATATATGTATGCATATATATACATACATACACATATACACACATATATACATGCATACACATACACATATACACACATATACACATACATGCACAAATACATACATAAATACATAATATTTTTTTTACAAAGTAGTTACCACTTATCAAGGCCCAGAAGCCACTCAGCGATAAGGGTTATTGTAAGTACAGTACGTTAGTGTGGAGATTGAATAAAGTGTCTACTTTAGGGGGCGGTTCATCAGGAATTTGTTTACGTTGGACTTGAAGAAATCCGGGTTGTAGTCAGGTTGAAAGCAGGCAGACGGAACAGAGTTCCACAGGCGTGCAGTTCGAAGAAAGAAGCTTTGTTCATGGAATCTACGTTTTCATTTAAGCATAAATAAAGAGTGGGGAAACTAACTGACAGTGGATTCAGCTAGACGGGTGTTTTTCGTAAAAGATTGGCGAGGTAGGGACCAGAGACTGGAGTTCAGACAAGCACCTTCCAGAGAAATAAAGATAAAACAAAGATAGGCTTGCAACGTCTCTTCTGTGGGAGAGAGGTTGCAGGGAAGAGAAAAGGGCATCCTCCACTAAACCACGAAGTCTATGTTGTACTCTGTCAAGGCAGCAGAGGCTATTTTTAGCAGCTCCTGCCAAGATATGGCAACAGTATTCCATCCCTGGACGTATTTGGCTTTTATATAGATAGACAATTGCATCAGTAGTGAGATATCTTCTAGAGCGGTAGAAGGATGCTACCATCTTTCAAGCGACCTAGGCAACAGACTTGATGTACGTGTTCCATTTCAGATCAGTAGTGAAGGTCAAGCCCAGAAGCTTGTCAAAACATGGGGATTCTCCTAGACGAGAGTCATCCATTTCAATTGAATCCAGATGGGTATCAGAGCATTGATGATGTAAAGATAGGAGTTTGGTTTTAGATGCATTAAAGGTAACCAGCCATGTCTTCCCCCACTGAACCACGCTCTCGAGATCAGAGGAAAGAGAATCAGAGAGAGCTTTGTCATTTACAGCCTTTGATGTGCCGTAGATGGTCGTTTCATCAGCATATATGTCAACAAATGATTTTAGTATGTGCTTAGGTAGATCGTTGATGTAGATCAGGAAGTGAGTTGGGCCAAGGATGGACCCTTGAGGGACTCTAGCTTTAATACTCTGGACCTCTGATTTTTGTCCATCAACCACTACTCTTATGAGTCTTATGAGAGAGAAATGATTTAATGATAGAGGAACATTTCCAGTTATACCGTAGCTGGAAATTTTGTGAAGTAGGCCTTTATGCCATACCTTGTCGAAGGCCTTTGGTATGTCAAGAGCAATTGCCCTAGAAAGGAAGCCTTTGTCAAGAGATTCACTAATCCTATGAGATATACACGTTAGCACATCTGCGGTAGATCTTGCAGAACGGAGACCATATTGCGTGTCACTAAGAAGGTTATTTCTGCTGAGGCGGTTGACTATTTATCTGTTTAATATAAATTCCAGCAACTTACTCATGACACACAGGAGACTTATTGGTCTGTACTGAGAGGGGGATGACTTATCACCTGAGTTCTTAAATACAGAGCATACTGATGAGGTTTTCCAGGGTGTTGGAAAGCACTTCTCCTTAAGGCAACGCTTAAACAGTTTCGTAATTTTGGGAGCAAGTTCTGGTTGAAGCTTTTTTATCACTAAAATTGGGATGCCGTCAGGGCCAGTTGCTTTACTGGAATCAAGGTTCTTGATTAGCTTGGTGACCTCATGCACAGATATTTGTATGTTACCTAGCGTATTCTGTGTTATAGGAGGAAATATGGGGATGGCTTTCGTCGCATAGGGTGGAATTAGCTGCAAACTTCTTGACAAATGGTGTGGCCTTGTCTAAAACTGACGAGATGAGATTTGGTCCATTGATAATGGTTGGAATTAAATGCACACTTCTGTTCAGGATCCTATTTGTTATTTGCCAAAACTGGTGGGAACCAAGCCGCTGATCAGCTACTTTGAATTTAACAAACTGGGCATATAGCTCTCTTGCATTTTTTATCAGTCTTTTACAGTGGTTGCTGGCGTTCCTGGAAGCAGCTTTAGTCTCAGTGCATCTATTACGTTGGTAGTTATGGAAAAAGTGATTTTTGTGCGCAATGGCAGCAGCACATTCTGGGGAGAACTATGGCTGGCTGGTAGGTTTTTGTTGGAATTTTTTGGATGGTATGAATCGGTCTATGCCTACAATTAACCATTCGGTCAGGTTTGATACTATAGAGGACACATCCTTTTTAAACATGGAATGCAGAGGTAGATCAGCTATAAATGTACGGAAGCTATCCCAGTCAGCCATGGAGTATCGGTGTACCGTACGGTGGTGGGGTCCGTCTGGGGATTTATTACATTTCATTTTTATCTTAACTGATACGACGAAGTGGTCAGAGGATCCTAGAGGAGAAAAAACGGAACAGGAACATAGCTCAAGGGAAATTGAGAGAAAAAGGTCTAGGAGGCTTGCATATTGACCTGTAGTATCGGTCACACGGGTGGGCTCGCGAACAATCTGAGTGAGGTCATAAGCAATGGCAAAATCATAACAGAACCTCCCCTCATCGTCCGTCTTATTTGAGTGGGTTAGCCATTCCACGTTATGGACATGAAGTCACCACAGATGCGGATGTTAGCCAAGGGATGTGCGGACAGGATGTGGTCTATTTTCTTAGATATACTCTTAAAGATAGTAACTCCGCTGTTATGGGGCCGATAGAGTGCAAATATAAATGCAGTGGTGTTAGAAAGTGCTACCCGGAAGCACATATAAGGTAAATTAGGGTCTTCTCTGGAGATATCCATGCCACATGGGAAGCCATCTTTAATGTAGGCACATATTCCATGCTCATTGCGATTTTTGGGGTCAGATTTAAGTGTTAAGTTAGAGTATCCGTTAATTATGAACTCATCTAGGGAAGCGGTCGACCCTATTCCAGTTTCGCTTAGAAAGAATATGTTCAGTTTCGTCTCCTGTAATTGGGTTTCAACCTCTGGAAGGTTGGAACGTAGACCCCTGATGTTGGAGTAGGAGACATGGTAGTAGGTGTCTACGTTGGAAAATGGGGTTCTAGGTTTATTCGAGTTTTTTTCTGGAGATGTTTCATGTTGAGGTTTTGCGATTTGTGGAACAGGTCGCCATACTTGGTTAGAGCAGGATAGAGAGGGAAAGTAAGAGAGAAAAAGACAGGATTTTTTTGTAGCACATGGAAAGGTAAAGCCGTAACAATTACCCACTAGTATGGCATCGAGAGGTCCCACCAGAGACTACTGCATGGTCCAGAATCCATTCACCAAATGGCAATACAGCAGTCCCAGTACTTTGCGTCTGCTGATAGGACAGCCTCCTTAGTGGTTAATCCAAGGTTAGGGCCCCTGACTATCAGGCGAATAACGTCAGCCCAGACGAAACGTTTACCTCCAGCACCCTTACTAGTGACATGACCACAAGGATAGAAATAGAGACAGAAAAAATTCCGACATCTCAGACTACTGTTCAGCAAGTACTACCGACGTTTTAAGCAGTTTTTTCTTCACGCTTTGTCAGAAAAATCACTCATTTGAATGAGGACCGAGGGACAAAAAAAGGGAAGCGAAAGTTACTGGGGCTCCACTGTATTATCTACTCTCCATTAAAAAAAGGGGGAATAGGTATAAGAGACTTATTAATATCTACTTAGAGTCCGGTGCTCAATTATCATTTCAGGACGCTTTTTAATGGGTGGATGTTTTTTGCGTTATCTATCTCGGGTACAATCATTTGAGCTTCACCTTATAATTAAACTCCAATAATGAACTTTTATCAATTTGTGTAGTCGGCTTAATATTAATTTACATTTGAGTTTAGATAATTATTCAAGGTTTTAATTTGGGAGGTTCTCGTTTTCATAGGTGACTTTTTTTTCTTTCCGTTTTACATATAACAAGATAATATTGGTTAATAGCATATTTAACAAAGATTTCAGAACAAAAAAAAGCAAAACAAGATAGGTCAAATTTAGTTACGAGTTTTTAAGGCAAAGCTGTAACAAGAAAACAGTGGTAATTAGCACAAATTAGGTTCAAAAGTTAGATAGACACATTTTTTAACCTTAGCTTAAGAGTCTGCAAACAGCGACCTACCCCTCTTAAGGTCATATCGGAAGTGGGAAGCTGGCAGACTTTCATTCTAGCTACATAAATATATGGTGGACGTTGTGTGTGTATGTTTGGGGGGGAGGGGGTAATGCTTTTATTTATTTATTTTTTGTAATTTTATTTCTTTGTCTATTTTTATTCTTTTTTATTTTTTGCTTTATCTATCGGACTGGAATCTTAGAGCTTCACCTGATAATTAAAATCCAATAATGAACTTTTATCAATTTGTGAAGTCGGCTTAATTTACATTTGAGTTTAGATAATTATTCAAGGTTTTAATTTGGGTGGTTCTCGTTTTCATAGGTGACTTTTTTCTTTCCGTTTTACATGTAACAAGGCAATTTTGATTACTAGCATATTTGACAAAGATTTCAGAAAAAAAAGCAAGACAAAATAGGTAAAATTAAGTTACGAGTTTTTAAATCAAAGCTATAATGAGAAAGCAGTTAGCGGTAATTAGCACAAATTAGGTTCAAAAGTTAGATAAGTGTTAATGAATGCAAGGTGGTAGTATAGTAATCGTTAATGATATAAATTGGGTAGAATTTGATTATTTATGGAGACAGTTTAACAAGAACTTGTGTACATTGGATTTAAAGGCTACCATGTTGTACTCAACCAGGAAGTAGGCCAGTGGAACAATGTTCCACAGGCGGGCAATTCTGGAAAATAAGCTTTCTTTATAGAATCTGCGTTTAGATTTAGGCACAGTTAGAGAGTGGGAAAAATCGCATATAATGATTGTAGTCAGTTGAGTGTTTTTTGTGAACGTTTGGGGGAATGATAGGTTGGAGTTCAGCTGAAATGTTTTACAACCTTTGTTATAAGGTGCAGCGAATTAAGTATTATGGTTTCAGTTAGAGATTAACAGGAAATAGTATTTATTGCAAAAATGAGTACAAATTTAACCAATTTCAACCATCAATTTGACATAAAACATTCAATGTATATCAATGCGTTGTAAATTTTGACAGTTTTTAACAGACTAAAAAGTTTACTTTTAAATAAATTTGAAATTTGTTCATTTAAAGAATAATTTGGTGACAATTTTTTTTATTGTAAAAGAAAGAGAATATTATTTTCAAAGAATATAAGCAAAGACAAATAATAGTTATTTATTTTTTGGGGGGGATATTAATTTTTATTTCAATGTTACAACTTTCAATAAAAAAGGAAACATTAAGTTGACATATTTAAGGAATATTTATTGAAACAATACTTAACTAACAATGAAAATTATTTTTAAGGAAGGAGAAACAATGCTTTTTTTCTTATTAAACCTTACATAATAATAGCCAGAACTGCCCAGAATTAGGATCCAGAAATTTTCCACACTTCAATACTTTTATTGTCATTTGAAACTGTGAGATCGCTCATTTTTCAATCAAATCAATCAGTTGCCTACTCTAGTCGGAGACCCACCATAGTGCCCTGGGAGGAAGCTTCACATGCCTTTCCTTAGTGACTTAGTCCACAATTTATTGTAATTTACATTGCACTGTAGAGAACCTACTATTGATTTTATAAAATGATTTTTATATAATGGCTTGAATTAAACTTTAAAATACAAAGTTCAAGCATCATGGTTCAATTGTTATCTAAACAGAAACATTCATTTTGAATGCACCTCTGTTTTATCAAAAAACCTGCCGTTGATTTTATAAGCTGGACCTTTCTGCTTCTGCAATAATAAAACTTCACAAACGCATTTGTGATGTTAGGCTATATAAGAGTGTTAACTTTAGTCGAAATTGGACTGTACCTTCTTTAATCATATTTTTTCAATTATTGATAATTATCGGAGGCATTCCGATACAAAACCTATCTAAGCACACTCCCAGACATATAGTATATTTTGTGAAATGTCCCAAAAAGAAGGCCCAGTCGTTTCGGAGTGCATAGGAAACAAACTCACATGCACAAAGTGCCTTTTATATATTAGTAGAGATTTCTTCTGAATATTATGAACAGTAAATTATAAAGATAGACAAAGAAAGTACTACGGAATTTCCACTGTGTCTTGCAATTATTTACTCACTAGGATTCCTCATATGTGGAATTATCACTGATCACTCACTGCAGCAACAGGTTGGGTTCCTCGGAATCTGAGTAACAAGTTTCACTGGATTTCACACATTTTCTGTATCTTTCAGTAATGATTGCAAATCATTTTGTGATATCGCAACAACCATTTACCATTTATTTCTCATTGATAATGGTTTAAATTTTTCTTGGGAATCGGTGGGCAATACATCTTCTAAGCAGCCCACACTATTAATTTGATGTCAGGTTGTAATCGCATGCCAGTCGAGATTCCAATCTTGATAAGCTGGGCCATTTTGGTGGTCTACGACAATTTCAAAAGTCTATGACGATTTCAAAACTCTACGACAATTTTAAAAGTCTACGACAATTTAAAAAGTCTATGACAATTTCGAAAGTCTACGACAATTTTAAAAGTCCACGACGATTTGTAAAGTCTACAACAATTTACAAAAGTCTACGACAATTTCACAAGTCTACGACACTTTCAAAAGTCTACGAAAATTTCACAAGTCTACGACACTTTCAAAAGTCTACGACAATTTTAAAATCTACGACAATTTCAAAGTCTACAACAATTTCAAAAGTCTACGATAATTTCAAAAGTCTACGACAATTTTAAAATTCTACGACAATTTAAAAAAGTTTACGACAATTTCAAAAGTCTACGACGATTTCAAAAGTCTACGACAATTTTCAATGTCTACGAGCATTTCAAAAGTCTACGATAATTTCAAAAGTCTACGACAATTTCAAAGTCTACGAAAATTTAAAAAGTCTATGATAATTTTAAAAATCTACGACAATTTCAAAAGTCTACGCCAATTTCAAAAGTCTACGACAATTTTAAAATTCTACGACAATTTTAAAAGTCTACGACAATTTCAAAAGTCTACGACAATTTCAAAAGTCTATGACAATTTATAAAGTATGTGACAATTTTAAAAGTCTACGATAATTTCAAAAGTCTATGACAATTTCAAAAGTCTACGACAATTTGAAAAGTCTTTGAAAATTTCAAAAGTCTACGACAATTTCAAAAGTCTACGACAATTTCAAAATCTACGACAATTTCAAAGTCTATGACAATTTCAAAAGTCTACGACAATTTCAAAAGTCTATGACAATTTCAAAAGTTCATGACGATTTTAAAAGTCTACGACAATTTCAAAAGTCTACGACAATTTTAAAATTCCACGACAATTTCAAATGTCTTTGACAATTTCAAAAGTCTATGACAATTTTAAAAGTCTACGACAATTTTAAAAGTCTACGACAATTTTAAAAGTCTACGACAATTTCAAAAGTCTTCGATAATTTTAAAAGTCTATGACAATTTCAAAAGTCTATGACAATTTCAAAAGTCTACGACAATTTTTAATGTCTACGAGCATTTCAAAAGTCTACGACAATTTAAAAAGTCTACGATAATTTCAAAAGTCTACGACAATTTCAAAGTCTACGATAATTTCAAAAGTCTACGACAATTTCAAAAGTCTACGACAATTTCAAAAGTTCATGACGATTTTAAAAGTCTTCGACAATTTCAAAAGTCTACGACAATTTTAAAATTCCACGACAATTTCAAATGTCTTTGATAATTTTAAAAGTCTATGACAATTTCAAAAGTCTATGACAATTTCAAAAGTCTACGACGATTTCAAAAGTCTACGACAATTTTTAATGTCTACGAGCATTTCAAAAGTCTATGATAATTTCAAAAGTCTACGACAATTTCAAAAGTCTACGAAAATTTAAAAAGTCTATGATAATTTAAAAAATCTACGACAATTTCAAAAGTCTACGCCAATTTCAAAAGTCTACGACGATTTCAAAAGTCTACGACAATTTTTAATGTCTACGAGCATTTCAAAAGTCTATGATAATTTCAAAAGTCTACGACAATTTCAAAAGTCTACGAAAATTTAAAAAGTCTATGATAATTTAAAAAATCTACGACAATTTCAAAAGTCTACGCCAATTTCAAAAGTCTACGACAATTTTAAAAGTCTACGACAATTTTAAAAGTCTACGACAATTTTAAAAGTCTACGACAATTTACAAAAGTCTACGACAATTTTAAAAGTCTATGACAATTTATAAAGTCTGTGACAATTTTAAAAGTCTACGATAATTTCAAAAGTCTATGACAATTTCAAAAGTCTACGACAATTTGAAAAGTCTTTGAAAATTTCAAAAGTCTACGACAATTTCAAAAGTCTACGACAATTTCAAAAGTCTATGACAATTTCAAAAGTCTACGACAATTTCAAAAGTCTACGACAATTTCAAAAGTCTACGACAATTTCAAAAGTTCATGACGATTTTAAAATTCCACGCAATTTCAAATGTCTTCGACAATTTCAAAAGTCTATGACAATTTCAAAAGTCTACGACAATTTCAAAAGTCTACGACAATTTTAAATGTCTACGACAATTTAAAAAGTCTTCGATAATTTTAAAAGTCTATGACAATTTCAAAAGTCTATGTCAATTTCAAAAGTCTACGACAATTTCAAAAGCCTACGACAATTTCAAAAGTCTACGACAATTTCAAAAGTCTACGATAATTTCAAATGTCTACGACAATTTCCAAAGTCTACGACAATTTCAAAAGTCTACGACAATTTCAAAAGTCTACGATGATTGGAAAAGTCTACGACCATTTCAAAAGTCTACCACAATTTTAAAAGTCCACGATAATTTCAAAGTCTACGGCAATTTTCCAAGTCTATGACAATTTCAAAACTCTACGACAATTTTTAAAGTCTACAACAATTTTTAATACCTGTACAAAAACGGTCTGGAAACTTATTGAAGACACATGGTATACTACAGTGCCCTTCTACTATACTATTGAAACAAATAGCCGACATATTTAGATATGAGATTTTGATAGCATTAAATTAAGGATTTCGTTTGGTGAAAATCTTTGAAAAAAAAATGAAGGTTCCAATTACACAAAATACAAACATATGTATTACACTGCCACAGCATGATACATCTAAAATAGAAATAGAATTGAACTCATTCACTACATAATTCTTTTTATCAAACCCCACACGCATAGTTATATTACCCGCCCCTATCCTCTTGTTACTTTTTAACAAGTTGTACGTTTTTTTACTACGTAAAAATTTATAGTGAATTCCGTTTGGAGTCCATAGGTCTATCCTCAGATTTAGCAACCACTCCTGCGAGGTTTACACAGATATACATAAGATATAATACGATGTAATAATAATAATATAATAACGTATGACAAAAAATTTAGAGCCTTTAGGTAATACAAACGGAATAGAAAGGTTTATATATTTTAGTACTTACCTTTTTTTCACCCACATACATATACATATACATACAGATCATATACACATACATGCACACACCCAAAAATATCCACATACATACATTATTTCGAGACTATACAATATATAATACAATCTATACAATATATACAATATATACATTTTACAATATATACATTTTACAATATATACATATACATATACAATATATATATATATGTATATATATATATATATATATATATATATGTATATATATATATATTCACGCCAATATTATTAAATGCAACGGAGACATTTTGCCTTATGATTCTTTTTTTTTTTTAATTTTTGGCTATTCCGTATAACGTTTTTTATATCGAAATCAGAAATATTACTAAAAGTTCCATAATTGTTGCTGTCACGAGCGCTTTCGATTCGTCCACAGATCGACTTCAGGTGTTGAACTAAAAGGCGAAGGAGCAAAAATGAGAATAAAACAGCGAAACCAAAATATGCAGTAAACGGTGTTAGGTGATGATAAGTTAAAATATACAGAGTCGATGAAAAGTCGATTAAAAATATAGGTAGATTAAAAATTAAGGTATTAAAATCAGCAAGTTCGTGGACACTATTAACAAAGTCCGTCTACTATGAACTACGTGAAATTTTTGTGGCAAGAGTTGCGCAATCTCAAACTACACCTCTCCTGAGTCGAAATTGTTGATTAACAGTGGCAAGTGGCAAGTGGAGGTTAAGGATGTCTAGAAAAAATTAAAATCACGAAGCAAAATGTCTCCGTTGCATTTAATATTTGCCTGGATGAAAAACGTATGCCTAAATATACCAAAGTGTGTACGTGTATGTGTCTGTGAGTTTGCGCGGAGTTAACTTTGGATTCTGACTCGTGGGAAAACCTAGCTCAAAAAAGAGAATTCTGGCGAACAGAAAGCTATAAAGTAGCTATGATTGCTGAATCTCTACGCATTGAGGAAAACAAGAGGGAACATGCTTTTCCAAAAGACAATGCAGTTGGTAGGTCTGCTTCGAAAATTATCACAGAAGTATCTTATATGCGGGATATATCTCAGAGCTCGGACAGTGACGAGTTATCTCAACCACTTCAGAAGTAATGGTTCAATATCAGTATATATATATATATATATATATATATATATATATATATATATATATATAAATATATATATATATATATATATATATATTAGATGGGTGCAAAAATGATGTCGCATGTTATCATGTATATATATATATATATATATGTAAAAACATTATTTTTTAAATAGCTTAATATATATATATATGTATATATATATATATATATCTATAATATAAAGCTGAATGTGTGTGTGTGTATGTGTCTGGTCACGAATAGGCTCCTATATGGTTGACTATGTAAAAAAGCTGATTACATATAATGATAGAAGATGTATCAAGACACAAGAAATGGTATGTTTGATCTGGCAGAACGGTGGTTCATTAAAATTGTGGGTCTGCGCACACGCCTGGTCCACAAAGTATAGATATAAAAAATTAAAAATTTTTTTTTTTAAAGTTTACAAGTATTTTTCACATACATGTACATAAGAATACTTTGATAAGTATGTTTTAACTTAAATAGGGATGGTATCATAAAATTGTGTGGTCTGCGTTCGCGCCTAGCCTCCATAGAATGAAAATATGCATAAACTTTAATAAAGACTTTTCATATCTATCTGCGTAAGTATACTTTGGTAATTATGTTTCAGTTTGAAGAAATATGGTATAATAAAAATATGGGGTATTCGTTCGCACCTGACCTCCATAGAATGGAAATATGTCAGAAAGTTTAACAAGGTTTTTTAATATAGCTCCACACACTATTGTGATAAGTGTTTCAGTGTGAACAGGTATGGTATAATAAATTATGAGGGTTTTCTTTTTTATTTTTACTTACATCATATTTTGCTCTGGTTTTGATACCCCCAAATTAAACCAAAATTTACAACCCTTCCTTTTCATAACTTATCATACGTTCATAAATCAGTCTATTTTCTGTTGGCTGTTTTTGAACCCAGTCGGGTACTTTTGCTAGTATATATATATATATATATATATATATATATATATATATATATATATATCAATATATATATATATATATATATATATATATATACATATATATATTGATGAATCGCACAGGTAAGAAATTAATTTTCATACTATGAAAAGTTTTGTAATTGCAATTAAGAATAGGAAATTGGATCAAAATTTTTGTAACTTGTCTTCTTCCTAAGATTAAGCGTGGTGGTGTTTGATCAACACTACTGGGGAGCCATGATGTAATACACTGTTTTGTTTTTAAATCCCCGAAACAGTGTCTCATGGTAAACAACTGATGATCCCTTGAAAAATAAAAAAAATGGTATTATAGTAAATTTGAGAGAGTTGATGCAGTGATTGCAGGTGATGAAATGACTTACTGACTAGATTTTTTTTTTTTTTTAACGAATGATAAAAAATATTTTTTTGTATAGTTTCAAATGTTAAAAGCTTCAAAGACTATATGTATATATATATATATATATATATATATATATATATATATATATATATATATATATATTCTTGATGGCATCTTTAATATATACCGATCACGAGAGATTAAAAAAAGAAACAATTAAAATAAATGGCTAAAATAAAAAGACTTCGAATTTCAAATCTCTATAATTATCTTTTATGGTATCAGATCATATACAATAATGCAGGCGAAGATGTTTCTGACTGCTTAGTAGTGATATTCCCCGGTAGTTGTAGCTCTTCACAGTCTCTCTTTTCTCACGTAATTTAGTCCACTCACTGATGCGTCTGTGGGACAAATAAAATCCTTGGTTACCACCGAGACGCTGTACAGGTCTCGCTGATCAACATAGCTTTGTACTTCAGCTGCTTTTCTTCGCCACGAGGTTTTCTGTGATTCTCAAGTGGCACTCAGCTACGGCTTGTCAATAAATATGCTTATTGGTTGCTCTAGGGTGATTCTCCATAGTACAACGTGTTGGCTGCAGTGAGAAGAGAGATGGTTCGGTGACACTCATTGAACCAGTCTTATTTTCCATGTATTAATAGCTGATAGTTTCCTCCGCGTCCCTGAAGGTGGTTCAATGGCGCTCCATAAAAATCTGATTCACAGAGTCAGCAAGGTTACGTTTGCATGGTTCTCTAACATTCTGTTTCAGTTGCCAGTTGCGGAGATTGTTACAGTCAAAGCGTCGGTGTGGTATGTTATCTGCCATCCTTCTAGGTGGTCGAAGTGTTCTCACGGATAGTCTGGAGATTAGGAGCCTGTGATCCGTCTAGAAGTTATCTGTTACTGATATGAATCGGATGATGCGAACGTCTCTGCTTTCTCTGGTGTTGGTAATGACAGTTCAGAATGTTCCAGTGTTTGAACCAGAGGTGTCCCTATGCTGTCTTCTCTCGGTTCGGGAGCCCGAAGATTGTATTGATCACAAGTTCATGTCATATACCAACGAATTGCACGAATGCTTTTGTTTGATTGAACTTGTATTGTTTGTCTGTTTCTTTGTATTTTCTCTATGTTTCGGATAATCCATTGCGCATTTCTCTAGAATTTTCATATCTGCATCTATAGAGAGAGACCAGATGCGCAGCAATGGAGAATACTTTTTTACGAAACTAGTTACAACGACATAAAGTGCATTATTGAATAATTATCTCGCAAATAAATATAACCGACAACGAAACGCCATTTTTAACTTTTTTCAATATTATCATTATAAATAGAGTAAATTTTAAAGTGAGACCTTCTCACTCAGATGTACTTTTAAAACAATATAAAAAGTCGCACAGTTGAATAAACTAGTCAATACCCGGTACTCGTACGGGACTGGTGACTGAAGTGTGGTGTTCGCACAGATGCTGAACTCAAATTAATTGTCCTTAGTCAATGGAGAGGGACAACCTACTATACTAAGGCAATTTTATTTGTGCAGAATGCCCTTTTTGAGTGGAGCTGGTTATCTCCCACATTAAACAGACCTTGTGTAATATATTGTTTCGTGGGAAACAAATATATAATCAGTTGAATTAACTAGATCCACGCTTGATTGAGTTGACAAATCTCGCAAAGAAAATAAAATGGAAGAAAATACGTTTACGTCCGAAAATTCGACAGATATACACAATAGATTATCCGAAATATCAAAAAGATGAAAGGGAAATACATTCTCTGCTTTTCAATAATGTTTGTCTATATAAAAGCATACTGTATATGAAATAATGGGTTATATATACTAGCAGGCCGCCCGACGTTGGCCGGTGTTGCTCGGTATTCAAATACACTTAAAAATTATATGTAAATGTATGCTCATTTCGTATTTACTATTATAGAGCCAAATCTCTATCAATTAAGTTAATGTACCGAAAGCATAGAAGTGATTTTAGAAGTGAAAAAATAAATGATTTGGTGTCATCAATTAGAATCGAAACCCAAACATAGTTACCCAGCCTTATTCGTCAACGTATGACGCAAATTAATACGTATACACAACCTACATAACATTTTCCTCGGGTTGTTCACACGTAATCGTCTGAAAAAAAAAGCAACAAACGTCTTATATTTTTAGTAAATTTGCTGTGAAGACTTTCACATACAACTACTACTACTACTACTAGTAATAATAATAATAACAATAATAATACGATTACTACTACTACGACAACTGCTACGACTACTACTACTACAACAATAATTTTTTATATAATAAAATAATCTACTTTACTTTTATATTTACATGAAATATAATTTTAAATGCGAAACAAAATATAAGGAAAAACCTCTTAAAAATATATTTTAAATTTATTTCAAATATTTATCTAAAAAAATACGCACTTACATTTTTTATCTGTGTACTTGCGTCTTATCGGTAGAAGGTTAGTGAAACTGACTAAATTGTTTCAATTATTATAATAACCACATCCTTAATATAATAATCATTAATTACTAGCTTTGAGGTTTGACATCTGAGTACTTGCATTTTATCTGTGGAGGGAATATAAAACTGACTAATTTTTTTCAATTGTATTAACTAGAAGGACATGTGGAAATTCCACAGCGAACACTTTCATATGTTATACATTTATGTTGGCATTCCGTGGCTGTTCAGCGTAAATGGAGAAGCCCTGATATTATTGTAGCCCTTTTGTTAAAACTGCAAAACTACTTATCTACGCTAGCAGGGGCGCTCAGGAGACAAAAACACGCTTAAATATGATATTTTAATTCATGCAGATTTCGTATATATTATTATAGAATCAATTTTCTATCGATTCTTATATATTATCAAGTTGTGATTGCAAAAATAACAAAATATATCCATATAACTTGGGTGCATCAGCTTGAATCAAATCTGAAACGAGATTTCATTTCAAATATATATATATATATATATATATATATATATATATATATATATATATATATATATATATATATATATATATATAACTTGAGTTCCTTGAGCTATAATCGAAACCGAAACTTAAACTCATCGAGCATTCTTGGTAAAAGTATTTATTATAAAAAATCGAAGGTCATAAGGATAAAAGGACAGTCACTCTGAAGGGAAAAAATGATATAAGCATGCCACACAACATAACACACAAGCTATCGTATTAATATATAGACTAGCGGGACCTGTGGAAATTCCACATGGAACTCATTCATATGTAATATATTGATGTTGGCATTCTGTAGATGTTCAGTGTAAATGGAAACGTTCTGATATTATTGTAGCTTTTTTGATAAAACTTCAAAATTATTTATCTAAGCTAGCATAAGCGCCCAGTAAAGCACGGTCAAATATGAACGGTGATGAGACAATGGGGGATGCATGATGGGGGTGTAGAACTTGTATATATGCAGCTTCAGTATTCTTCATTCCCTGTAACGCTTATTCGTTATATTGTCTTCTTGTATTATTCTCCGCATTCAAGGGGTTTCCTTAATATTTCAGCCGTTTTCATTATCGTTAGTCGTTGTATTTTTGCAGGTATTCCTCTGATTCCAATTTTTACATTCTTTTTTCGAAGTTTTTCGGAAATTTTCATAGTGCTCCTACTATTATCGGTACTATTTTGATTTTCTTCATCATCCAAACCCTTTTAACTCTCTGGCTAGCTCTGTGTATTTGCTTCGTTTCTCCTTTTCTTTCATACTCACCCTGTGATCAGCTGGGGCAGCAAAGTCTACGATTTGACAGTATTTTTCTTTCTTGTTAATTATTACGACATTTGGTTTTCTTTCTTGGATGGGGTTTTCTGTCCGTATGTCCATGTCCCATAGGATTTTGTGGTTCTCGTTTTCGAGTGCTGTTGCGGGTTTATCTTTATGCCATTTGTCTGTGCGCTCAAAATGCAGTCGTTTGCACAATTCCCAGTGCACCGCCCTCCCAACGTGGTCATTCCTGTTTTTGTATTTCTTTTGAGCCAGTTTGCTGCATTCACTTACTATATTGTTTATCGTTTCGTCTCTTTGTCCACAGAGTCTGCATTTGATATTTCCTTGTGTTTTATCGATCCTTGCTTTAATATGGTTGGTTCTTCTCGAGTTATCTTGTGCTGCAGTATCAGAGATTCAGTTTCTTGGTTTATATGTCCTTTTCACATCCATGTCTAGGTGTTTTCTTTATTCTCATCCTTTGTCATGCTTATGAATCTTCCGTGGAGTTATTTCTCTTCCCATTTCTGTTTTCTTGTTATGTCATTTGTCTCCCTGTTTTCTGTTTTGTTGGGGTTTTTTTCAGTGTCTCTCTCTGCCTTAATTATCCTTTCAGTGTTTTGCATTATGTATTTTTCTAGTTCTTTTTCTGTGTCCTTCACAGAGACTTCTATACAGATCAGACCTCTCCCGCTGTCTTTCCTTTTCACGTAGAGTCTGTCAATATCGTTATTTGGGTGTAGTGCATTATGCATGGTCGTGAGTTTCCTGGTTTTCTGGTCGAGCTGTCTCAGTTCCTCTTTTGTCCACCCTATAAACGGTCCAGAGTATCTTACTAGTGATACTGCCCATGTATTTATATCTTTTATTTTATTATTTCGTTTCTGCTATATAATTTCGTTTCCAGGAGTTTTCTTGTTCTCCTGAGGTATTTTTTCCCAATTTTCTCTTTCATTCCTGTTGCTCTGATTGTGTCCGCTCCCAGAATTCCCAAGTATTTATAGTCGTCTTGTTCCCCTAGTACCCTAATTTCTGTTTGGTTGGATAGTTCCATGCCTTCTGTCGTTTCCAGTTTTCCCTTTCTTATAACTAGTAGTGTTCACTCCAAATTCCATTTGGATATCTTGGCTGAAGATCCTGGTAGTGTTGATTAGTGTCTCTAGCTCTTTTTCTGTCCTTGCAAAAAGTTTTAGATCGTCCATGTACATCAGGTGGTTCATTTTTTTCCTCTGTATTGGAGAACTTGTATTCGGCTTGGCACTTTCTCAGTTCAAGGGCATCATGGCTATGATAAACAGTAGTGGTGATAGTGAGTCTCCTTGGAAGATGCCTCTTTGTATGTTAATTTCTGTAATGTGTTGTCCATCAGCTGTCAATTTCAGTCTCCATGTTTCCATTGCATTTTCTATTACGTTGGTGATACCGCTTGGTATTTTACACATTTTTTAAGCATTCTATTATCCATGCTTGGGGGATCCTGTTGTACGATTTTTGAGTCGATCCATGCCATGGCTAAATTCTTTCTTCTCCTTTTTACCCTATTTAGGATCTTTTGATCTATATATAGCAGGTCATGTGTTCCTCTTTTTCCTTTTTGGCATCCTTTCTGCTCCTCGGGGATGAGTCTACGGTTATTCAGGGAGCGGTAGATTTATTCCCTCAGTTGTGCTGTCAGTATTTTCCACATAGTTGGTAAGCACGTGATTGGCCTATAATTGCTGGGACGGTTCATTTCTCCGTGTCCTTCTGTAGCTATGTGGTTCTACCTTTTGTCATCCAGTCTGGCACGCTTGCTTCTTGTATACATCTTTTCAGGTTTTGGGCTAGCCTTTCATGTAAAGTTGTGAAATTTTGAACCAGTATGCATGTATCCCGTCGTGCTCTGGAGCTCTCTAGTTTGCCATTTTTCCTATGGTTTTCTTTAGCGTTTCCTTGCTGATTTGCTTCACTGTTCCTTGTAACTCTTCTTTCACGTCTTTCAGCCATTCGGCATTTCTATTCTGATATCGTCGCTCTTCCCATATTTTACTCCAGTAGAGTTTTGTTTCTGTCGGATTTGTTTGTTCTGTTTTTGTTTTTCCTCCGTTCACATTTTGGTAGAATTGGCTTTCATTAGTTTCAAATGTTATGTTTTGTTTGCATTTTACAGATTTATATCTATATCGTCTCAATTCGCTTCTTTGGATTTTATTTTTTGGTCACGTTCTTCATGTTTCTTGTTTAGCCTCTCCCTGTCAGCTACATTTCCAATATTCCGTTTTCTCCACATTGCTTTCTTTTTGTTGATTATTTTGGTTTCTTTTTTATGTTTGTGTATTTGAGTTTCCAGTCTTATTTCCCATCCAGGTTTTGTCGGTCCGCTTGTCTCCGGTTGTTTATTTGATTTGAGAATCATACATATCATTTTGGCGCCTGCATAAATTAAGTCTGTGATTGTATTTGTTGGGATGTGTGTGAGGAGCTTGTTAACCATCTGTTTCTCTTTTTAATTTCTTCTGCTCTTGGTTCCTTAACGATGGAAGCTTTATTTTTTCCTCGTTTATGAGCTGTATTTTGTTTACTGCATTTGCTTCATTCTCTGTTAGTTCTGTTTCATTGTTCTCGGTTTCCACGCTTGTAGACTTCGATCTTTGTAGGTCCTCGGCCTTTGGCGTTTTACTTGTGAGACTTCAACTTGTGGGGTTGCTCTACGTGCAGTTCATGTGGATGGTGCTTCTTGTTCAGTTTCATCATCATCATCATCATCATCATCATCATCATCATCATCATCATCATCATATTATTATTATTATTATTATTTCACTCATTAGGAGTTGTCTCACAGGCCATCATCAGTGATCGCTGTGGTGTTCCCAGGAGACCGTGTCACAACAAGTCTCCCCAGATCAGTGTTCTCCACCTCTTGACCACTTGTGCAAATGATTGCTCGTTATCGCAATAACCGTTGTCATTGGTTTCTCGTTGGCATCGGCCATTGGTATTTCCTGGGGTTTGGGTAACAAAATGCCTCCGCAACCTACCAGATTTGAACTGCACACTTCCAATGGAGAATTGGTTAGTACTCTCCCGCCTTGGTTTTACATCCTCTCTGACCCTTCACAACTAGTTGATATGGAGCCAGTCGATGCCATCTACACCAGTTTTTTTTAATAATAATAATAATAATAATAATAATAATAATAATAATAATAATAGTGCTTGTCCAGTGTACGCACGTGTATTTTAAATAGTATTTCCAAGTTAAATTAATTTTTTATGGTATTTTTATGGTTACTTTTCTACCTGACTGAATAAGTTTTTAGTGTTTTTATTTAAGGTAAATTTTTTATTTGATTCGAATATCATAGTGTTTATCAATATATTTGGAAAAAAAAAACAAATGGCGGCGAGCTCGTTGTTGAATACGCTAATTTCTGGAGAATGAGTTCAAACTAAAAAAATATACAGAATAATGTTAGAAACACACTCAATATATGTCAGCCTATGTTACGGTAACATATATTGAGAGGCTTTTTCAAATATAACGATCAATACTATGATTTTTAACCCAATAAAAATTTTACATTAAATAAAAACACTAAAAACTTAACAAGTTAGGAAAAAACGTAATTTATCTTGCCTTTGATAACATTTAATTGTTATATATTTGTTTTTTTGATAACTTTCTCGAATCTATGTGTATAGTTAAATACCCCCAAATGCCATAAAAAATTTTCGAATCTGTGTATAGTAACACCCCCTCTTTTTTCATTAAATTGTTATGTAAAAGTGCAGAATAGTTAGACTCCCCCGTTTAAAATGGCTTTCTAAATAATATTATTTCAGCACGGTGCGTACAACATTTATTCATAAGAGAAAACACAAGAAAATATGTTAACTAAAATTTAATGTACTCTTTATTTTTTATTTCATATCAAATTTGATTAGTTAATGAATTTTTAAGATGAATTTGTGCTGGTATGTTTTTGGTGAGAAGTGAGAATTTCCTATTTCATTTCCGTAATTTATTTACAGTTAAAATGTTATATAACAGACAAAAACTTTTTAAAAGTTAAATATATTAAAAAAAAAGGTTTTAAATATAGTTCAAAGAAATAAATTACGCCCGGTGCTAAAATATTGAATTCATCAATTGTTTTAGTCGTCAACAACAGCAAAACAACAACAACAAAAACTTGAAAATATTTGGAAATACGCAATGAAAAGTTTTATTTATTATTAAAAGAACAGACTGAATATTATTCTCATATAAAATGTTGCAGTTTAAAAAAAAAATGAAGTATTCGACTTCCTTCGCTAACAGTA
Organism: Euprymna scolopes; assembly: GCF_053919585.1. Taxonomy (NCBI): domain Eukaryota; kingdom Metazoa; phylum Mollusca; class Cephalopoda; order Sepiida; family Sepiolidae; genus Euprymna; species Euprymna scolopes. The sequence continues at coordinate 109,961,206 of NC_136493.1, read as the reverse complement.
AAAGTTCCTTCGATAGAAATAAAACTAACCGTTATATTTTGTTAGATTCAAATTATCCCAATGTGCAATTATAATAATTATCCAAATAGAGAATTGTTTTTTCTCTTTAGAAGAAGAAAGTACGTGGACTATTAGACTACCTTCATAAAATTATCACAGCCATATTTTTATGACTATAAGCATGACCACGTGATTGAACACAAGAAACTTTAGGTACCCTTCACCTAGATATCGATTTGAAAATGACGTCACGCTGTCATGTTCACTGGCCTCCTTCTCTCTCGGTAGCCGTGGCTAAGCTCTTATTCCTCTAATTAAAAATAGGACTATACTCCACCTAACATCTTTTTAGTATACATTTACACAGGTAAAATGGGGCTAGGCTTTTTTAAAGAGGCCTCATCGCGGTCAATGTAAAAATGAAAATGCTTTCTGTTCGACCAATTCTTTTACGAGGGGTGTGCAATAAGTAATGCCTCTGACCCACTTTCAGTTATCTCATCTAGCTGGAATTTTGCTTATGCAATGATTTATATCTCTACGGGTTATGTGGCAAATTACAGCTCTGAACTAATGGTTTCTGTTTTACAGGTGTGAAATGGAGGCTGTTGAATGTCGAGCAGTGATACGGTTTTTGTATTTGAAAGGACGCACACCACAGGAGACTTTTCATGAAATGAAAGAAACTTATGGCGATAATGCCCCATCATATGACCTTGTAAAACGCTGGCATCGTGAATTCAAACATGGCTGGAAGTCTGTGAAAACAGCTCCCAGACCTGGTCGCCCCCCTTCTGCCATTGATGAGGCATCTGTCCGTCAAGTTGAGGCTACAATTTTGGAAGATCGGCACATTCCTATTCGCCAAATAGCCCAAGATGTCAAGATTAGTACAGGGTCTGTGGAAACTATCATTCATGACCATTTGCATATGCATAAGGTTCCTGCCAGATGGATTCCCAGGTTGCTCACACCATTCCAGAAGCGAGAACGCGTCGAGTGCTCGAGGATGAATTTGGAGATGTGCCAAGAAGATGAGTCAAAGTTTTTCAAAAGACTGATTACACATATGAAACCTGGGTCCATCACTATGATCCAGAGACCAAAGGCCAGCCAATGCAGTGGAATCACTTGAACTCACCACCTCCAAAGAAGGCAAGGACGCAGCCATCCGCTGGCAAGGACATGCTCACGGTCTTCTGGGACCAGGACGGAGTAGTGATGACGGATTTCCTGGACAAAGGGTACCACAATTACAGAAGCCTATTATGCTTCACTTTTGAGGAAATTAAGGGAAGCTATCAAAACCAAGAAACGGGGCAAGATCAGCAAAGGTACCCTCCTCCTGCAGGACAACGCTCCGGTCCACAACTCGCATGTCGCTAGATCAGAAACACGGGCGTGTGGTTATGAAATCCTCCCCATCCTCCCTACTCTCCTGACCTTGCACCCTCTGACTTTTACCTCTTCCTAGCCATGAAGTTGTTTTTGAAAGGAAATGGTTTCCCAGATGATGCAGCCTTGATTTCTGAAGTCACGTCGTGGTTGGAGGACCAACCTGGGGTGTTCTACAAAAAGCGGTCTTCAGAGCTGCATCAAACGATGGGAGAGATGCATAACTCTGGGTGGTTCCTATGTAGAGAAATGCTAATAACTGTGCCAAGTTTCGTTGTTCTGCTTCTATGAGAAGTTGGTCAGGGGCATTACTTATTGCACGCCCCTCGTAGTAAGCAAGCGTGAAAAGTTTTTTAAGTTTGTATGGATAGGGAGCATACAATTTTATTGCTTTTATATCCACTTTCTTTCTTCTCTATTTGTTTGAATATTCTTCCTAATTAATAATCCTAGCAAAGCCATTATCACTACACCAGCAGAAAGCCAGGCATATTAAATCAACGTTAGGTTATTTTATATGCGCGTCTGAAATGAATGTTCTGTTTAGAGCACAACTGAACGATGGTACTTTACTTTTGCGTTTTAAATTTTAATTCAATCCATTATATAAACAAACTATGAAATTAACATTAGGTTCCCTACTTTGCAATGTAGACTACAATGGATTGTGGACTAAGTCACTGCGAAAAGATATGTGAAGCCTCCTCCCGGTGCACCGCGATGGTTCTTCAACTAGAGCAGGGAATTAATCGATTTGATTAAAAAATGGACGATTTACACCAATTTCGATTACAATAAAATATGAGAGCGTGAAACATTCGTTGATCATTATTCAATCGCCGGAAACGTCGTGTCTCTCTGCTAATAATTGCTAATTTTCTTTCAAAACAGATAAGTTATTGTTGCAAATTGAGGAAAAAACATATACAAACAAAAGTAAAACAAAAGCAATGATAATTTCATAAATATCGACAAACCAGAACAGACCACTACTCAAAGTTAGCAGCAAACGGCGTTTGGTCAGATCCTTTCCCTGATATTAAACTTCATCAGTAATATAACGTCAGGCGAGAGTTTAAATTTCCCAAGTCTATTAATTTATTAAATTGTTAGGCGAAAGTACATAATACTTAATAAAGAACATTCCTCTTCACGTTAAGGCTGGCTTTATAAATAACGCTGTTATTATTTCAGCAGTTTAATTAGATAAATTGCTACCAGTAATTGGTTTTATTATTAATTTTTAAGCCATTATCGATACCCGAAAAGCATGACCCTATGATGGCGGTCAGTTTTTTCTTCTTTTCGTGTAACGCCCAACAATACTTGTTTCTCGAACCGAATAAAATTTTAAAGTCTATTGTAAACAAAGTCAACGTTCCTATTATATAAAAAATGAATTTGATTGTTTGTTAATGTATATTTGTAAATTAATTTTGCTAATTTTCTGTATAATAACATGTATTCCTGAACAAGTAAAACTCGTTTTGGTGCAAGAAAATTAAAAGCAGTGGCCACCAGCGATTAAATCTTCAAATTAAGTTTCAATTTTCAAAACTAAAAAAAAAAAGAGAATTTAGGTAAATTAGATTGTTTTTTTTTTCAGATTATAATACATAAATATTTTAAAGATAAAATAGTGATTAAATAAAACGTTATGATACTTTGTTCAATGCTTTTACAGAGTTTGAATATAACTTACCCGACTTCTTCCAAGCTAAATATAAGGAGGCTTAGCCCTATTTAAAACTAGGGGAATGGGAGGTTAGCCTGCACTTTTCAAACGGTCCTACTTTTCGGTTGTCAAATTGCCATCTTCATCTATTTATTCACTTTTGCCATTTTTACCGGTGCCATTTTTATCGGTGCCATTTTTATCGGTGCCATTTTTACCGATGCCATTTTTATCGGGCATCGCTTCCAATACACTGGAATGTTCCGATTTTTCCGATTCTCGATTCCGATTCAGATTAATCCTCATAACACACACGCACACACGTATGTGTGTTTGTGTGTATAATAAAATTTTAATTGATACATAAAATAATAATAATAATAATAATAATAATAATAATAATAATAATAATAATATATATATATATATATATACATATATATATGCGCAAGGAAACACTTCTGGCTTAACGGTTTTTTATAGCATGGTAAAATATAACGTCAGAAGAATGTTTCAAGAATGACTAGAGAAGAGAATGAGAATGAAATCCAATGTCCTTTCTGGTCTGATAACCATACACTAATTTATTACTTTTTTGTTCTCTTTGTGTTTTAGGCTTTTTGTTCGGCTTTCGTGAAAGTTCATAAATCTATGCGCTATCTTAGATTTCTAGTAACGGATCTGAACACTCCTTGGGATGTGGCTTTTCAAACGGAACCTCGGATTAGTTTCTTATTGGTTCCACTTCATATTTCAGCATAAAAGTAGGTCAGTTTATATACCTTTAACTTATAGTAATTATATTGCCATATATATATATAAATATATATATATATATATATATATATATATATATATATATATGTGATATATTTACTAGGTCAACAAGTCATATTGCAGGGCAAGTCAAAAGTAGCGCCATCTCATTTATTTCTACCTTCACGCAACTTGTAATATGGTTCACACACAAAAAAAACAAAAAAACTAATGGGATCACTCAAAAAAGGAATACTGCTTAATTCAAGCTCTATCCCTTTGGTGCGTTAATTAGAGCATCAACCAATACGTTTACTCTTTTAATAGGGTCGGGAAATTTTAATCTTTTTATTAAGTCAACAACTGATTAGTTGATTAGGTTATAATATAATTAGATTTGTTTATATATTTATCAGGTAAACTTTTAGTATATTAAATATGCCAACAAAAACGTATATTCATATCTCCTGTCAAAAATAAATATGTGTGTTTATATAATTTATATAATGGTTTAATCATCTACCGCAATCTAAAAGACAGTAAATTACAAATTTATTTATACCTCTTCGTTTTGATGTCTTCATTTTAGAAGAGACTGGGGGGATACCGGCGTTGCCCGGGTGTTTGGAGGTGTGTGTGGTTTTGGGTAAATCAAAACACCCGGGTGTTTGTGTCGGGGGATTAAAAATAGTATTGGTATGTAAGTATGAAGGATCGAACCCGAACCCTTGAGGCAAAGTTGGTAATTAAAGTGTGAAAAAAAGTGTGACGTTAATCACTGGGCCACCAGGAAACACTTACGGAATCACGTTTGAATTTATTTAACTATTTAAAATTAGAAGGAGCCCGTTTTTAATTACTTAATGAGTTCAACTTTGACTGTGGGGTAGTATTTTATTTAATGCGGGAACGCCTTTTAATTTTTTTTTTTTGCTTGTTTCCCCAAGATGTTGGGGGGATCAGCCTCCCATAAAAAGGGGATTGTCCAAATTGCATAGCAATTATCTGATATAAGGAAAAACTCCACATTGATCAAATCTGATTGCTTTCGGACATTTCCGGCGATCGCGACCGAAAAATACCGGCAGAATTAGTGTCGCTTTTATTATACGAAAAAGCTTAATCCACATGCGGCGATCGAAAAATGTCGAATATTTATCTTTTTAAAGTCGGGAAAATTGAATAGACAGACGACCTCCGTTGTTAACTCGTAGATATTATGATTAAGACGTGATATAAAAAGTTTTAAGAAGCCGACCGATCGCTTCTCGGAAAAAAAGCCTTTTACAGACATGCACAAAAGCGAACATACATACATACAAACATACACACGTTTTCGCTTTTATATTTATAGATGTCTATCTATCTATCTATCTATCTATCTATATATATATATATATATATATATATATACTATATATGGCTATATATCTGTCTATACGCATATATATAATTACATATATAAATATATATACACAAATGTATATGTGTGTGTGTGTGTGTGTGTGAAGAAAAGATATAAAGACTCTCTGAAGAAGTCTATCGGTAACTGCCACATTGACCACCTCCAGTGGTCTACTCCGGCTGCTGACCGTGTTACCTGGCGACGTACTATCGACCTGTCTGTCGCCTTCTTTGAGATCTCCCGCACAGAGAATCTGAGGGAGAAGCGCTGCAGGAGAAAAATTCAGCAAGCCTCAGTAGCCACACCTGACGTGAATTTTGACTGCAGCCGCTGTGGCCGAACCTGCTTATCCCGCATCGGGTTCGTCAGTAATAAACGTGCCTACAGTCGACGTAGAAAACCCCCTTCATAGAATCTTCGTTTGCGAAGTACTGCAAAGATACACACACACACACACACACACACACACACACACACACACACACACACACACACACACATATATATATATATATATATATATATATATATATGAAAATATCTTGAAATTAAGCTGCACCGAAAAAGTAAGGAATCACCCAACTAAAATGCATAGAATTTGTTTTACATATTTTTTAGTACCCACGTGGTGTTTAGTGTAGCATTTCAACCCATCCGATTCATTTTTCCCGCTTATGATATGATTTGAAATGCTTATTATACAATGCCCGAATTCAACTTAGACAAAAGTTTGGTTGAAATGTATTTCCTATTCTATTGTTATATTTCCAATTATATATAATTTTATAATATACAGTAATCCAGATAAGATTTGTATTTTAGGTTAAAGGCCCTAATAATCCTTACTCTGTCTATATAATAACGCTAAATAATACCTAGAGCTATATATTCAAATGTTTATATAACTAATTATTTATTATTCCATTTTTAATTGTATACTATTGTTCATTCTAAAAAGGCATATTGCCACTTGAGCATAAGAAACTATAATTTGTGATCATGTTTACATCGCAAAGAGATGAGTGAGATATATGTTTATATTACGTTTAAAATTCTGCATATCTATATTTGCGATCATGTTTACAGGGGATTACGCAACCAGGTCAGTGAGATATCTGTTTATGTTACGTTTAAACTTCTGCATATCTTCAGAGTCAGGAAACAGGAAACAAAGTGCGGATCCTTAAGTCTAGCGGTTCGATTGAAGAAGCTATTTTAATAGAATGTTTCACGGCAACCAATGGCTTATACAGTGAAGGGATGTAATTTTGTTTCTAAACGAGTTTGTCCTATGTATCTACGTGGAAAGGGTTACAAGTGCGATGTGTTCATTAGAACACATTCCGTTAAAATATTTGTAAAACAGGCACAGGATGCAATATTTCGGCGATAGGAAGGGGGTTGAAGCTTAGTTCACAGTAAAAGAACTATTAGAGTGGAGACTTTTTTAGGAGGGGGGCTGAGGAAGAGACTATTGGTTAAAACATCAGGCCAGCTACAATACTTAATTCATGGACAAATAATGGCTTTGTAGAGATGCAGGACACTTACAGGTGTGAGTAATCTTTTAGTATAGTAGAGCTTGCTCACCCTCTTTGCAACAGCCTCTGCGATCCTCACAGTGTAGTTTTCAGTTTATATTTCCTGGGAATATGAAGCCGAAAAAAATTTAAGGAAAATATCGCAGGTAAAGTGTTATTCGCCATGGCTATCGGTGGTTGAGAAGACGTCTTTTGTATTGTTAAAGGAAATACGTTTAATCTTAGTAGCATTAAACGTTACCATTTCTAATGGGAGAGTGTTTATATATAATTTTGTTTGTATACTAAGACGCGTTTTTTTAATGAAGCGTTTTAAGTATAATGTATGTTAGTGTTGCATAAAACAACGGTTATCGCAGCCGTTTGCTAAATATATTGCATACTAAAATACGATTTAAAGAATAGGAATATAATACAATTTTATTAAGCCGGAAAGATGACAGAAAAAAAATGGAAACGGCACTAACTCTATTCGGGTTTAATCGGCTTGCTTCAAAGGAGTAAGATCAATGGGAGAATGAAATATGAAATTCACAAGCGCCCCCCCCCCATGCGAATGTATAGACCCGTTGGGGGAAGTGATGACGTTAGGGTTTTGCACTCTTGCAAGAAGGTGTCGACGTCCTCCTACATACAGCGGCTAGAATTCCCAAATTGGTCAATATCAGAGAAGTAGTCATCCACCTCGGCTAAATAACCTTCTTAGTGATGTGCAATATGGTTTCCGTTCTGCTAGATCTACAGCAGCTGTGCTAACAGTTATATCTAATAGGATTAGTGAATCTCTCGACAAAGGCTTCCTTTCTAAGGCAATTGCTCTTGACATATCAAAGACCTTCGATAAGGTATGGCATAAAGGCCTACTTCCCAAGATTTCCAGCTACGAAATGTTTTCTCAGTTATTAAATCATTTCTCTTTGATAGGCTCATAAACGTAGTGGTTGATGAGTGGAAATCAGAGAACCAAAGTATTAATGCTGGTGTCCCTCAGGGGTCCATCCTCGGACTAACTGTCTTCCTGATCTACATCAATAATCTCCCAAAACACATACTTAAATAATTCGTTGCCATCTATGCTGAGGACAAGACAATCTATGGCAACACATCAAAGGTCATAAATGACAAAGTTCACTCTGAATTTCTTTCCTCTAATCTTGAGCGAGTGGTACAATGGGGGAAGAGGTGGCTGTTTACTTTTAATGCATCTAAAACCAAGCTTCTATCTTTACATCATCAACGCTCCGATCCCCATCTGGCATCAATTGAAATGAATGGCTCTCGTCTTGGAGAGGCTCTATGTTTTGACAAGCTTCTGGGACTGACCTTTACTCCTGATCTGAAATGGAACACGTACATCAAATCTGTTGCCAGGGTCGCTGGAAAAATGTTGGGATCCTTCTACCGCTCCAGTAGATACCTCACTGCTGATGCAATTCTCTATCTATATAAAAGCCAAGTAGGTGCAGGGATGGAGTACTGCTGGCACATCTGGACAGGAGCTGCTTAAACCAGTCTATCCTGCCTTGACAGAGTAGAAAATATACTTCGTAGCTTCGTGGGGGATGCCCTTTTCTCTTCCCTGCCACCTCTCTCGCATCTTTTTCTCTTCCCTGCCACCTCTCTCGCACAGAAGAGATTGTGAGCCCGTCTTTGTTCTATCGTTATTTCCATGGAAAGTGCTCGTCTGAGCTCCAATCTCTGGTGCCCCCTCGCCAATCTTTCACGAAAAACACCCATCTAGCTGAAACCACTGTCAATAATTTCCCCCACTCTTTATCTGTGCCTAAATCAAAACGTAAATTCCATGAACAAAGATTCTTTCTTAGAAGTGCATGCCTGTGGAAGTTTCTTCCGTTTTCCTGTTTCCCACCTGACTACAACTTGGATTTCTTCAAGTCCAACATAAACAAATTTCTGATAAACCGGTCCCTTAAGTAAGGCACTTTATCAAACCTCCATTACTAACGATTACTACAATATTATCCCATAGATTACTGTACACGCATAAACCCTTATCCCCGAGTGTCCTCCACGCCTTGATAAGTGGTAACTACCATGTAAAAAAAAATGCTGGAGTACATTCCCATCGTTTTTTACGATGGACTTTACATTTTCACTTATGACAATTTGAATTGTATCTTACGAGAATACGCATCCCACTTACGTTGGAGAACATATAAGACTGCTTATATATATCAAGTTCTAAGAGTGGATATCCGGTATCCACTGCATAATACATTCAAGCCATAAGAAAGACCAACGTACTACTGATGCACTGGTATATGTGTATGAGTGCGTTTGTTTTTGTGTAACCTGTTCATTGCAGAAAAGTGAAATGTATTTTCGACGTTTTGTTCGAAGTGTCAACAAGTTTATCCCAGATACGCTAAGTTACTTCCACTTCTGACAGTGATAAAACAATTTTGACATTGATGGCTGTCGTATCAATCAACAAGCGTCTGGATGTGAGCTGCCTGGCAAGAAATTCGCTACAATCGTTGATTCTCTCTATCCCTTTGTACTCTCAATAACATATATGATAACGGGTTAATCCACACACCAAGATATATAGACACACACACACACACACACACACATCTTGTTACAGGACGTCTGATTAAGTAATTATTTTGACTTTGACTTTACATGTCAAACTGACTTTAACAAATAGGGTACATACCTTTATAAATATTTGCTAATATTTTCTCTCCTCTGATGAGATGGTAGACATCGAAACCCTATAGGTTAAGGAGATTAATTTTCTGTGTCTTGCTTAGAATAATAAAAATCTTTGATATGAAACTCAAAGACTTAATTTCAATAAGGGATTTTTGAAATTCATTGAATCACATTTAATATATATATATATATATATATATATATATATATATATATATATATATATGTGTGTGTGTGTGTGTGTGTGTATGTGTGTGTGTGTGCGTGTATAAATTGGGCTGAGCATATTAGGGAGTAAAAAACTGCCTCTAATGTATGAAGCGGGGCTCTTTGTGTAAACAAATAGAGCTTAGACGTTTTTTAAAATGTTTGGTCATTATAATTTTACAAATAAATATATTTTATAAATAATTCTAATAAGAAATATATCGTCGTATAATCAAACTAATAAAGCATTGCAGAAATAATAAATGATAGGCAGAAAATTAGGAAAAAGAAACGTCTGAATTTTGATAACTTATATATATATATATATATATATATATATATATATATATATATATATTTACCTGAATACGATGTTCAGCATGTTAAAAATATACCTTTTGTTGTAAAAATCCAATAGACAAACATCTGAAGAAGTTGGTGGGGACAAGATATTTTTATGGACACAATTGCCTACCTATTAATGAAACAGCTGTAATGGAAAAAAGTCCAGGAAATTAAAGAAGAATTTCAACAAAATTGTACACTATATATATATATATATATATATATATATATATATATATATATATATATATATATATAAAATAAAATAATAAGGCAGGCCGCCTTAACTCTGTAATCACACACAATATGACTTGTAAGAAACCAGTTCAAATAACAAGATCTGCCGTTATCAATAACAATGAACCAGTCTACATATATAATCCAAACGAAAATACTGATCGCGATACCTCTAACCCACCCAGTTGCATCAGGAGAAAGAAAAATATTTGGTTTAATCCTCCATTTAGCCTAAATGTCAGAACTAATATACCAAAGGATCTTCGACATTGTACAAAACTCTTTCAAATACCCACACAGATATAGTTCTATTTTCAATAAAAACTCAATCGGGATTTCTTATTCAACAATGCCTAATTTAGCACAAAGAATCTTAACATCTAATAACAAAAAAATAAATCAGCCCCAAAAATACCTTTCCCAATTAAACCCAAAACTAACTGTAATTGTAATAACAAACACAGCCCACTCAATAATAATTGCATCCATAAAGATAACAGACACTAATATTTCGTCTTCAAGCTATCCTTCTTCCCATTCTCCATCTGATATAGTTACTAATCCAATACACCACTCGAGCCGCCCCTCCATCTACAATCATACAACTAGCAATCATGATAATAGTACTAATAATATTAATATTAATGAGAATAATAATATTTCTCCTAACAGCCATCCTAACACTAATAACACTCATTATCCCCTCCAAAATAGTCCTCATACAATCATTGTCCCACCATTTGTTGAACACTATGAACAAAATTCAAACCATTTAACTAATACAAATCAGCAAATTAATATTAATACCAGACCTCGAGCTTTTAATAAAGCTTTTAATGTTTAAGTAGCGCCGATATATGTATATATATCGGCGCTACTTCAACATTAATTAAGAGAAGAATATCAAACCACATTTCTTCTTTTAACAACCATAATTCTAATAATAACCAAGGAACTTCTCTAACCACTTTAATTTAAAAACTTAACTTTAATAATATCCCCTTCTCAGTCAAATTGACCATCATAAAAAAAAGTTAAGTCTTATACTCCAGGCTCTAAGTCATGTCGCCTCTGCACAACCGAAGCTATAACTATAATTACTTCCCCTCAAAGTAACAATATAATAAATTCTAAAAATGAACTGATCTCTTTCTGTAAAAATGAGTCACAATTTAATTATGGCAATTTTGAAATTACATAGTAATTACTTTTACCTTTAAGATAGATATATAATTTTTTCTTTAACTTTATCGTTTTTTCTACATACTTTCTTAATACTTTATGATTTAATAATCCTTTATTTTAATTCTTTATTTCTTCTTTGCTTGACCAGTCTTTCATCTGCAATTTCTGTTTTAGTCTTTAAATATTCCTATCTATCTAATATATCAATCTACCCACATTTTCATATCTTGTATGCATATTTACTTATATTTTACTATATGCATTTGCTTACTTACTTTCTTGCTTTTTCCTGAATTTGCAGATATCGGCCATCCTCTCCGCTTAAATAATTTTTTTTTATTTTATATTTTATTTTTTATTTATAGTTTATTTATTATTTATTTCTATTTATTAATTAATGTATTTATTTATTCATTTATTTTCCATTTAGTGTCTTTTAAAAACTCTTGACATTTTCTTAAGTAATAACCTGTACATTCCATTTGACCTATATTATTTTGCCCTGTATATTTTTTGCGCCTTTTAACATTTTCTGTCTCGGTCATTTTGATATTTGTTTTTCTATTTTATATTTAATTCTATCACTATTTAATTTTTTCCTCTTCTTCTTCCCTGATCTTTCTTATTTATATTTATGTCTCTGCAGCAGTGTAAAAAGCATATCTTATTTTTCTTTTATTAATATTATTGAAATTTTTCCCCTTTCCCCTTGTACATATTTGTGAATAATTCCATGGATTTCGGCCTTTGGATTATTTTGGGCCATCTTCCAATTACGGGATTTCCTTCGATTTTACTTGTGCAAATGGAAATTCAATTAACTTTCTTGAAGTTATATTTTTGGATTTTACCGTAATTGGATTATTTATCTTTCACCAAACTATCCATTCACGTGATATCACCTTTTTCTTCACCATATTCCCTCTGCTTCACTTTTTTGTTATCAAGTAAGATCTTTGACTTACTTGTTGTTTCATCAAATACTTTTGTATGCAAAACCCGATCCCGCATTTTGCTAATTCCTACCCTCTGATGAGAAGGAAAGTATTTCTTCGAAACTCCGCGGATTAAGGACTATCCACTTATCAAGGGTTCTTTTTCAGATTCAATATGTTTTTAACTCTTTTTCAAAGTGTTTTTGACATATTTTATTAACTGTTTGCTCGTATATATATATATATATATATATATATATATATATATATATATATATATATATATGGATTATTGTAATAATTCTGGCTGTCCCATTAAGAACTCGATTCTTATTGTTGAGCACTTTGAAATTGAAGTAGAAAGTCAGTCACAATAGCTTGCATGCATAGATCATGATATCATAATCATTAGCTCACTATGGCCGGATGTAACGACATTTAAAAAATATATGTCAAAATTTCAACGATATTTCTCGCTAAATTGGCCTTGAGGTTTTTTCCTTGCATATGGAGTCAGAGATGACTTCGGGTTCGAATCTCCCAGTCGGTAGTAATCTTATGATTTCCGAAAGCATGAAACACTAGTGTCTATAGGTATTAAATATATATATATATATATGTGTGTGTGTGTGTGTGTGTGTGTGTGTGTGTGTGTGTGCGTATGTGTATATATATATACACACATATATGTATTTATATATATATTACGATGATATTCTGTTTATATATATATATATATATATATATATATATATATATATATATACTTATATATATATATATATATAATGTATATTAGTGGCCGGGTAAAATACGCTTAAATATATTGACAACGTGATCTGCATATAGACTGATTAAAAATGAAAAAAATAAACCGAAGATGAATGCACAAAATGTAGAACAATTTCTACAATTTTGACCCCTTAAAAACGTTTTAACCGGCTAAAAACAAATAAAAGAACAGTCCGTAAAAAAATCAATCATTTGAGGACAGCTATCGCCGATTTGCAACGTTTACTTCGGTGGAGATAGAGTTTAAAAACATGAAGACAGACAGACATATAGATTTATATATATATATTAATTTTATTTATACAAACATTAATGGCTACATATGTGCATACATGTTTCTGTAATCACCCGCGTTAGGGGATTACGTCTTCAGGCCAAGAATTACCGTCGACGGTAATTCTTGGCCTGAAGACGTAATCCCCTAACGCGGGTGATTACAGAAACATGTATGCACATATGTAGCCATTAATGTTTGTATAAATAAAATTAATATACCTGCTCTGTTCACTCATTGAGCACTATTTTGGTAGACACATGTTGTTTCATTGGATGTACTTCTAGGAAACTAAACTTTACTGGCTATATACATATATATATATATATATATATATATATATATATATATATATATATATATAACTCTTATAATTTGAACATCCGTTTCGTTCATATTAGAGGATGCTGTTCAAGTTTCGTGATATAAAAATGTGCTGCGATTAACTTTAATTTTCTAAGAATTAAGAAATAGTAAATGAAATTCGTTGCTATATGATACTTCAAGTATATATTAAGTTGACTTTACGATATATTGCAAGTAAGAATTGTTAAATAATATTACCAGGAATAAAAAAACACTGAAAATAAATTTAAACTACTCTTACTTATTAGGTATTTATTACCTAAGTTATCATCTACAGAAATCATACATTTATGTAAAATACAGTTTTTTTTTTAATTATTCATTGAATGAGTCTCATTGCAGTTTCTATTTTTATCAATTCAGCTCTTGGGCGGCTATTGTATTGGGCGATTAATCGGAATAGAAATCGGGGATCGAAAAATCGGAGCTTTTGGGGGTATAGGAATCGGTATCGGAATCGGAAAATTTGCGCCTATTTCTCGATGCCAAGACCGATTCCTTTAATTATCCTTTTTATTCGATTTTGGTTTAAAAACATCTTCCACGGCTTTTAGTAATAATAAAATAGTCCAGGTTTAAAAGAAGTCCGAATGAGAGGAAGTCCAACTTTAGAGGAAGTTCAAATAAAAGGAGTTTTACTGTATATATATATATATATATATATATATATATATATATATATATATATGTGTGTGTGTGTGTGTGTGTGTGTGTCTATATATGTATATATATATATATATATATATATATATATATTCTTGAAGAAATCAATGCGAATAATACACTACGAATAGATGATTTTATGTAGGCAAAAATTGAGAAAAGCGAACTTTAAATTTGTAGGACTGAAAAAAAAAAAACTATATACAGTTTACAATGCATTAAAAGTTTCTGCTGTATGTGTAAGTTTCTGCTGTATATGTAAGTTTCTATTGTATATGCGCAGACAATAATGGGACAGAATGAGAGGATGTTCAATTTCCCTAAAGATGAATGTTTAAGAAAGATGATATAAGTAACGAAATAGACCGGAAGAAATTCAAATATCAGAAATACGCTCCATCTTTCAATTACGTTTTTCGTTTTTTTTTATTCACCTTCAGCCAAACAAGGCTTACAGCTAAGTGGCTACTAATTGGAACCATGCATAAGACAGATTAAGATGTTGTTTCACGTTGCATTTGAACTTCTTCATGTCAGTACGGTTTGGGAAGCAGGCAGCAGGAAGCAGGAAGAGAATTCCAACGTCTAACTGTTGTAGGGAAGCAGCTATTTGAGTAGAAAACTTTCTGACATTTAGGGACCTCAACAGTGAAGGGGTGTGATTTTGTTGCTAGTTGTAAGTTTGTGTCGGATATGTACAACGAGGGGGCGGAAAAACAATGAGTTCATCAAAGCACATTCCATTAAAATGCTTGTAAAACAGGCACATTGCGGCGATAGGACAGGGGTTGGAGCATAGTTGACAAAGTGGAACCAATTATTGTTATTATCATTATTATTATTATTATTATTATTATTATTATTATTATTATTATTATTTGAAAAAGAAAGTAACATGCTGCCGACATGCTTCCCAGTTATCAAACTTAAAATAATTAAAGAAAGTGCATAAGGAATATTAAATGCCTAATAAATATCGTCGAAGCAATGATATGAAAAGATAACAACCGAGATAGTCATTAATAACAACCGAGATAGTCATTAAGACCTAACAGATAAAGAAGTGAATTTTTGTTATCAAATATGTAGGGAAGTCCTAAGACTTCCAACTAAGCCTAGTAAGTAAAATACAAAACTAAGCGTACACGTTTTATTGTATAATTTCAATGTAGATATTATTGGTTTTAAAACAAATAATACTATACAACTGTTTAAACAAATGAAATATATTAGTCCATCACTTGATTATATGAGTATGAAAAAAAAGAAACCCTTAACTAGAATTGTTAAATAGAAATAAACTCAGCACATGCGTAAACTGAATTCTAAAAGTCGACAATTATGAAAAAGAATTCAACTATATAAGGATGAAAAAAAAAAACTTTACTAATTTTTTTAAATAGGAAACCGGGATTATTAGCTGTTTCGTAGATTTAAAAACAGGCCATCTGTAAAATACATGGCTCTACAGTAGATAATACCACTTCCTTAATAATAAAATGTAGAATAACACGATTACTATTTATATTAATATATATATATACACATACATACATACATACATATATATATATATACATACATATATACATATATATATATATTCATAAAATAAAAAATAAAATAAAAAATGAAATATTAATAGTATATATAAGTAAATTTAAAACTCATAATAATAAGATTACAAGATCTATTCTGCGACATGTTAACTAGCATATGAATGATATGGGAAATATAGTACCAGAAAATCAAATAGACAAGAGGAAGAAAACCTAGCAATACATATCTACAAACCCAATATATAGTTTAAAAAAGAGTTAAGTAAAAAATTATATATATATGTGTGTGTGTGTGTGTGTGTGTGTGTGTGTGTGTGTGTGTGTGTAATGGTTGTATCGATTAGTTTCATAGATAAAAATCCAATGCAACCCACGTGATTATTAAATAGTGCTCAATGCAGAACAGAGCTTGTCTATAGTCTTTTAATTCTACAAACATTATTGTTTGTATATGTGCATACATGTTCCAGTGGAACCCCAATTTAAGGATAACACCTCATTAAAATGTAATCCTGAATTTGGATTCAACTAAAACATGTATGCACATATGTAACCGATAATGTTTGTATAATAATAGACTATATATATATATATATATATATATATATATATATATATATATATATATATAAAGCTGAATGTCTGTGTGTGTATGTGTGTGTGTGTGTGTGTGTCTGGTCACAAATAGGCTCCTATATGGTTGACTATTGTAAAAAAAACTGATTACATATAATGATAGAAGATGTTTCGAGACACAGGAATGGGTATGTTTGATCTGGCAGAATGGTGGTTCATAAAAATTGTGGGGTCTGCGTTCGCGCCTGGTCCACAAAGTATGGAAATAAAAAGTTTAAAATTACAAAAAAAACGTTTACAAGTGTTTTTAATATAGATGCACATACGAATACTTTGATAAGCATATTTTAACTTAAAGAAGGATGGCACAATAAAATTGTGGGGTCTGCGTTCGCGCTTGGCCTCCATGGAATGGAAATATGTCAAAATTTAACAAGGTTTTTTTTTAATATAGATCCACAGAATATTGTGATAAGTGTTTCAGTGTGAATAAGTATGGTATAATAAATTATCGGGTTTATCTATTTTATTTTTACTTTCATCATATTTTGCTTTGGTTTTGATACCCCCAAATTTGAAACTATCTCTTTACAACCCTTCCTTTTCATAACCTATCATACTTTAATAAATAAGAGTCCATTTTTTGTAGGCTGCTTTCAAACCTAATCAACGACGGGTACTTTTGCTAGTATATATATATATATATATATATATATAGTCTTGGAATTTTTTAATTTTTAAAACTATAAAAACCTTATTTAATTTTATATTTTTCATCTTTCGTTAGAAAACTATTTAGTCATTAAGTCATTTAATCACCTGCAATCAATGCACTAACTTTCTCTTTTGAATTCACTATGGTCCTAATGTTGATTTAATGGATCATCAGTTGCTTCCCAGGACACTCTGTTTCGGGGATTTAAAAATAAAACAGTATATTAAATCATGGCTCCTCAGCAGTGTTAATCAAACATCTCTCTCTCTCTCTCTCTCTCTCTCTCTCTCTCTCTCTCTCTCTCTCTCTCTCTATCTATCTATCTATCTATATATATATATATATATATATATATATATATAGTAAGTTATGAAAATATATATGGCAATTAAGCTACACAGCTTAATTGCCATATATATTTCATACCTTACTATATATATATATATACACACACACACACACACATATATATATACACACACACACACACACACACATATATATATATATATATATATTCTTGGTATCGTTGTAACACGCCTTTCTACTATTCCTTTATGCATTCTTTTCAACAACTTTGCTCGTTTAATTCATGACAGAAGCAACAATCCCCCTCTTCTCTGTACCCTCTCTCTTTATTCTTAACCACGCCTTCTTTGTTATCTAGTTCAACGTTTACATTTCAATATCTAGTATTTCTCGTGTTGATCGTGTTGATCCTGATAGGTATAGTGACATGGTAGAGTGTTTTGTTTCTTTTGGCAGAGTAGCAACGCTTATGTGTACACACATACACACACGCACACACACACGCCTATATATGCAGACACGAGCACACATACACATATATACTTATAAAAAAGAGAATGTGTTAGGACACGTCTCAATCTATATACTCAACGATTTTATATCTAAATTGACTTGAAATTTGGTATATAGGGTATTCAGACATGAGGAAAATTTTTAAATCGGTGTTCACCGGAAAAAAATGTTAAGAGGTAAAAATTGAAAAAAATTAGTACTTGAAGGTCATCAAGTTCAGCTGTTTGTAAACTGCTTCACGAGATTTGAAAACACTTTTTAAAGACCTAAGCAAGCTGGTTTGATGGTTATCGTACTTGACTCACTGTCTTTACTTTTTGCATTTGATCTAAGCTTGATTATAGTTTCTTTTAATTATAAAAAGTGAACTGTTAAAAAAAATACTCTACTCGAATTCACATGCCTCATTTCCTTTCGCTTTAATTAATTTAATTTAATTTAACGTTACGTCCTTTATCGGGCAACGCCAGGTACATCTTCTAATATATACATATATATATATATATATATATATATATATATATATATATATATATATATATATATATATATATATATATATATATATATATATACCTATTCAATCTGGGACAACGAAATATTTTTAGAACATTGCTCCACTCTGCAATCTTTGACAGCCAGCTTATTCTAGTCCTATCTGATTCAGTTTTGCTGGAAGTCGATCAGGCATGTTCTGATTCTAGGGAGTATAGGGGAAAATGCTGACTTCAGTGGTTGATAAAGTGCAAAGAAAGAGTGTTGCCAATCTAGCACACTGTTTAAATTTGAGGGAAAGGAAGAGTTTTGATCGAACAGAAAATAAGCCGATCGCAAGGTCGGTCACGGCCAGCCCAAACCCGGTGCACGGACTACGTCTCGTCTGACTCTCTTCGTTGCCGCCACTGCCCCCTGCTCTAACTATGGAAGGTGCGTTAACGCGTGAATTCTTTTCAATTCTCACCTCATGGAGTCCCTGGCGTCTCTTGTGTCGTCGTTGTCGTTGGTGGAAAAACCGTTTTAACTTTTTCACTCCTATTCAATTGGTTCCTTTGTTGGTGGAAATGATGGCGACGAAATTTGTCAAATGCAGGACGACGCCTGCCAAATGGCCCGAGCTAGAAATCTCATTGCACAGTTTTTATGAAAAGGTGCGCAAGGGTTAAAAACCGGGTCAGGAAGTGAACTGCTTGAATTGTCTAAGGATCTCATGTGTATATACCTACCTACCTACCTACCTACATACCTATATACATATCTACATACCTATATATGTACCTGCCTTAATATCTATGTCAGATTGTTTATATTTATTCTTCCATCTGTTTCTCGTGTCTCTGCCTCTTTCTGTCTATCTCTCTTACACACGCACACACGTATATATATATATATATATATATATATATATATATATATATATATATATGTGTGTGTGTGTGTGTGTGTGTGTGTGTGTGTGTGTGTGTGTGAAAGAGAGAGAGGGAGAGAGAGAAGGATAGACGGTAAGTTGAAAATAAGTACATTATTTATATTGGTTCTAAGAATTAAAACAGCGATTTAGTATAATCTAGTTTGCATTCTTGATGAATCATAAAGAAATGTCATCCTCATCGCCTATGATAATATCACAAGTAGAAATGAAACATGAAAAATAATATCACATTTTATAATGTTTTAGACAGACAGACAGACAGACAGACACACACACACACACACACACACACACACACACACACACACATATATATATATATATATATATATATATTATTCTATTTTCATCCCAAATAAGGCATAGTGCCACTTTTATGTAGGGGGCTACTATCGGAGCCATAAGTTGCAAGGGATACTATGTTGGGAGTGGAGCACAAGATGTCTGTTCACATTACACGGGAACTTTTGCATGTCAGTACAGTTGGGAAAGCAAAATCCCGGAAGGGAGTTCCAAAGTCTAGCAGTTCTGCGCAAGAAACTATTAGAGTAAAAGGCTTTATTACATCTAGGGATCTCTATTGTGTAGGGGTGGGATTTTGCTTTGATTTGTCGGAGGTATTTACGTCGAGGGGTACAAGGGCTTGTAGTTCCTCGGAGCATCCACCATTAAAATACTTGTAGAACCAACAAAGGTATGCTAAATTTCGTCGATGGTACAGGGGCTGAAGTCCAGATGACACTTCAGAACCTATCAGGCTTTTAAACCCTGTCCAGGAGCGAGAGACTAGCAGCAGATGCACCAGCATAAATGTGACAACAATAGTCCATATATGGGCGAATGGAGGCTCGCGGTCTACCGTATGCTCTGTTCTTTGGCAGCCATTTGTACCGACACAGATTAGAAATATTCCCAAAACATGGTTGGTCCTACACAAACCTTCACCATTAAAACAAAGTATCAGTGTGGATTCCGAACAACTTAGTTGTTGTGGCAGAGCCCATACGTCGAAATCGACGGGAGAGTCACTAATAGGATATAAAGCAAAATTATATGTAATTACATACTACTCTATACCAGCAATAATAAAAATATAAATAAATAAATTAATAAATAATAATAATAATAATAATAATAATAATAATAATAATAATAATGTATGTATGTATTTAAGTTTATATATATATATATATATATATATATATGTGTGTGTGTGTGTGTGTATATATCCGTTCGAAGCGTTGAGTGAAATTTGAAGAATAAAACATGTATAAATACATTTGAAGCCCCACCCCAAAAAAAAACACCTGTTTATTTTATAAAAAAATTCGCGTTGCAGTTTTGGCTTCAAATGTATTTATACATGTTTTATTCTTCAAATTTCACTCAACGCTTCTAACGGATATACACAAAAATAACTACCCAGATTTTCAAAATGCGCGACCACGCGTCACCTATCCGTCTTCATAAAAACCTCGCAGTTAACAACATCAAGTGGACTCTTCATCGAACTATCTTCCACTACATCATATCAAGGAAGAAGAGAAAAAAAGATTGATAAAGGAGTCTTACTCCGAAATATATTTCTTTAAAAATAAATACCTGTTTATTTTATAAAAAATTTCTCGTTGCAGTTTTGGCTTCAAATGTATTTATACATATTTTATTCTTATATATATATATATATATATATATATATATATATATATATATATGTGTGTGTGTGTGTGTGTGTGTATTTATACATATATGCGTATAAATATATACACACACACGCACATATATATATGTGTGTGTATATATATATTTATACGTATATATGTATAAATATACATATATATGTATATATATAAACTTAAATACATACATATATATATATACATATATATATATGTATATAGTCTAAAGAAGCTTTGAGTAAAAAAATAATGCAAAAGTAAAAATAAAGAATGCATGCAGTTCAAATTTCCGAAAAAAATAAGGAACTAATTTAACCTATCGCAGACTTAGCACCTACATTATCCGACTCATAAAATGTTTATAATTACAAAAGAGAATTTAATTATATAAGGATGGGGAAAAAAAGCCTGAACTAAAATTGTTAAATAGAAATAAACTTAGCACTAGCATAAGCCGATTCTCAAAAATCTTCAATTATAAAAGAGAATTAGTCCATATAAGGATGGAAAATGAAAACCTTAACTAAAATCTTGTAACTAGAAATCGGGAATGTATATATATATATATATATATATATATATGTGTGTGTGTGTGTGTGTGTGTGTGTGTGTGTGTGTGTGTGTGTGTGTATAGATAGATAGATAGATAGATAGAGAGATAGATAGATACGAGAGTAGTTTTAAAATGAAAACCTCCTGTTTTTCGCAAAAGGTTTTAGGAGGAACGAAGACGAAAATGGTACCATTAAAACAAGCAATCTTTTGTGTTCCACTATTTTTTTCTGTAGTCACCACCATCCTTAATGCAGTTTTTTTTTTCGTGATAAACGATGGCTATGCATATGCGTCCGGAGCGCGCCCTTTCATAGAAGAATGTTCTTATTTTTTAACTAAAAAAAGCTGAATAGTTATGAAGGCGGGAATAATACATTAAAACGGACGACTATTTATGCTCAGTAACTTATTTTCTACACATTATTAATGCACGTTTGTCAGAAATTCAATGACTCATCTCAGTCTTTTTGACGTCCGTTTACAGCAGGTGTTGCTCTGAGAATTACACACCGTCAATATCTGAAACAGAAAGATGGAACTTTTAGGTCATGAATGCGTAACTGTATTAATCCAAACTATGCAATTTGCAATCCCCTCTGATATATATATATATATATATATATATATATATATATATATATATATATATATATATATATATATATACTAATCGGGTCCACCTTCGAATCATACTGAATATTTATGGGTTATCAGGACTATTAGACACTTATTATTAAGGATAAAATATCCTAATTGATGCCTTCGTCCAAGTTTTACATTCTTAATTATATTTATTACCAGTCACTTCAAATTCCACTACTGGGATATACCAACGTGTTGCTGCAAATAAACTGCTATTCTTGTGCCACATGATACTCCTGTGCAATTCAACTAAATATTCACGTTTTGACCAAATATTCATATCAGCTAAATCTCTTTTTTGCACTATTCTTACAATCTAAAAGGTTTGTCTGACCAATAATAGACTTGGTTATCGTTATATACATTCCTAGGCATTACTACCTTCTTGGATATAAGTTGTTCTTTTGCGTATAGTCTAAGGCCTCTTTTCCAAATAATGACATCTGGTTTCTTTCCCGACTAGTTTTCTAACTTATCGGAGTGCCCCATTAAAAGCGCGCGTTTTCTTTACCTTAAATACTTGTCCTAATTTTTGTTCCTCCGTGTTATTGTGATTTTTATTATATATCTATTCAAACTTTTGCATGAAGTTCCCGAAGATCATGTCGGTCAGTTATTTGCTTTGCGTCAACTTCTCCTCTTTGATCGTAACTATTCATTAACCTGTCGGATTTCAAATGTTTACTCCGACGTAGAAAATAATAAGAATCGGCTGTTGCACGAGAAATCAGGCAATGTTTGCGTCCGACCAAACAAAGGATATGTGCAAAAGAAACGTTGCTACTTATAATTAATTTTGCAATTCTATGTCTGGCATGTCATGCAAAAAATAGAGACGACCAGAGAACGATGAATCCTGATACTGTCGCAACTTGATTTCTCACTGGGTTCCTGTAGATCGGGGATTTCTAGCACTACCATGTTGATACTAAGCCTACCATCGTACGGAAAGCTTCGGCGTTAGGAGACGCTTCTGTGACAAGGAAATAAATACTGTTAAATCATACCATTATAAATCTGTTATTGTCTGTCTAGACACGGATATTCCATTCGTCTTATCAGGACCAAAGCTGCCCTTTTCAGGACAGCTTACCCACTATGCTTATGCAAAATAAATTCTCTTCAGTGCAAACCACATAGCAACTTCTTTATTTGTCGATAGGCTGAACTTTAGTAAACAACGAAAAAAGGGGTAAAAAATAAATATACAACAAATATTTTATCTTTGATAGGTTTATTCAAGTATTCGTTGATGGGGAATATCCGAATCTAACAGTGTTAAAGCGCTCGTGTTTCAGGAATCAACCCTGTGCTTTACTCTCCTCCTGATCCTCATCAACAATCTCCTAAATCATATTCTTCAAGCTTTCGTTGATATATATACTGCCATCTGCCATCTATGGCAAAACTTCAAAGGCCGACAAAGACCAGGATCTTTCTGAGTTTCTTTCCTACAACCTGGAGCGTGCAGTACAGTTGGGTAAAAATGATTAGGTACACTTAACCAAGCATCTATTTTTTTTTTTTTTTTTACCACAAACGTTCATAACATTACTTAGCCCCAGTTTGAATGAAGAGCTATCGTCTTTGGGAAGCAGCCTGCTTCGACAAACTTCTAGGACTGACTTTCAACCCTGATATGTAATAGAAGACCTACATCAGATTCGTTGCAAAAATCACTAAAAGATGATGGGATCATTCTACCGTTCAATAACGCATCTCACTCCTTCTACAATCTCTACTTTTACAAAAATCAAATGCATCCTAATATAGAATACTGCTGCCACACCCGGAGTGGAGCTTATAAGGGCACTCTTTTATACCTTGACAGGATGCAAAATCTTCTTCAACATTTAGTACGTGATGACCTTTTTTCGTATCTCTGCTTTTTTTGCACAGAAAAGATGTTGCGAGTTTGCCTTTGTTCTATCGGTTCTCTTATTTATTTTATTTTATTTTTTTACAAGGTGGTCACCACTTATCAAGGTCCGGAAGCCACTCAGAGATAAGGGTTATTGTAAGTACTGTACGTTAGTGTGGATATTTAAAGTGTCTACTTAAGGGGGCGGTTCATCAGGAATTTGTTTACGTTGGACTTGAAGATATTCAAGTTGTAGTCAGGGGGGAAGCAGGGAGACGAAACAGAGTTCCACAGGCGTGCAGTTCTAAGAAATAAGCTTTCTTCATGGAATCTATGGTACGTGTTCGACTGAACTCTAATTTATGGTTTCCACTTGTAAAACATTCGTGACAAATAATCTTCTAGCTACAGCTGTCAACAATTTGTCTATGTCGACTTGTGTCTAAAACTAAACGAAAATTCCAGGAGCGGCGGCTCCTTTTTTATAACTCTGGCAGTGTTCTTAGATAGGTTTTGCACAGAAATGCATCCGATAAGTTCGTCTGCGGAACATAATACCCGTCTGACTATAGGTCATTTTCAAATCTAAAGTGAAATCATATCACAGCCAAAGGTGATCACTTAAATGATCTAGTCTTACCCATGTTTCACTGTTACTGATCATGTTGTCTAGCCATCTAACACTTAACCAATATCCTAGAGTAGCATCCGGCCTTTATAAGCGGTGACCGTCCTAAATATAATAGAAAAAAAGATCACGCTAGAGCTGTGGATGACGTTCGAGAGCACGTTAATGGCGTGGTTTACGTCATAGTTGTAACGAGAAGTTATTCGCAACGGGATGAGCAAGTATATGTCGTTGTTACGAAAAAAAGGAATCGAGCTATTACTTATTCTATGTTTCTTGCAATATACTCTGCTGTAATATGTTGGATTTACGTATGTAAACGTTGGTAACGTTACACACGCATCAAATTAATAGTGTATCACTTGATATTTTCTTATTAATCATGTCAGAACTTCAAAATTAATGAATGCGCCCGGCATCAGAAATATGCTAAAGCTATTACGACTTTAATGTTCTAAATGTAAGATTACTTTTCTCAAGATGAAAAAAACAACATTTATGAATGAAAAGTACACATAACAAACTTATAAATGAAAAGTAAGAAGATCAAATTTATGAATGAAAACCACACACATCAACTTTATCAATGAAAAAAAAACTGTCTAACACTTCTAACGAATTACGAAAAACACTATTTAACAACACTTTTTCATCTGCATTCAACTATAATGCAAAGATAATGGCCGAATATTCAGACCAGTCAATGAATTAGTTCTTCTCGTGCATTTATCGTTATACTACACAAATTAACGCTGACAATAGGTTCGTCCAAAAATAACCTAGTGTAGTACTATTTCAAATCTCCCCTGTTAGTCGGACAATTCCAAAATTCTTCCCCATTTACATACAATTAAAAGATTTTATTTCAACCTAGTTCGCAGCCCCGCGTTGCACGGTCGTACGATACGCTTAAACATGATATTTTCATTTATGCAAATAGCGTCTATATTATTATCGCATCAATCTTATATTGATTATTATATATTACGAGGAATAATTTATGCAGTGGACCAATTCACAAAATAAATAAATAAAATAAAAATAATAATGCCGTCTGTGTTTGTTTACAATATCATGTCAGCTGATATTTGGGCTTGACGATGAATGCCCTTGAAAAGTCACTTCTGATTAATTTTTAGTTTTAAAATATGCAAACGAAAAATGATTTGCAGTGATTTGAAATGGTACTTCTTTTATCGTAAATCGCACTCATTAATAAGGAAAAAAAATGGTGAGGCACATCGGGGTTTGAACATTGGATTATTCGATCCATAATCGAATTGTTTACATCTAAGCTACATCTCCAGATTATAATAAATATTTTTTTTTCCGAAGAAATGGTTTGCTGAAATGTTAATATCTTGTTTTTGCGGGTGTAACGCAAAATATTTCTCCTGTAAAAAAATTCTTCTTTTTATCTATAAGAGGGATACGCTATTTTTAAAATCGGATTTTTATCGATTTTCAATACTTATCGGATGAATTTCTCTACAAAACCTATCTAAGAACACTGCCAGAAGTATAAATTAGCTTTGTGTGAGAGTTGAAAAGGATAGGTTCAGCCGTTTCGGAATCTATGAGGAAAAGTGACTTTAATATAATAGTAGATATAGAGATAAAGATACCAATTCTTATAAAGTCTATAACTTTTTGGACAGCCAGTCTTTTTTTTATTTAACTTTTCGGATTATCGTAAAAAAAAATATGTACGACATAATTACGTTGACACACCAGTTTTTGTCAGATCACCGAAGTTAAGCAACGTTGAGCTAAGTCAGTACCAGCTGGCTGTCCATTTGGGAAGGCTAAGCGCCGTATGTATCTTCTGGGAAGGTTTGACGTGGGGCCAGCAGCCTCACTCCGAGAAAAGAACTTCTCGCTACATAAGCATCTACAAAGTTGTGGATAGCCTATGTCTTTCCAGGGGCTCAAGGCTATGAATGCATGAATTTAAAAAAATATAATGTGCGCATATATATTCACAAACGTAAAAATACATTTGATATATAGATTTACTGGCAGTTCAAAATCAATAAATATTTATCATTCTCTATTTAGATTTATCGATGAGCAAAAACAAACGTAAAAAAAAGAATTGTTTCAGCTGATCTCTCTACAAGCATAACAAAAGTCAGCGAATCTAAGAAGCAAAGATGAATATTTATATATTTGGCTGAAAAAACAAGTTCAACTTCCTGACCAAAACTGATGTGGCGATAAACGTTTCCAAAGACGCACGCTCTGCAAATGCTACCTCATTCAAACTGAAGATCTTTTACGATTCCTACTATAGCGACATAAATAGGATTGGTTTTTACGGTAAATGTCAATTTGAGATGCGATTTAAACCTCATGTGTTTTATTCAAAAGATATTAAAACGTCTATACTTGAATTATACCCTTTCCTAAAGAAGAGGTTATACTCTCGAAACTGATTTTAAATAAATAAATGAATATATATATATATATATATATATATATATATATATATATATATATAATTTGAGGTTGCTATTTTTCAAAAGTAGGGTAACCAATGAAATATAACGAGGTTAATACGAGAGTGCTAAATACGGAGGTAAAGCAAGTTACATTTTCAATTTGTCTTTACATAAGCAGTAACTTGATGCTACATAGTCATGAACATGTTTCGGTCTTCTAGTGTTTAGCAACTAGACATCTCTTCCGGCAACAATGCTTATTTACGAAAGCGGAATTCTCAAAAAGTAATCTACAGAAATGCATTTTAAATATTTTGCTATCAGTTTGTTTTTGCTTAAAATTCATTGATAATACTAATGAGAAAATTATATATATACATATACATATACATACATATATATATGTAAGCATTGTAATATATATATATATATATATATATATATATATATATATATATATATATATATATAAACAATAATCTACGGACATGCCTGTTGCGGAGCCCTACCCCTTTTCCGCTTAGCTTCACTGTCACTAGACATCGAACCTCAGGCTGATATATTACAGTGCGGCGTAGATGTAGAGTTGTTGTTGATGTTTTTAAACGATAATAATACGGTTAAGTTAGCGTTTATACCTTTGAGATCTTGTTTCTTAGAAAAGTTCACTTATTTTTATTTGGACGTAAAAAATAATAATATTTCTTATTTGTTTATTATTTTTTAAAACAGTAGTCTATATATACAAGCATGGGCGCCCGGCGTTGCCTGGATTTTTGGAAATGTATGCTGAATTTAAAATAAAAAGGTCAATTTTTTAAACTTTGACCCCTATTATGACCCCTAACATTTATTCTTATTGTTATTAAGTTAGAGCCATGTCCAAGGAATCTATATCTAAAATTTAAAGTGTTTCGACCAACCGTTGTCGCAGTAGTTTGGTAGAGTTCTCAAACGTCAAATCGTTGAACTTTAACCCCTTATCAGCCAAAATTCTGGCCGAAACCCGATCACATAGATTTTCCCAAATCTCAGTACCCTGTATACCAAATTTCGAGTCTGTAGACTAAAAATTGAGAGACTTATTGCGTAGGAAAATGTACACAGACAGACGGACAGACACACAGATAGACACACAGACACGTTCACCTTTGTAGATATATATATATATATATATATATATATATATATATATATATATAACTATATGTACACACATATATATCTATATATATATATGTATGCGTAGGCGTTGTTTATATTTCTAGAACTTACAAATTATTTATATTGAGGGCCATATTTTTATTTCCTGCTATAATCTAATATAAATACGCTACGCGGTCTTTATTGATATTTAAAAAAATAGACAAAAATAAATAAAATCACGTACAAAAGCAATATCTACACACATACGCACGCGCACGCACGCACGCACGCACACACACACACACACACACACACACACACACACACACACACAAAAAGACATTACCGACATCACCACAACAGAAGCATGCAATGGTCAAATTTCAGCGTATAAATATTTCGCTGCAAGGTGATTTCATTCATTTTCTTGAATTCATTATCGTACGATCCTGTCAATAATTAGTCTCGTGAAAAGCGCATCGAGAGTAATTTTTGAATTTCAACAAGACCAGCATCAACACATTTGTGTCTTATAATAATACGAACTTTGGGATTAACCTCTGTAAGCATATAAGTAAAAAGAGCTTGGTCTGATAAACAAGGGAGAGATAAGTAAAATGAAAGGAACAATGTAGTTCTGAAGCTTGATACCCATGGAAAAATTCACTAAATTAACATTTTTTGTTTGTTATCAAGAACAAATTCCAAAATTTCATCATGACAAGTTTCAAGAAAAAATACACGATTAAACCCGGTTCTCCAACTTCTAACGTAGACCCCTACTACCATGTCTCCTTCTCCAACATCAGGGGTCTACGTTCTAACCTTCCAGAGGTTGAAACCCAATTACAGGAGACTAAACCAGACCTTTTATTTTTAAGTGAAACTGGCATTGGACAGGCTATTTCCCTAGATGAGTTTGCAATTACAGGATACTCTAACTTAACTTCTAAATCTGACCCCCAAGATCGCCATGGGCATGGAATATGTGCCTATATTAAAGATAGCTTTCCATGTGGGAGGGACATCTCCAGGGAAGATCCTAACTTACCCTATATGTGCTTCCGGGTTGCTTTAGCTCACACTACTGCATTTATATTTACTCTCTATCGCCCCCACAACAGCGGAGTTACTATCTTTCAAAGCATATCTGAGAAAATTGACCAAGTCCTTTCTACTTATCCTTCAGCTAACATTCACGTATGTGGAGATTTCAATGTTCACAACGTCGAATGGTTGACCCACTCAAACAAGACCGATGATGAGGGGAGGTTCTGTCATGATTTCTCCATTGCCTATGACCTCACTCAGATTGTTCAGGAACCTACCCGTGTGCCCGATAATGACGGCCAGTATGCGAGCCTACTAGACCTTTTTCTCACAACTTGCCCTGAACTATGTTCAGTTTCTGTTCTGTCGCCTCTTGGATCTTCCGACCACTCTGTTGTATCAATTAAGATAAAAATGAAATGTAATAAGTCCCCAGACGTACCACTTCATCGTACAGTATATCGATACACTAAGGCTGACTGGGATAGCTTCCGTACATTTATATCTGATCTACCTCTGCATTCCATGTTTAAAAAGGATGTGTCCTCTATAGTATTAGACCTAACTGAATGGTTAATTGTAGGTATTGACCATTTCATACCCTCTAAAAAGTTTCAGCAAAAACCTAACAGCCAGCCATGGTTCTCTCCAGAATGTGCTGCTGCCATTGCGCACAGAAATCACTTTTTCCACTGCTTCAAACGTAATAGATGTATGGAAACTAAAGCCGTTTTCAGGACTGCCAGCAACCATTGTAAGAAAGTAATAAGGAACGCAAGAGAGTTGTATGCTCAATCTGTTAAGTCCAAAGTAGCTGAGCAGCGGCTTGGTTCCCACCAGTTTTGGCAAATAGCAAACAGAATCCTGAACAGAAGCGTGTGCTCCATCCCAACTATTATCAATGGACCTGAGGTAATCTCGTCAGCATCAGACAAAGCCAAACTCTTTGTCAAGAACTTTGCAGCTAATTCTACCCTTTGCGACCAAGACCGCCAACCCCCAATATTTCCTCCTGTATCAGAAAACACGCTATGTGATATACGTATATCTGTACGCGATGTTGCCAAGCTAATCAAAAACCTTGATTCCAGTAAAGCAACTGGCCCTGATGGTATTCCAATTATAGTACTCAAAAACTTCAACCTGAACTAGCGCCCATACTTACAAAACTGTTTAAATGTTGTCTTAAGGAGAATAGTTTCACATCTCCCTGGAAAATCTCATCAGTATGCCCTGTATTTAAGAATTCAGGTGATCGCTCATCCCCCTCTCAGTACAGGCCAATAAGTCTCCTGTGCGTCATGAGTAAGTTGCTAGAATCTGTGTTAAATACAGAAGTAATCAAACATCTCAACAAAAATAACCTTCTTAGTGACACTCAATATGGTGTCCGTTCTGCTAGATCTACAGCAGATGTCCTTACAGTTATATCGCATAGGATTAGCAAATCTCTCGACGGTGGCAATCTTTCTAGGGCAATTGCTCTTGACATATCTAAAGCCTTTGATAGGGTATGGCATAAAGGTTTACTTCATAAGATCGCTAGCTATGGTATAGCTGGAAAAGTCTTCTCAATTATTAAATCATTTCTTTCTGATAGGTTCATAAGAGTAGTAGTTGAGGGGCAAAAATCAGAAGCTCACAGTATTAATGCCGGTGTCCCTCAGGGATCCATCCTGGGCCCAACTCTTTTCCTGATCTACATTAATGATCTTCCAAATCATATCCTTACATCATTTGTAGACATTTATGCTGACGACACTACCATTTATGGTACCACATCTAAGACAGTAAACGAGCAAGTACTCTCCAATTCTCTCTCCTCTGATCTTGAGCATGTAGTACAATGGGGTAAGGAGTGGCTGGTTACTTTTAATGCATCTAAAACCAAGCTTCTCTCTTTACATCATCAACATTTTAATCCACATTTGTCATCAATTGAAATGAATGGCTCTCGTCTTCAGGAGGCCTCAAGTTTTGACAAGCTTCTGGGCTTGACCATTACTCCTGATCTTAAATGGAACACGTATATCAAATCTGTTGCCAAGGCCGCTGGAAAAATGGTGGGATCTTTCTATCGATCCAGTAGATATCTCACTGCTGATGCTATTCTCTATCTATATAAGAGCCAGGTACGTCCAAGGATGGAATACTGTTGCCACATCTGGGCAGGAGCTGCTAGAAAGGACTTGTCCTGCCTTGATAGAGTTCAAAATAGACTTCGTAGCCTCGTAGGAGATGTCCTTTTCTCCTCCTTACAACCTCTATCTCACAGAAGAGATGTTGCGAGTTTGTCTCTGATGTATCGTTATTTTCATGGAAAGTGTTCAACTGAGCTTCAATCTATGGTCCCCCCTCGTCAAACTTTCACAAGAAACACTCGTCTAGCTGTAAACACTATCAATAATTTCCCCCACTCTTTATCTGTGCCTAAACCTAAACATAGATTCCATGAACAAAGCTTCTTTCTTAGAACTTCACGCCTGTGGAATTGTCTTCCGTTTTCCTGCTTTCCGGCTGACTACAATATGGTTGTGTTCAAGTCTAACGTAAATAAGTTCTTGATGAGCCGTTCCATATAAGTTATTAAATTTACCAAATTTTCATTACTAATGATTACTATATTGACCAACTTCTACTGTACACTCTTTAACCCTTATCCTTGAGTGGCCTCTGGGCCTTGATAATGTGGTGATGCCTTTGTAAAAAAAAAAATTAAAAAAAAAACAAAAAAACAATGCATATTTGGAAAATGTGTAGAAACTATTGTAATAATAAAAATATCTTGGAACATTAATTCGAAAAAATTATTAAAGTATCAACACACACAAACACACACACACATATATATATATATATGTGTGTGTATGTATGTATGTATGTATGTATGTATGCATGTATGTATGCGTATGTATTTCTTTTTTTAAATCAAACAAACTATGAAAGCTGCAGTCCAGAATACTGGATTCCAGTTTAATTTTTTAACACTAAAACATATTCTAACTAAATCTTCGAAACACGAGTCATTTGCTTGCATCCTAATATAAGGGCGAAACTTGAATTTAGGCATTTCATTCTGTTGATTGGTTGTACAAACATTTGTAAATCATACCACAGGCAAAAAGTAAAAAAAAAAAACTAATCTGTATTTTTTTTTTTTATTCAGAAAATATTCCAAAATTTCACTTCATTATCGAACAATTATTCCTGCCAATAACATGTGGGCTACGTTTAAAGTGTAAGGGCTCCTATTTTTATTCCGCCTTAATGGATCAGATGGAGTTCCAAATTGCATTGTTATGAAAAGTGAACCTATGCATTCATGACCTGAAAGCCTCATCTGTACCTATTTACTATGTCTCCCCACGGGACAGAGTTAGACACCAGGGTCGTTTTTTAACGTGGTGAAAATATTGACGGTGTGAGACTCTAAGAAAGGTATACCTGTCATGGGCGTGCGTAAAAGCAGCGATGCTTCCTTGGATTTCTCTCTGCAGATAAAATCGTTTCGACCAACATTCACCAACGACTGTAGATCATTTACAAAGACAAACTAGTTGATGTCAACAAAGTAAGGAGAATGTTTATTTAGTCTCAGAGTGTGTTATAAAAGTGCGCTACGAACTTTTACGGCCAATGCATTGTTCATCGCTGGCAAAGGTTCCTTGAAAATAGTATCGACTATCTAAAAAAGAAATTCTGAAATGCAAATAACCGCTCACATCAATTGGACCTCTTCTGTCTTCGTAGCTCTTCAACGTTTAATTTTTTAGGTTAAAAAATAGGAGGCCTTACTTTTGGAACGATCCTCGTATATTTGTCTGATAGACAAAATATCATAAATATTTTTTTTTTAGAAGTGTTCTTCAGGGTATATTCGCCACAACAAAGCGGAAGAAAAAATTGGAATTGAACTATAGTAATTTAATTTATATATTCGTTTCTTACACTAGAACAAAAGGGAAATTCTCACTTTTATTATCTTGTAATTAGACGTCTAATAAATATTATGATAATCAATACTTCGTAATTTTTCCTTTCACATATCTATCCCTAATTGTTTAAACGCAGACATTTAAATGCACATATATAACATATAACACCTACCATAAAGGTCCTTATGTATTTATTTCTTCTGATAATTCTGAACAATTCTCATCATATATTACAGTATGAGCTCTTATCGTCTTGAACACTATTAAGCTAGTGCATATACATTTATTAGAAATTAAAACTTTATAATCTCTCTCTCTCTCTCTCTCTCTCTCTCTCTCTGTGTATATATATATATATATATATATATATATATATATATATATGATACGTCGTGATATTGTAAATAAACAGAGACAGAATTTGATGAACGTCATTATCATTATTCATTTATTTATTTTGCGAATTAGTCCACTGGGAAAATTATCCCTCGTCATATATAAAAATCTATAGATGATTGATTCTATAATGATACACAAGCAATCTGCATAAATTAAAATATCACGTTTAAGTTTATTATACGACCAGGCAATGCCGGACAATGCCGGGCAATGCCGGGCAATGCCGGGCAATGCCGGGTGATGCTAGGCGATGCCGGGCAATGCCGGGTGATGCCGGGCGATGCCGGGCAATGCCAGTCAACATCGGGCGAGGCCAGGCGGACATCTAGTCCGGAATGGTATGTACTAGTTTATATTATATATGTTATATTATATTGTATATACTAGTTTATATAAAATAATTTTATAAAAGAAACAGTAGGTTCTCTAGAGTGCAATGTAGAATAACATATATTTTGGACTGAGTTACTGCATTGAGGTATGCGAAGCTTCCTCCCAGGGCGATTTCACGGATTTCGATGACAATAAAAATATAGGTGTGTGAAATATTCCTTGATCATCATTCAATTCCGGACAACGTTGAGTATCTTTGCTATAAGGGCGCCCGGCGTTGCTCTGCCTTAAAATGAACTGAAATATGGTATTCAAATTCATGCAGTTTGTGTTTATTATTATTGGGTCACTTCTTCATCGCTTAATATATTGTACCTAACATAAAGTAGCGATTCCAAGAAGTGTTTTAATATGGCTTCGATGCCATCAGCTAGAATCGAACCTAAAACATTTAGCTCTGAAGCAGCATTCGCTGCCATCTGATCTAAACACATATAAATGCCAAAACTTTACAAATTAATGCACTTAAACGTTTTTTATTTTTAATATCAAGTAGATTTACACCTACTAAGTTTTAATTTTACAATTTTGATACATTATCAACCCTTTACCTTGGTAAAACCCTCATCAAATGCCTTCCACGGGCATAAATACACTATATATCAAGTTTCCAGTCAATACAGCAATAATTGACAGAGTACTTTTGTAGAGAACATTCCTACCGACAAACAAGCTTACATTTATTATATATGCAGGTATACGTCTGTGTGTGTGTGTGTGTGTGTGTGTGTGTGTGTGTGTGTGTGTGTGTGTGTGTGTGTGTGTGTGTGTGTGTGGTATGTTCATTAACGCGTATCAAGAATGTGATGCGAATGGCGGATAAACGTTTCCATTTAATTGCATGTAAATAGGTTTTATTTATTTAAAGTTTATGTTAATAGCCCAAAACCTCATAAATCAAAAGTACTTTTTATATGAAAAACATCGCGTCTACTTTTATATTTTGCAGGTAACTCCTCATTAAATAAATTAAAAAAGATAGGAAGACAATTTCTAAATTACGTTTTATTCCGGTTAGTACATCGAAACAATTACACCCGCGATCAGAATTTAGCATAGGGTTCTCCGTATTTCGTAGACGATTGGGTGTTCGAGCACAAGTATTTATTCTCCACGGAAACATTAAAGAAGACCACGATAAAATACGTAGTCTAATATATAACTGTAAAGTTAGAATCTGTTCTAATCTACAGGCTTGAGATTTTGTATATAGTGTATTCAGATATGGAAAACATTTTAATCGATTTCCATCCGGACACAAGCGCTGCTAATGGGTCAAAATTTTTTTAAAAATTGATACATGTGGGGTGGGGGTAATCGGGTTTTTTCTGTCTCGTTAAACGGTTTCACGAATGCACATGCGTTAATTGTTCACATGACAGCTTGATCTATTAAGAATAAGTATGTTTGAATACAATAGTACGTATTGGGCCCATAACATGGTGAGTGTTCAGACAGTTTGAGGCGAGTAATATATTGTCAACCCAAAAACCAAAATCAACAATTTATTACCTACATTTTTGGTATACATGCACGCGTCTACGGGACATTGCTTGAATTCCTGTTCTATTAAATAATTATGGACTGTTAAATTCCAATTGTGTGCACTTTGTTTTAGTCCATATAACGATTTATTCAATTTCCATACCCAATTTTTATTTTTCATTTTAAATCCCTCTGGATGATAAATATAGTTTTCACAGTCAATCGGGGAATTACAAATAAGCATTATTCACATCCATTTGATGTATTTTTTAAATTGTATTGAGCGGAAAGCTGTAAAAAATTCTAATTGTCGTTAAACCTGTCGTTGATGAAAATGTTGCAAAATATTCCACTCCAGAAATTTGTGAAAAACCTTTTGCAACAAATCTTGCTTTAAAAGTTTCACTGTCAAAGCTGTGATTTTTTGGAAAAAACCTAGCGTGAAGAAATTATATATTTATCTGTTGGTTTTGCTACTATTTCGTGTGTGTTATTTTCAGATAAAACTTGCAATTTGGATATCATAGCTTGTTCCCATTCTTCGTGATTTCTGAATTAATCGCCTCATTATGTTCAACGAGTAACAGTAATCCACTGCGTAATCTTGTATCTTTTCGATTTGTAAGAAGTCTGGCCTTTTTCGCTTCCTTATTGGGTATCGACGTGGCTGGTTAATATTTTCGTCAGAAGTTCTATTGTAATTGTCGTCGCTATTAATATTTTCATTGTGATCGATTAAGATGCTAGGTAATATTTCACGTTTTTCATCTACTGGATCGCCATTTTTGAAATTTAATGTATCATTAAATTTTACACATCTAACCCTTTTTATGGCATTTTGGGTTGGAAAGTAGATTAAATATGATGGACTGTGTTTATCGTAACCTACGAAAATACCTTTTTCGCTTTTAGTATTCAGTTTACTGGTATTTTTTTAAATACAAAACAGTCAGAACCAAATAGATGCATTCTGTTCATTTTAGGTTTTACACCGCAAAATGCTTCATACGGCGTTTATCCTAGTCTTTTATTGAACGATCTATTTCTGATATATGCTGCTGCCATTAAAGCGTACTTCCATAAACTATGCGTTAATTTCGATTCGATAAGTAGGCATCTTGTTATCTCATAAAGTGTTCGCCATGCTCATTCAGCGGTGCCATTTTGGAAGGGGGAATACGGCGCATGTCTCTTGTTTAATACGGTGGTTAATTAATAGAAGTTCAAAGTCTTTACTATTAAATTCAGTCCCATTGTGTGAGCGAATACATTTTACTCAACCGTACAGGGCAATATCAGCTAAATAATAGTGGCGGGCATAGTGTCGGATTTTTTTTTAGAATATAAACTAGAATTAAACCGGAAAAATCATCAATAAAGTTCAAAACGTACCTTAGATTATTTCTCCCCATCGGGCTGATCGGACCTGCTAAGTCTCAATGCACAAGTGAGAGAATTTTCGTAGCTCTTTTTTTGTCTGGCATTCGGCTTATATATTTTGTCATTCTCCCCTGTGCACACACATCACAATTTGGGAGATCGTCTGAAAGTATTATTTTCATGCCTTCGACTACATTTGGTAATTTTTTTAATATCAGCTGCATTGCAGTGTCCTAGAATTTTATGCCAGGTTTCTAAGTTGTGACAGGCAGTTTTTGAGGGAACCATACTTTTTACATAATACAGTCGGCCATTTTTCTTTAATGTCAAATACAGTTCCATTGGGGTATATCAATTTTTTACTTGTTATGGCCAAACTTTATATTCGCGTCTTGTTTAATTGCAGCCTCCATGGAAAATATGTCTTGCTTAAATGTAGATATGAACAGGGCATTTTTAGAATACAGTTACAGATTTCGCCTTTATTATCTTTAGGGATATTTTAGCATCGTCTCTTTTCAAGACTATATCATTTATTTGACTACCGTCGGCAAGTTCGACAAAATGACTTCGTGGATTAAAGTTTGATTCAAAATTAATAAAATCAGATTCCTTGGTTATAACGTGTGCTGTAGCACCATAGTCTACAAGGAGATTTTTACCGTTTGTGGTATTGTCAAAGTTACATGTGAATAGAAATGTATGTTCTTCCTCAAAGTTCTCAACGTTTTTTTACGGAGTCCATTTTAGAGCGTTTATATCGACATTGGAAACTTTTGTGGTTGGGTCGTCCACAATTATGGCAGATATTTTTTATTCTTTTTCTTGGTAAAATTACTTTTGGGGAACACGTTGCGGTGCGGTGCGTAATTTGCTGGTGTCTGTTTTCCAGAAGCATTTTTGAACTTCATAATATTGCTGGAGTTATTATTGTCCCCGAGCATACGATTAGTCTTTTCGTAACTGCGCAATGCCACTTTAAATTCGCTGAAATTTATGCGTTTGTCTTTTTGCGTTATAACAGTTGTAAATGGTTTAAAATCGGCTGGAAGTCCCTTGAGGGTCATTGATATCAACAAGCTATCGCTTATTATTTAACTTGAGAGTTTTAAGGCATTGGCGGTTGTTTCTGCCCTTATAATGTAGTGGCTAATAGTTTCATCCTCGTTACGTTTCAGAGGCGTTAGTTCTGTATATAGTGATATAATTTTCGGTTTCCCTTTGGATAAATAATATTCTCTTAATATGTCCAATGCTTTCCGTCCGTCATCCAATGCATCTCTTATAATCAGGGACAGACTTCTATCGTCTAAGCATTGAATCAGTTCTGCAAAAACAGTCGCGTTCTTTTCGAGAAATACGGGTCGTTAGGATTCTCTGTTGGAGATTGAATCACTTTATGTAGTTTTCGAATCCTTAGATATCCCAGAAATTTTACCTGCCACAATTCGAATTTAGATTCCGATCCGTCAAAGAAAAGACGAGGGCTGGGCCCATAACCTGTTAAGTGTTGAGACATTTTGTTGAACAAAGATGGCGGCGTAGTTCAGATCAGATCCTTA
The DNA here is from genome assembly GCF_053919585.1 of Euprymna scolopes. Lineage (NCBI taxonomy): Eukaryota > Metazoa > Mollusca > Cephalopoda > Sepiida > Sepiolidae > Euprymna > Euprymna scolopes. The sequence continues at coordinate 109,922,494 of NC_136493.1, read as the reverse complement.
GTGTAATTGGCAGTAACCAAGATGGCGGCCAAGAATCAAATGCGGTCCGTGACGTAGTTCGCGGCGAACTGATTGAATCAAAAATTCGACAATTTTTATAGTAATTTTGGAAGGTTTTCATTGGTTCGTTAGCACAGCCGGTGGTTATAAAAATTATTGACGAATTCACTGGTCTCCTACACCCATAAGGAGTCAAACAAATTTTGCACTTTTTTTTATAGATCATGACAATCTGACCTAATGGATATCATACTTGATTCACTGTCTTTAGTTTTTGATTTCAGCTCGAGTATACTTTTTATATACAAGAAGTAAACTGTTTAAAAAAACACAATACGCGCCTGCATATGTCTCAGTTTCTTTCGTTTTTCTTTTTTTTTTCAGTTTCCTTTATTAAAGCAATTTAACGTTATGTTTTATACCTACGGTATTTCTGTCTATATTTATTAAAATATAATATTCATGCGTACTTTACGACCGAGCAACGCCGGGCGGTCTGCTAGCTCTTGAATAAATTTCAATTTTTACATATGTTATATTTAAATAATCATATTATAATTTTAAACATATCGATTAAATGAAAGAATAGAAAGTGAAAATCTCGTTTACTTCTATCGACCTCATTTTCCATAATTTTGTCAATTAATTTTCACATTTAATTTGTGTGATTTTTCATAAACGTAAGATTTGAAACTAATGTTGGTTTGATTTACAGTTTTCTATGTAAACAGAATTTGAAAATATTACATACACCTTATAACACCCCCCCCATATCTATCTATATATCTATAAAGGTGAACATGTCTGTGTGTGTGTATGTGTGGGTGTGTGTGTACATTTCGCTGCGCAATAACTCTCTCTATTTTATGTCTACAGCCTCGACATTTGATATACAGGGTACTGAGAATATGGAAAATCTTTGTGATCAGTTTTCGGACGGAAATTTGTCTGTTAAGGGCTCAAAGTTCAACGCCAATTTTGGGTCTAAACAATTTTGGGTCTAAACACTTTACATTTTAGATATAGGTTTCTTGGACATGGATTTAACTTGATTTGAGACCAAAACAGTAAATGTTAAGGGGTCATAATAGGAGTCAAAGTTTACAAAATTTGACCTCTGCGGTTTCTACCAAATTACTCAGACAAGATTTTGTCTAAACATTTGAAATATTACATAAAGGGTATTCAGAGATAGAGCAAGCTTTTTAATCGGTTTGGGTCGAAAATTTTTAGTTACCAATATATAATGTATGTATGTATGTTTGCATGTCTGCCTGAAATGGATTTTACGTAGATCATTATTGTTTTGAAGTTCGACCTTTCAGACGACAGATATCGAAAAATTGGCTAAAAATATTAATATTTTCCCCTTCAACTGGGAACTTTTTCAACAGGGGGGGGGATTTTCGCCGATATTTTAAAAAGTAATCCTCTCCTTTCGATTGTCTAGCCTTACTTTAAACCTATATAACTTCCGGTTTGGGGGTGGTCGTAACAGCAAGAAGTCAAGTTTTTTCCCCCCGTTCTTTTCCTCCTTTGCGGTACGTGTTCGAGCCTGCCTTCCTACTATCACTTTATGTATTATTATTATTTTATGTTTTTTTTTTGTGCTCAACATTCAAACACTCGGGCAACAACGGGCTGAAATTCTAGGATATCTATAAAACTGAACGTGTCTGTATATATTTTCCTATGCAATAACTCTCTCAATTTTTACGTCTACAGACAAAATTTGATATACACCGTACTGAGATTTGGAAAAATCTTTGTGATCTGTTTTCGGCCAGAAATTTGGCTTTTAAAGGGGTCAAAGTTCAACGATTTGACTTTTGAGGACTCTACCAAACTCCTTCGACAATTTAGGGTCTAAGCACTTGAAATCTTAAATATAGGTTCCGTGGACATGGATCAAATTTAATAACAAATTAGAGCCAAAAACAATAAATGTTAAGGGGTCATAAAAGGGGTCAAAGTTTTAAAAGATTTACCGCTTTTTTTTTTTTTTGCTCAACATACACCTCCAAACACCGGGGCAAAGCCAGGCTGAAATGCTATATATATATTTATATATATAGTCCTGGTCAAAATCATAAGACCACTTAAGAAAGTAAGCGTTTACGCATATTATCGAATTTTTAATCAAACAAATGCTTGAAACCATTGCCGAAAGGGGAAAAACAAATTCATAGGAGTATAGATAGTTTGGTAGAGTTTCAAAGGTCAAATCGTGTAACTTTGGCCCCTTGACAGCCAAATTTCTGGCCCGAAACCGATTAAAACGATTCTCCAAAATCTCAATAACCCTTATGTCAAATCTCGAATCTGTAGACTGAAAATTAATAGAATAGTTTGGTAGGGAAATGCGCACACACATATAATTTCACTTTCATATATATATATTTATATATATATATATATATATATATATATATTATTTTATATATAGATTCTATTTTACCTTTATCTCTTTGTTGGAGTTATTGAGCTTTTACATCTTGTTTGGCTTATTATATAAATATTTCTATAATATTTATATTCATTTGAACATACACTTTTCTTTCTGTAAACCAAATATTAGCATTTCGTTTATATACATACATACATACATACATACATATATATATATATGTATATATATATATATATATATATATATATATATATATATATATATATATATATATATATATATATGTCGTAATCAAGAAGGGTATACTTTTATAATTCATGGTTAAAAACGTTATAAAATAAAGTAAGCGGGGCGAAGAGGAGAAGAGAAGAAAAGGTCAGCTGACCGGTTTCGCCCTCACTTTCTCCAAGCATTTATCGATATATTTTTGCTTTTTAAAAAAGGTGGGTGGGCGAAAACATGTACAATTAAAAACAAAATCACGTTGCGTTACGTTATGTGTGGGGGAAAAATGGGGGAAAATGATGAAAATAAACCACCGTTATATTACTCGAAGATCCTAGAGACTAATCTATCTTTTTAATAAACCTATAAATCACTCTATGCAAGCAAAATACATTCTCTCTTTACTTTCCAATAAAAATGACTTTCGACCATATAGTTTCACTCCCTTTTCCAAAACACAAATAACTGATTTTATATATATATATATATATATATATATATATATATATATGTATATATATGTATATATGTGTATGTATATAATTTATGTACTATGAATTCTTTTTGATAAATTTTGTATCAGAATGTCTTCGATAAGTATCGATAATCGATAATCGAATAAATCCGGCGAACCACGAACCAAAGAACGGGCTATTTAAAGAAAGTTAACGCCTTATACAGCGTAGCATCACAAGTGCATTTGAGAAGTTTTATTATTACACAAGCAGAAAGTCCCGACATATAAACAACAACAGTTTGATAATAAGTCTCATATTGACATACTAACATGTTTATAAAACCTAACATCACAAATGCATTTGAGAATATATATTATTTATTTGGAATTCATTATTTAGATGAGTATTATTTATTAATTTATTTATCTTTTTAGTTGTTCCACAACTTTTCGGCCAACTAGTCCTTTGGCCTTCGTCAGCCACTTGACGAAGGTCAGAGGAATAGTTGTCCAAAACCTCGTGACACAAAAATCAAGAAGATGAGAATAATAGTGCGCAATAAATAAATTAATAAATAATACTCATCTCATTTACTAAAATATTGCTTGGACTTTGGGTCAAGATCAAAGTGTAGTATCTGTTCCGACAGATACTGCAAGCTATGACTAGCTATGACTAGCAAAGACCAGATGTGGGGGCAACCCCACATGCCTGACCATTAACCAGCTCCCATTTCCCACCTCTCGGGAGCTGGTCCCCTTTTCCCCTTCCCCCTCCCTTCACTCCTCACATTAAAAATCGGCCTTGTGCCTAATTTGCTCGGTGGGGGAGCAAATAAATACCATCTGTTCCGACAGATACTACAAGCTATGACTAGCTATGACTAGCAAAGACCAGATGTGGGGGCAACCCCACATGCCTGACCTTTAACCAGCTCCCATTTCCCACCTCTCGGGAGCTGGCCCCCTTTTTCCCTTCCCCCTCCCTTCACTCCTCACATTAAAAATTGGCCTTGTGCCTAATTTGCTCGGTGGGGGAGCAAATAAATACCATCTGTTCCGACAGATACTGCAAGCAAAGGCCATATGTGGGGGTAACCCCGCATATAAGACCTTGGTCAATGTAGGGGCAACCCTTCATACCAATTGTCACTATCCAGCTCCCCTACTCCCCGGGGAGTTGGTCCCCTATTTCCCCTTCACTCCTCACTTTAAAAATCGGCCTTGTGCCTAATTTGCTCAGTGGGGGAGCAAATAAATACCTCAAAGTGTAGTATCTGTTCTGATGCTACACTTCAATTTCTTGTTCTCTGTTAGTGGAGGAGAAATCCTTCACGGTTGAGACAATTTTTATTTATGTTCCTTTTCTCCACATTAAAAAAAAAACGACCCTGGTGTCTAACTCTGTCCCGTGGGGAGGCAATTTAAATAGGAATAATACTCATCTCAATACTGAATTCCAATTAAAATAATATACCATTCGATACGGAGCCGACCATGAAAAATCAGATAATAAATAAAATGTGGATTTATAAGACCAAAAAATCCAACCTTGATCGTGGCGTAGTGGATAGAGACGTTGACTCTCTACGGTTCCAGATGAGCTTTGTCTGAAGATAGCGGTTTCAGTCCTACCCAAAAACCAACCAGAGGCTTACTTGGCCAAAATGTGGTTAGACGACAACAACTATGGATGCCAGTAATTGCTGAGAATGCAGTTAGGAGTTCGGAGTTCCTATCCATCGCGGTTACCACCTGACGAAGGCCAGAGGAATTGTTGGCCGAAACGTTGTGAAACTAATAAAAGATGAGGATACTAGTCCGCAATAAAAAAAAAAAATAATGCATTTGAGAAGTTTTATCACCGCACAAGCCAAAAGTTCCAGCCTATTTAATCAACTGTAGATGATTTTATACAAGACAGGCGCGTTTGAAATGTTTCTGTTTAGAGCACAATTGAACCATGATACTTGACTTTTTCATTATAAACTTTTATTCAAGTCATTATATAAAATAATTTTATAAAATCAACAATTCAATGTCAACTGCAATGTTTTTGGGACTAAGTCACCCCGGGGTCATGCAAAGCTCCCTCCCGCCGCACCGCGGAGTGTCCCTAAATCGAGGAGTTTAATCGATTTGATTATTTCGATTAATTTTTTTTAAATGGAAGGGTTAAACATTCGTTAATACTCATTCTATCCCGGGCTATGTTGAGTCTCCCTGCTAGTATATATGTGTGCGCGCGTGTGTGCGTGTGTGTAATGATCTCAGTAACATTTCTTTATATGACACTTATATTTTCGGGCAGAGTTAAACGTTGACGATTTCAATCACACTTAATTATGCATATGCGCGCGTATATGAGATCGGCGGTAGTTAAGTCGTTCGTTCCTTCGAGAGAGAGAGAGAGAGAGAGCGAGAGAGCGAGGGACGCTAGCAATTAATTGTCAATCTCTAATGTGTTCTCGTCTATAAACGACGACGAAGCAACGGATATCTAACAGGCAACACAGCGGTTTCTTCCTCTCGCCGAAGTAGGAGGGGTCGTCTGCAAGGTACAGCAAACAGGAGGGTTTATTGCATGTTTTAAATAAATATTATGAGCCGGTGTTTATTTTAGCCACAAGAACAGATTTATTTATTCTTCCTTCTACAACTGCTACTATTCGGTTTCTATTTTTATTTCTACTGTTACTTATTCGTTTTCTGTTGAGAGAGACAATATAGGCAGAGTTTGAGGTTTTTTTTTATTGAATATATGGCCATCTCTTATCAAGGCCTGGACGCCACTTAATTATAAGGGTTAATGGGTGTAGGTAAGACAACATTGAGTTGATCGGTGATGGTGAAAAATTAATGAATTAATTTATTTTAGAGAACAGCTTGTCAAGAACTTATTTACGTTGGACTTTGAAATTACTTTGTTATAATAAGTTGAGAAGCAGGCAAGCTGCATTTTGATCCGCAGACGAACAATTTTGAGAAATAATGCTTTGTTTATGGATTTTTATTTTGTTATATATAGCTTTAGGCACATATAGAAATTAACGAAAATTACTGATAATGGTTCTGGTTAGTAGGGGTTTTGCCGTGACTAACTTACGAGGGGACAACTATAGAGTAAAGCTCAGCGGAGCACATGTCAGGAAAATAATGTTAGAGCAAAAATATGCAAAAAAAAGTCTTATCTATAAGAAAAAAATGTAGCAGAGAGGAGTAAGCGTCATCGCCGATAAGATTTCTAGGTCACCTTTTTTTTTACATCATGTAAGCAGGAAAATTTGCTCCGGGTAGCTCTTCTCCAGTTTTGCCAACTGTACTCCATCATAGCATATATTTGCTCTTATACGTGTAGAAGATTGCATCTGGAAGTGAAATAGCTTCTGGACCATTATGCATATGTTCCATTGCAAAGTGATGATCAGCCGCAGAAACTTGTCAACGTATAACAATAACATACAAAAAACGCAGTGTAACTTTGTTTGGGACGTGGACTGAAGTTTACAACATTCTGTCCTTTATAAAAAAAAAGCCAAGGTCCGCTATCAATTATGTACTGATTTCACTGTTGGTTTCCGGTTTTAAAACAGCAAACAACCAGAAATCCAAGCATTCATTAAACATATCGTCTATTTACCCATGCCTAGAGCGACCACTTGTTACGAACACCCACTGAGAAATTGATATAAAAAAGTAACTCAACGTAAAGACTACTTTATGTAGACAAATTAATTTATGATTCAAGAGCAAATAGAGCATTATCCAATTCTGATAATTTTCTTTAATATGTATTTAATTAATTATCTATTGCTAGCAATAATATGAAGGCTTTCATTTTCATAAATATGAACTACCGGGCCAAAGACTAAAGAGAAGAAGAAGCTTCCTTAGCAATGTAGATCCCATACCAAAATGCCAGCGGGAGATAATGACATGGTCCGTTTCGGAAGGCTTGAGAATGACTCCCTTCGACTGACATGGAGACTCCTCCTTCTGAAGTCATTCTTTCCACAGCACATTGACTCTAGTGAAAAACATTGAGCCTGCCAGGAGCGGGAATTAATCGATCAAAATTAGCTCTGGCTAGATAAAATAATAAAGTCAACCCAACCATCTACGGATATAGAGAAGAGAATCATACTTCTCTGTTGGCCAACCAGTGCAGCTTAAAAATTCCTAAGAAGTACACATTGTTTTTTAGATTATCTCTAAGCAAATTGGTCAGTCTCATACTTCGGGCAACATTCACATCTGCGGAGATTTTAATGTTCAGAATGTTGAATATCTAGTCCACTTGCACAAAACTGATGACAAATGAAGGTTTTCTTCATAATTCCTATCTTGCTTAAGACCTAACACAGATTGTTAACAAATACACTTAGGGTGCTCGATGCTGATGGACAATTTGCAAGTCTTCCTGATCTTTTCCTAATAAAATGCCCCGAACTTTGCTCATCCTAAAATCTATTTCGATTAGGATCTTCTGATCAGTCAGTTGTTTCAATAAAGATAAAAACAAAGTATACTAAACCCCAAATATCCCTCTCCAATGTATCGGTTTTTGATGACTAACTGGGACCATTCCCGAACGTTTATATCAGAACTACCCCATCGACCTATGTTTAAAAATAATGTGTTTAATATAACCTCTGACTTTACTGATTGGTTAATTAACAGCATAGACAATTATATACACTATAATAAACTTCAACACAAACCAGACAGACAGCTAGGGACACACTTGAATGTACTGTCGCCATTGAATACAGACACCAGTACTTTAATTGCTTTAAACGTTGTGGATGATATGAAACTAAAGTCTCTTTCTGAACTGCCAATAATCACTGCAAAATGATTATAGAAAATCTAGGGAGTCATATGCTCAGTCCATCAAGGCCAGAGGTTCAGTTTTCATGAGTTTTTTCGAATAAAAATAAAGGTATTGAACAGATGCGTCCTTCATTCCAATCATCATCAACGTGCCTGAGGTGATTTTTTTTCAGCATTTGACAAAGCCAAACTCTTTGTCTAAAATTTTGCAGCAAGCTTAAACCTATCAGATCAGGATCATTGAACTCCTAGTTTCTTCCAAAGACTGGAAATAATCTAAGCGGCATCCACATATCTGTTCCTGATGTAGCCAAACTAATCCACAATCTCAATACCAGCCAAGAATCTTCCTGGCAATGTTCTAGTTAAAGTATTCAAAAAGCTGCAGCCGGGAGTAGCATACATTCTCGAAAAGCTGTTCAATCGATACTGAAAGATGAAATGCTTTCTGACATCTTAGAAAACCTCATTAGATTGTTCAGTATTTATAAATGATGGATAGTGGTCTTCTGCATCTCAGTACATATCAATTAGTTTTTTTATGTGCCGTGGGTAAGTTTTTAGAATCCGTGTAAAACAGAGAAATTTTCAACCGTCTCAGCAAAAACAGCCTACTAATTATCAAACAATATGGTTTTCTTCCGGCGAGATCTACAGCTGATGTACTGACTGTAATTTCGCATAAGATCGGTGAATCTATCGATAAAAGTTTCCTTTTAAAAATACCAAAGTAATTTGATAGGGTTTAGCATAAATGTCTACTGCACAACATTCCTAACTATAAAATATGTAGAAATGTCTTTTAAAACAACGAATAATTTCTCTCCAATATGTTTGTACAAGTAGTCGTCGATGGACAGAAGTATAAAACTATATCGACGCTGGCATGACTGAAGGACCTATCCTGGGCCCAACTCTCTTTATGTTAATCAATGATTTTCAAATCACATTGAAAGTTCCTTTGTCGGCATATATGCAGACAACACTACCATATATGGCAATATTTCAAAGGCCAAATATTAAGCTTACTTTGAGTTCTTCTCCTCCGACCTTTAGCACGTGGTGCAATGCGGAAAAAATGGCCGGGTAATTTAAAAGCAGTAAAAAACACGCTTGTATTTATTCACCACAAACACCCTGATCCCCCTTTATCCTCAATTGATACGAATGACTATCATTTCAAAGAAACTCCTTGTGTTTATCAACTTCTGAGTTTGTCATTCACTCCGGATCTCAAATCTGTTACGAAAGTCGCAGGAAAAATGTTTTAGAAATGATCTTACTCCCGACAAAATTCTCTACAAGTATAAGAGTCACATCTGAACGCGAGCTACTCGGAGCATCATATCCTGCCTTGACAGAGTAAAAAAAAAACGGCTTCAAAACTAGTAAGAAATGCCTTTTCCTTTTCGCAGCAAGTTCCTTCCCGTAAAAGAGACGTTGCGAGCCTGCCTCTGGCTCTATAGTTACTTTCATGACAAGTGCTCGTTTTAGCTCCACTGTATGAACCTATTTTGCAAAACCTTCACGAAACACACGTCCAGCTACAACCAATGCTGGCAGTAGTAGTGAAGACAACTACGATCACGACGACCACATGATGATAATGGTGATGATGACTTATATTTCTAAATTATGCAAAAAGTATGTCTTAGCAGATATCTTAACGTTTATGAATGTTTGTAATGATGTTGAACGTGTTTTTGACTCAATCGGCCCCGTGCCCGGCTAATATATTTTATAGACAATTTATATACAAAATAAAATGACGTCTAAATTTACTTATATTTGCAAGTTTATATAGTTGACCTAAATAACTTTATAAGATAGTTTCCAATCTCACATCACGGAGATTTTGAAAACTTCGATGAACTTTTTGTCAGATCAACGCATGTGTTTAATCTATTTAAAAATGTTGTTTCTTTTAAAAGGCACTATCTATATTTCTCTTAGTCTGCTTGTCTGTCTGTTTGTTTCACTTTGAATATGCAGATCTCTCAGAAAATTTTAAGTAACTTTTGTAATGAGAAGATGTAGCGCACTAAGCTGTATGAGTTGGTTCGATGCAGAGTAAATGATAAATAGGAATTAATAGAAATTTCACTTTTTTATCGAAATTTACAGAGCCGATTCATCTGATATTTTCATTTGACCTTTGTTGTTATATGATGCAGCGAACTAGGTATTATCTTCGATACACATGTAGGAATTATTAAGGATTAATAAGATTGGTATATATTTAAGTTCCACTGTCTTTCCAGAGAACTACTGGACTCATCTTGCTGAAATTTATAATGGAACTTTGTTATGGTTAGGTGCAGCGAACTAAGAAATGCAGTATGCGATGCACATTTTCTAACTACTATGTGTTAATATTTATTATTTATGTGTAATCGACATTACATTGTTTATTTATTATTTATGTATAATCGACATAAATTTGATCATAATGATAATTTTGACATAAATACCGTAAACTGATGCAGATTCAATGTAAGATACTGAAACCATTTATCGCCATTTAAAATATAGCGACGACACGAATAAGAAACTAAGTGCATAATGGAACTACGTACAAGGTACCTACAATAAGTATCCAAATTTTTTGTATGGCCACTTTTATTGATAGTACATACGCCAAACTCTAGTGCCTGTTCGAAGTAATCTCCTCCAACCACAATGCACTTGTTGTACGATCCCAACAATTTATGGAAAATCCCATAGGATTCCTCTTGTCTGAGCGTGTCAATTAACCTCGCAATAGCCTCTTTCATCTCAATTGCCTCATAATGACAGTATCTAAAGTTTTCCTTGAGCTTGGGGAATAACCCAAACCCGTAGGGAGCAAAGTCTAGACTATAGGGAGGCTGACGTCGATGCTCATCTTGGTCAAATAGTCTTTGACAAAAATGGGTGTGTGGACTGGTGCATTGTAGTGGAGGAAATGTCACTGACCTAATTTGAAGAGTGCTAGCCTCTTCTACCTGAATTTCTTCCGGAACTCACTTTAAACCTCAACATAGAATTCCATGTTGACTGTCAGTCGAGTTGGAACCCAGTGCATATAGATCATGCCCATGCTGTCAAAAAAGGTACTATCATATGTTTCTGGGTGGATTTCCTGTGTCAAGCCTTTTTTGGTCTGGGAGAGCCAGCCTGCTTCTACTGGGGAATCTGTATCTTGGTCTCTGTGTCATAGCAGTAAATTCAGCTTTCATTGCATAGCACCACAGCATCAAGAACTGAATTGATCAGCTCGACCATCTCCCTGTTGTCATGAAAACGTCTTTCTGTATTATTTTTTCTTAGCACCCTTGGGATCACTTCGCGCAAATCATCCGCATCTTCATTTTCTCGCGAATAACTGTGTGTGCAGTTCCCACGCCGGCATCAAACTGTGCACTTAATGTTGCTAAAGACATTCAACAGTCGTTAACCATGAATTTCATTGGTTGGCCAATCGACTCTGGTGTTCTGACTTCCTTACTCCTTTCACAAGTCTCATCATCCTCTACAGATTTCGTGCTTTCCTTGAATCCTTTATGCCACTTAATACCTGATGCTCGATTCATAAAAGATTATCCAAAAGTAGTCTGAAGCATTCGATAAATTTATATGGCATTTTTCCAAGTTTTAAAGAGAATCTGATTGCATATCGTTCTCCTAAAATTTCCCCACATCCAGATGGTATTTTTTAAGTTCATCAGCTCTGACAATCAGGCTTTTGTAGGGTGTATTCCAATTCCTGCTCTGGCTGTTACTTTGAATCTGAAATCATCAAAAATGCCAGTCATATAATAGAATTTATAGGAACATTATACTGAATTTCCAGGTTTCTACGGCAATTTTACATGCCTGCAAAAATATCTGGACTATTATTGAGGATACCTTGTAGAAATAACGCAGGATATGTTAAAATGGTCAATATAAAGTGAAGTAAGAAAATATTCACCAAGTAAATCTAAAAGATGCAACTTTAGCACTCAGGAATCATGACATATAATACTATCTAATGATAACTTATTAAATAAAAAGCTAGGACGTTGGCCAGAATTATTTGTAAGTTAAATATATACTTCACCGCCTAAGGCCAGACTAACAATCTCTGTACATAAATAATTTATATATACAAAACAGAAGAACGATTAGAAGGTAGATTACTTAAATAAACTCATGTAAATAAAATACTACTAGTATACATTCTCTAGCTTTAATTACCTCAGTAGAAATTCCAAAATTGAAACTAAATAAATAATTAACAGGTAATTAATTAGCAAAATATATAAAATATTAAAAAAAAACAATATGTAGACATAATACATCTGACGTCATTGAATTTGAAAAAAAGACATGGTTAACATATTTTATGATATAACTAGTTAATAAACACAGCGAACACAGTCTAGATATATTAAAAAAAAAGGAACTTCTGATATTTATAATATAATGGGTAAAACTAGTTCTAAATGAAAAAAAAAATCATTTATTATTGTAGGTGAAATAACTAAAATAAATTTTAAGCATGTTCTCTCAAATGAACTGCGTGAAATAAAACAAAGACCCCGATACAAATATACTCTGCAATAAAAACTACTAATTACCCTTAAAAACAAGTGAAGCATGCATGGTCCCCCGTGAATGCACAGTGAACGAGGCATAAAAAATGACTAAGTTTAGCATTTGATCCCCCCCCATTTCGCTCCAAAAGCCCCAAGGGGACGTCAAATCCTGGTGAAAATGAACAAACTGCAGTTTTAGGACTTAACATATGCAAATTTCAGTTCTGCACTATGCAAACAAAGAAATGACTTAGCCTATCATACCCCCATTTAGTCCCTAAAGTCGCCAAGGCCTTAACATATTTAAATTTGTGTTCAGCACCATGCAAAACTTGGACAAATAGGGTGAAATAGTCCCAAAAATGAAGTGTTTTAAGAGCCCTAAAAGAGCCCTCTGGGGCACACTTAATAGTCATTGTGAAGTATAAACAAACAAAATTATATAGAAATCAGTTAGTTATAACTTTTCAGAAAGTTTTATAAAGATCAAAGCCATCGATTCTTTTAAACAAGCACAAAAGTGTCAATTTAGTCATTTTAACCCGAAAGGCACCCCTGGGAGAGGGGCAACCTGAGTTTTTCCGAAAAATCAGTTCTGTTACATTTTTTACCCATATTTTTAATCAATGCAAAATTTCCAAAGTTTCAATGCGTAGTTACTGAAAAAAGTGCGGACAGACGAACGGACAAAGTTTAATTTACAGGCCCACTCTCCTTTTGTCGGGGACGAATAAGTATATATATATATATATATATATATATATATATATATATATATATATATATATATATATATTAGTTTTTTTTAATATATACGTTTTGACTCCTGTAATAACTAGTAAATACTCAACAGCTTAGCATAATACAAATGAAAAACAATACGATGTTTGCCATCGAAACATAAAATAATCGCCTCTAAATATGACATGCATTTTATGTACAGAATTAATTTTGAACCCACAACATAAACAAACCTTCACAGATTTTAACCTCAGTGATCACATATAAGACAAAAATAGAATAAAATCCTATGCATTTACTCATCTTAAAAGCAAATAGAAATATTATACAATTATTACCCATGAGAAAATAATGTTATGAACAGTTTTCCCCATAAAGCAATGATGGAAAACTAACTTAAATACACGATGTGATTTCTTCAATATGCTTACATTTACAATATTACATGGCCATGCTTCTTTCTTTCTCTGAAAATTGCGTTATTTTTCTGATGAGTATACGTAAGAAAAAATTACGTAGTCTATAAGAGATGCTGAGACATGTGGGAGGAGTAAGGCAGTTAGAACATCAGAGTTGAGTAGCCATAATATACATATACTGATAGTTCCACGTAAACGAAACAGATCTGTAAAAATGTACCGAAATTGAATATTTTGAAAGAATAATCGTTAAGATATATACAACCTTAGAACTCGGAATATAGCAAAACCGTATACATGTATATATATATATATATATACATATATATATATATATATATATATATATATATATATATATAGTTAGTAATTTATAAAATATATCTGGCGATTAAGCTACACTGAATATTCTGCGTTTCATTCACTATAGGACGAATTCTATAGTGGATGAAACGCAGAATATTCAGTGTAGCTTAATCGCCATATATTTTATAAATTACTAACTAGCTCTACCTACGTATTGAGCACTTTTGAAGTAAATACTTAAAGTTTACGCATAAATCTATACTTTCGCATATTAGGTTTATGTGAGTAAATGAAGTAGTTATATATATATATATATATATATATATATTTATATATATATAAATATATATATATAAATATATATATATATAAATATATATATATATAAAAATAAATATATATATAAATATATATATAAATATATATATAAATATATATATATATATGTATATATATATATATATATATATATATATGTATATATATTATTTCAGAAAACATTTTAACGAAGGTGGCCCCACCTTAAAAAAAAAATCGAAACTACGGATGCCTCCAGGCGCTGTAAAAATATTCTCTTTCTCTTCTCCTATGCATCGGACTTGAGCATACCATCATATCCACCGATAAAGTTGTTTAGAGGTAGGTAACGTCGGTCTTGCCTGCGGGCCAACGACGTTGCGTACGAGAAAAGCTCAAAAGTTTGGCGTAAAATATCCTGAGAAAATTCGATTATAATTACGTTTAACTTGATGAGAGAAAGTTAATTAGATGCAGAAAGAGAAAAAAAAAAAAAAGAAAAAATATGTTTGTGTATGAATGAAAGAAAATACTTCAGCGTTGGAATGAAGAATATTTTAAGGAGGAGGGAGAAGCTCTAAATATACACGGTGTTAGTTTTCATTAATACCTCATCGCACGATAGGGTGAAGAACGAAAACATAGAAGAAATACAACATTATAAATAAAGTACGTCTAGTTATTTCAAAGCAAATATAAATTATTAGAGGGTATTTTAATAGGAGACCCAGGAGGAGGCATCCCAGTCACTATTATCATTATAGCGCCTAGGAGTGTCAACGCCAAACTCTTTCTTCCCTTTCACGCTCTCTATCTCTCAATATATATATATATATATATATATATATATATATATAAATATATATATATATATATATATATATATATATACATGTATATATACATGTATATATACATGTATATATATGCATATATATACATATATTTATATATACATATATATGTACATATCCATATATATATATATATATATATATATATATATATTGATATTTTCATTCCTTTCGTCGGCGTTTGTTTTTTCTTTACCACACCTTGGTCCCATTTATGCAGCAGAAGTAAAGTATAATAATAATAATAATAATAATAATAATAATAATAATAAGAAGAAGAAGAAGAAGAAGAAGAAGAAACATTGTTAATGACTGCAACTAAATATACAGACAAATGATACGTACACAAACTGGAGACATTATTGAAAGGCGGACATCACAAAAAACCATCATGGGCATAGCGATGCAAACAGAATACATCATCCATACAAGAGGACAAATGTAAGAAGTAGTAGAAGTCGTAGGATATATGTTGTAATTCAGACATCAGTAAATATCAACGAACAAAATTAATAAATAATCGCTCATGTAATCTGCGTGAGAACTTCTAATGTGTACTGAATAAACATAGGTCTTTTATCTCTCTTTTGGGAGCTAATAGCATATCTAGAGAGAGAGAGAGAGATTGCTTCTGTTGCCGGGTTCGAATCAATCGACTGGTGTTAATCGTGATAACCTGTACTGATGATTCCTGAAAGGATGAAACACTAGTGTCTGGAGGTATTTAATAATTTTTGTAGTATATAATTATGTCAGCCCCTTTATGAAACTCGTTTCTTATCGTGAAGCACTTTCAGTTGCAATAAAGTTGGTCAGTTTAGGTCTTATGCGCAGATCATCATATAATTATTAAATCACTGTGGCAAACGTTAAAAAGGCAGTTACCGAATAAATGCTTAAAATTTCAACACTATTTCTCACGGTTAACGTTAGCCGAATGGATTAGGTCCTTGCTAATGAAGCCGGAAATGGCTTTTGTTGCCGGGTTAGAATCTATCGATTGGTATTAATTATGACACCGATGCTTCCCGAAAGGATGAAACACTAGTGTCTGTAGGTATTCATAATTATTATAGTAAATATATATATATATATATATATATATATATATATGTGTGTGTGTGTGTGGGGTGTGTGGGTGTGTGGGTGTATATATATATATATATGTATGTATATGTATATGTATATGTATATTCAATTATCACCCCAAAAAAGGCACAGTGCAACTTGGAAGTAGGGCGCTACTATAAGGAATATAAGTTGCAGGGAATTATGAAGGGAGTTGGGCAGCAAAATGTCTGTTCACATTACACTTGAACTTCTGCATATCAGCACAGTTTGGGAAGCAGAATCACGGAAAGGAGTTCCAAAATCTAGCAGTTTTGGGGAAGAAACTATTGGAGTAGAAGGCTTTCTTACATTCATAGATCTCTACTTGAATGGGTGTGTTTTAGCTGCTTGTCGGGTTTGTCTTGGGTATTCACGTCGTGGGGATACAAGTGCTTGTAGTTCGTCAGAGCATTTACCACTAAAGTACTTGTAGAACAGGCAGAGGGATGCAACGTTTCGTCGATGGGACAGAGGCTGAAGCTTAGATGACAGTTTAGGACCTATCAGGTTGTCGACTCTCTTTTGAACCCTGCCCAGGAGTAAGAGACAAGTAGCAGATGCCCCAGCCCAAATGTGACAACAATGCTTCATGTATGGCAAATGGTGGCCTTATAGATGTACAGGATACTTTCAGTCGTAAGCAGTTTTATAGCACGAAAGAGAGAGTCCACCTTCTTCGCAGCAGCCTTGGCAATGCTCTCAATGTATCTATTCCAGTTCATGTTCCTTGGCAATGCTCTCAATATATCTATTCCAGTTTATGTTCCCTGTAAATTAGGCCGAATAATGCAAAGGAAGTACTTTCGGGTAATGTGTTCTTGACCATTGCTATTGGTGGTAGATAATTTTTCCTGTAATTATTGAAGGAAACAAACTTAGTCTTGGCAGCATTGAATGTGACCATCCATTTTTGTCCCCATTCCACTACAGATTTGAGGTCATCCGCTAGTTTTTCTGCTATTTCCTTGATATGTGTTCATTTTTCCCCCTCGTGTCTGTTATAGAGCGTGATATCATCAACAAATATAGCCATCTAAGAAACAATTTTCTCAGGTCATTTATGAATATCAGGAATAATAAAGGTCCAAGGACTGACCCCTGAGGTACTCCCGCATTTAAATCATATTGCTTAGATGTATGCCTGTCGACCACAACCTAGATTTTCTCTTACTTAAGAAGGATTTAATTACATTATGTATTCTTCCAGTGATACCATATGATCTAATTTTCCTTAGAAGACCATCGCGCCATGCCCTTTCAAAAGCCTTATATAAAGCGAGGGCTAACGCTCTATCCTCTGTTATGTCTAGTGAATGGTATATACGGTCAGAGATTACAGTTAGGATATCTGCTGTGGAGCGGGCTTGCCTTAACCCATATTATTTGTCGGTCAGGAGTTTAGCAGCTGTAAGGTGATGGACTAGAGCTTGATGGAATCAAATATTTTGGCGAAAAGGGGGAGAAGGCTAATGGGGCGGTAATTTAATGGGACCGTTCTTTCGACAGAATCCTTGAAGACTGGTACTACAGAAGCGGTTTTCCCGCAGTCAGAAAAGCAAGATTTGTTAAGGCATTTGCTTAAAAGTTTGGAGAGAATTGGAGCAACCTCACATCAACGGAGCATTTTTTTAATAGCACAGCCAAGAGGAGATCGGGTCCACATGTTTTTGAGGTGTCTATGTTTTTGATGATACCTGTAAGGGGTGATTTTGAAATCATCTAGTATGGCATCTGTCCGCAAAGGAAAGTCAAGGAGGGGTGGTTTGCCGGGTCCAATGTGGAGTTTGAGGCAAACCGACTGGCAAGTAGGTTAGCCTTCTCGGTTTCCGTGCAAACAACCTCATGATTGTTTGATAGTGGCGGAATTGTTGACTGTCCATTATTTACTACACTGTTGTAGATTTTCTAAAAATCACGGATTCCTTATTTCTGTGCTTCGATGCGTTTTCTGTTGGTTTCAGTGTATTCTGGCTTAGCTGTCCCTATTTCTCTTTTACAATTACTTCTAGCTTCTATATACTTCTGTCTGTTTGATCTGGACTTATGCTGGTTTAATCTGCAGTACGCATGCTGCTTTTGGCCACAATTAGAGGTAAACCATTGGAGAGAATGAGGCTTTCTATAGAATTTCCGTGTGGAAACACGTGCTTCAATTGCAGTTTTGAACAATTCATTGGTCTCCTCTGCGCACTGTTTAGCTAGAAGAGAAAAGATATTTCCCTATGGGGCATCTTAGATGAGATCCTTAATGGCTTCCGAGTCAGCCTTGTTGTAATACCTCGTGTTTGGAGTAGCGAGCCTTCAGTTTTGGGTCGAGAATTTAGGGCGATTCTACCTTATCACAGCGTGCTCAGCAATCCCGAGAGGGCTGTGGGCATTCGTAATACAGTCATACGGAACTATGGTCAGAAATAAATCTAGAAGTGAGGCATATTGATCTTGCTGGTCTGAGAAATGTGTCGGAAATGTAACCGTCTGTGATAGGGAATGAGATATAGAAAAGCTATGTACTGTGCTACCAGCTACGTCTGTGTAAGTAGAGAATTCATGCCAGTTAATGTGGTGGGCATTGACGCAATCAAATACATGTATTTATGCGCTAGTACCGAGGGAGAGTGCCACATCTATACTGTCAGAGACTTTGTTTATTAGGGTACAGTTCTGGGTTGAGGGCGAGCGGTAGAGAAAATACAAGTAGCTAATAAGCTGTTACATGTTTAGTCTGAAGTACTTAAAGGCCTGGTCGTCCGATTCTAGTTTTGTTACTCTAGTCAGGGGAAGGGTGTTACGAATACAGACTCCAAGCTCGTGCATATATCTGTCTGACTCCTTACGGCAGAGTGGGAGATAACCAGGCATGGAAAAGTTGTTAGAGGGAACGGGAGAGTGTAGGTTAGTTTCACTTAATGTTAAGATATCCGGGGTGTTTACTTGGAGAAATGATTCAACATCATCTCAGTTCGTTCTAAGCCCGTAAATTTAATTCAATTGGTCCATTCCATGAGCGAATGAATATAAACTTATTTTTGCTGGTAAAATATTAATTGTATTATTATTATTATTATTATTATTATTATTATTATTATTATTGTTGTTGTTGTTGTTGTTGTTGTTTTTGTTGTTGTTATTATTATTATTATTATTATTATTTTTTTTTTTTTTTTTTTTTTTTTTAAACAAATCAATCAATTAATGGAGGTAGATAAAGAAAAAGGAAACTGGTATTTATTTGCTTCCCCACGAAAATAAAATGTGACACGAGGTCGTTTTTAATGTGGAAGAAAACCAGCTCCCACAAAAGGCAAAAAAAAAAACAGTATATAGTATATAGAAGGGTTACCACTACATTGACTAAGGACAAATAACTTAAGTGCAGCGTCAGAACAGATACTGCGCTCGAATCTTAGTCTTTTCTTTTCTGTAGTATGATTGTTTCGTACAAACACGGTCCACTTTTTAAATCTAGCCCCGTGAACGTAACAGCCGAGATTGAACTCACAACTGAAGTTAGTAATGTAATTCAAATCTTGTCCGTAGCAATATACTTGATGATTCACGAGGGCTATTAAGCATATTTTTTTCGTGACGCCATCACTAGATGGTTCGCCTACCACGGCTTAAGAAAAGCCAATCTACCTTCGAAAAACGGATAAACCGTGTTAGTTTCACAAACTGGTATCTCACCTAGGCCCATGACTCATTTGCAGGCTTTCTAATACACTTTTTTAAATTGTTTATTTAAGTCTAGTTTATCTGCAAAAAAAATGTGACATACATAGTTTATTTTTTCTTGAAAATCAATAATGAAATAATAAAATATTTTAGGCAAACAGACATACATTGAAAGATATCAATACAAACATATAATTAAAACAACTTAACATTTTCGCTTTAACATGAATTTTCTTTGGACCTTTGTCTTTTTAAAGACATTCCACAGTATTATCTCGAACTATATTTGATGAAATCATTTGTTTATTGCTGTAAAATATACTTACCAAAATAAAATGTTTTCTGAATGTGTTTTTCACATGTAAAACAATGGTTTTATGAATATATTACTAAAATTTGTTCTGCTGGCACTTTTGACGTGAATTCATAATTTTCTAGACCAAATCGATCCGCATATTCAAGAAGAGCAAACAGGAACAACCAAACTCTTCTTTTGATTGATCAGAAAATAAGTCAAAGTATTCCTCATCTGTAGTCTCATCTCTATCGTTGCTTACCATAATCAGAAAACATATTTCACATTAAAATGTTCCATTATTTTTGTGTGTGATATATCCAGAAATTGTAAATTCTACTTCTTTGCTGTATAGTGACAAAGATAGCTTATTTATTTCTGATTCATGCAGGAACGAAATGCATAGAATTTTTTATTCGTTTGCACTTCCTTGAGGTCTTCTTCCCAAAAGTTTGTTTTAATAGATTGACATATCAGCATTCACTCAATACTCAATACATCTCAAAGATTCACCAAAACCCAACCACAGCTTAGCTGTCGATATTTATAAAAGGATATCTGCCCTCTCAAAAGCTATTGCAAAATTTGGAAATTTGCTTTGTCAGAAAAAAATCTGAAATTTTCGTCTAAGGCTCAACCCAATAAGATAATATTTTGCAGAAATATATTTTCTATCACTGAAAAAATTAATGGCGTAAACATTTATTGTCGGGGGGGTATTTGTTATTATATACCAATATACCAGCATGCTATCAATTTAAGTAAGTTTTACATGTTAACTATATCAGGAAAAATAGCTCTCACAAGCTGCAATACTTGTATCACGATCACAGTGCAGCACCTGTTTTGATGATGCACTTCACTTATTATGTACTCAGTCAGGGGAGGAGAAATCTCTAGTGACTGAATTTTAATTTTTGTTCCTATTCAGAGTGCCCTTTTTGAGGGAGCTGGATTTTCCTCACATTAAAATTGCGTTTAATCTCCCCTCGTTGGCAGGCAAGTAAATAGGAACAACTAAATAAACAATTTCTTTGTTGCCACTAAACTGCAATGCTTTGAATGTTAACTTTGCAGCGTTGCGTAGTTTAGTATTTCGGGCACCATCTTTGTTATATATTGTGTGTAAGTCCGATTTAGACGCATATCTTTCTTTAGAGAAAACAGGAATATTTGAGATCCCAAACTTAAAAGCAGAAAATACAAACTTAGTTTTGTTCAGTAAACTATTACGAATTTCTTTTAACAAATAAACATAATCAAAATACATAAGTATAGGAATATAAGGCAAATTTATCAAGTAAAATATTAAAAGCATTCATATTGGCTAAATGAGTGTCTTTAACAACAGCCCTAATAAAAAAAAAAGAATTTATTAGTTGAAAAATTTATTTGGTTATTACCTGGAAAAGTCATTCATAATTTACTTTTACGCAAGGAAAGGCTTTAACAATTGATGATACCGCTTTTTTAGATTAGTTATCATGACTACCATTATTCCTTTACAAGGCTCGTCATTTTTTTCAATTGTGTTCCTTTTTGTAGGTACATTTCATCTATAAATATAAAAGCGAAAATGTATGTATGTTTGTATGTGTGTTCGCTTTTTCTGTATGTCTACAAAAGGCTTTTTCCAGAGAAGCGATCAGTCGACTAACAACTTTTAAAAACTTTTATATCACATATAAATCGTAATATCTCACAGAAGCTCGCCCGTCTATTTAATTTGCTCGGCTTTGGGAAGATAAATATTCAACATTTGTCGCTCGTCGCTTGTGGGTTAATCTTTTTCCTATAACATCTTGGGAAGCGTTCCCGCAGTAAATGTAATACTATTCCGCAGTCAAACTTGACCTCATTAACTCATTAAAACGGGCATCTGCCAACTCTAAGTAATTAAATAAATTCAAACGAGTTTCCGTTAGCGTCTCGCGATGGGGCAATGGTTAACGTCGCACGTTTTTTTTTTTTTTTTCACACTTTAATTTACAACTTTGCCTCAACGGTTCGTTCGTTACCTACGAAAACATTTTTTAACCCCCACCCCAACCCCGGAGTTTCAACACACACACCTCAAAACACCTGGGCAACGCCGGGTACCCTTCGCTAGTCAACTAATAGAACACAGTCCCTAGAAAGATGAATTTTTTTTCAAATAATGATTTTGTTGCTGTAAATGATCGCATGCTATTTTTATTTTTTCATGTTTTCAAATAAAGAAAAAATAAATGGCTGTAAACATTTCCGCAAAAGTAATTCAAAAGCCTTTAAAGATGAAAGATGTATTTACAGATCAAAAGCTATTACATATGTAAAAATACAGACTTCATGTTTTTTTTTAATTCTAAACGATGGGGACAACATTTCACAAGCTATTGTGTAATATCCCTTATAGTATCAGTTCAAAAAAAATCTTGAAATTGTTCTTCCTCAATTTGTTGTTTCGTTAGGTTTTTTTAATGTCTTTCCGTCAGCAAAAGAGATGGTATTTGTTACGAATACATTGTTGGTATTAGTTTTAAATTCAAATTCAATTTTTTTTTCTTTTCAAAATGTATTTATCCTCAAAATGGTGGATGCAAAGAACAGAATCTTTCGTATGGAACCAATTATTTCGATTAACAAATGTATCGATTTTTCGATTGACTCCAAACGAAAAATATATTTGAATCATATCCACAAGAGCAAATGTCACACATTGTGAAACATTTTTTGTTGGACAAAAATATCCAATTTTTTTAAAAACTCGATAAATGCAATTAAGGCGTTAAAATAAAATATATACTACGGAGTTTCAAGAGGAAAATCATCGTTTACGCAATCGAAAATAGTTTAAGGTAATTTATCGCTAATTATGATGAGATTTGAAAAACATTAGCTGAAACATGCATTTATTAAATGAAAACATGTACAGAAATTAAATTAGGTTCTGATGAATTCTCTTGAAATTTATAACTCATTTATTTATGATTAAAACATAACTCTTGAAGTTACGCTTCTTTTAAGGTTTTTAATAACCTAAGCTCTCAATCTTTTGATTGTTTTGAAGACGAATTCCAAACGGGCTTTTACAAATCGTATGGATCCATATTTACAACATAATACGACTAATGCTAGCAGTAAACTATATGATTATATCATTATTCGACCGTGGATTGTAACCCGTTTTCTTGTTGTTTGCTGTTTCATTGCCTTATAGTTTGTAATTATAATCTGCCCATGGCCCGAATTCATTTTGTCATAATGATTTTGAGCATTATTATGCGTAATCACTGAAACGCAACTGTAGTTGCTTAAGCTGAATTTAATCTCTTTTATAAATGAATAAACACGCATACATACGGACACACAAACACGCACATATATATTCTTGGTATAGATTTGTCATAAAAGTTTGCATAAACATATAATATTCATGGGTTCATATAATAAAGTAGAGCTGCATATTTTCTTGCTGTAAATTTGGATGCCTACAAACATATCGGGTTACATACTAGCCGGAATCCAATAACCACGTCTACATAATAGTCTTGTGCACGAGATTTTAACGTATATATATATATATATATATATATATATATATATATATATATATATATATATATATATATATATATATATATATATATATATACTAGCATGCGTGTCCGGCGTTGCCCGGGTGTTTAGAGGTTTATACTGAGCAAAAAAAAGGTCATTTTTTTAAAATTTGAACCTTATTATAAACCCTTAACATTTATTGTTTTGGGCTCAAATCTAGTTATTAAGTAAGATCAATGTCCAAGGAACCTATATATAAAATTTCAAGTGTTTGGACCCCTAATTTTTGGAGGAGTTTGGTAGAGTTCTCAAAGGCCAACTCATTGAACTTTGGCCCCTTAACAGCTAAATTTCTGTCCGACACCCGATCAGATAGATTTTCCCAAATCTCAGTACCTTGTATATCAAATTTCGAGTCTGCAGACTAAAATTTGACAGAGTTATTGCGTAGGGAAATGTACACAAACAGCCAGACACACAGCCAGACACACAGACATACAGACACGTTCACTTTTATTTTCAGCCCAGCGTTGCCCGGGTATTTTTTGAGCAAAAAAAAAGCGGTCAATTTTTTTAACTTTGACCCCGATTATGACCACTTAAAATTTATTGTTTTGGGCTCAAATCAAGTTATTAAGTTAGACCCATGTCCAAGTAACCTATATCTAAAATTTCAAGCGTTTAGACTCAAAATTGTCGGAGGAGTTTGGTAGAGTTCTCAAAGATAAAAACGTTGACCTTTGACCCCTTAATCGCCAAATTTCTGGCCGAAAACAGATCACATATATTTTCTCAAATATCCGTACGCTGTGTATCAAATTTCGAGTCTGTAGACTAAAAATTGACAGGGTTATTGCGTAGGGAAATGTACACACACACATTCACTTTTATATATATACAGATAGATATATCTAAGGCTTTTGACAGGGTATGGTATGAAGATCTTCTCAGGAAAATCAGATCATACGGTATCACTGGACGAATACTTAACATAATTTAATCCTTCTTTAGTCAGAGAAAATCCAGGTTGTCCTCGACGGTCGTACATCTAAACAATATGATATAAATGCGGGAGTACTTCAGGGGTCTATCCTTGGACCTTTATTATTCCTAATCTTCAAAAATGACCTCTCTGACAAAATTATCTCCGATGGATATATATGTGGATAACACCACGCTCTATAACAGGCACGACAGGGAAAACATGAACACATATCTAAAGCAGAGACACAAGGGGAATACCTCCAAACTGTAGTGGAATGGGGATAAACATGGAGGGTCAGATTCAATGCTGTCAAGACTAAAGTTGTTTCCTAATCCAATAATTACAAGAAACATTCTTTACCACCGATAGCAATGGCCAACGACTCATTACCTGAAATACTTCTTTTAAACTCCTCAGCCTAACGTTGACAGGGAACGTGAGTTCGAACAGTTACATCGAGAGTATTGTCAGGACGGCTGCGAAAAAGGTAGGTTCTCTCTACCGTGCTAGAAAACTTCTAACGCCTGAAAGTATCCTGCACCTCTATAAGACCACCATTCGCCCATGTATAGAGTAGTGTTGTCATATAAAGGCTGGCGCATCTGCTACTAGTCTCTCGCTCCTAGACAACGTTCAAAAGAGAGTCGCCAACCTGATAGGCCCTGAACTGTCATTAAAGCTTCAGCCTCGGTCCTATCGACGAAATGTTTTATCCTTCTGCCTGTTTTACAAGTATTTTAATAGGGAATGCTCCGATGAATTGCAAGCACTTGTATCCCCTCGACGTGAATACCCCTGACAAAACCGAAAAGCAGCTTAATCCCACCCCTACACAGTAGAGATACTTAGATGTAGGAGAGCTTTCTACTTCAGTAGATTTCTCCCTAGAACTGCTAGACTTTCGAACCCCTTTCCGGGTCTCTGCTTCCCCAACTGTATCTACATGCAGAAGTTCACGTGTAATGTGAACAGGCATCTTGCTGCCCAACTCCCCACATCGTACTCCTGTAACTTATGTCCCTGATAGTAGCCCCCTAAATCAAAGTGACAATGTGCCTTGTTCGGGGTGAAAATATAATATATATATATATATATATATATATATATATATATGATGAATGCAACGTCTTGTCAGACGAGTGCCACTCCCTCAGACATTTAAAATCCATGAGCCCAAATACCTGAGGGAGTATTTATACAAAGATGATGTTACAGAGTCTTAGCTTTGTACGACAGCTAAGTCTCTTTCTCGGTTCAAAATGTATATATATATATATATATATATATATATATATATATATATATATATATATATATATATATATAAATGGAAATGTATATTTGTTACTTACCAATAATATAAAAAAAATCTACTGAACCGATTGCTTCGAGATTTTGGTATTGTTATCGCGAACTCATATCCATATCTGTTTTATATGCCCTTTTTTAATCATTACATTCTACTTAATTTTTATGCAATAAATAATGTGGTTTTCTGTGAAATACTTAATCATTTTTAGGGTGATGCTGAGTTTAAAAAAAAAAACCTTCTAATCGATCCCCTATATTGGAACCACTAGACGGATACACACAACAGATTTATTGAAGAGGCTGTTTAATTGTTTGTCATTGTTTGAGGACAATTTTACTAATTGTGATAAATTCTTATTTCAGTCACCTAAATTATTTAGAGTGAAATGAGTTTGGAGTTTATATCTAAAGATAAATATTATTTTTACTTAAAAAACATAACATTAATTAACTAAGTTATAATAAGTTACATTGTGAAACCACCACAATCTTTAATATCTACTTACATTTTTTTAGAAACTGAGAGACCAAAAAAAAAAAAAACTATAAAAATTGAATTTTTGGCATTTAAAAGACTTTTGCAGAATATGGTAGATGAGTGTCTAAACAAAAATAATCTGCTGAAAATATTTAAAAAAAAACGAAAAAAAAGAAAAACCTCTCCCAACCAAACAGGCAATAATCCGGTTTCGTGTTTCCGTTGAGTGTTTCCAATATTGGGGATTGAATACTAGAACTTTATGTTAGAAATTGAGCACCTCTTAAAAATCTTTAAATATTGAATTTTTTTTTTGCATTCTGGTTTAATTTGTTAGATTGCAATCGCTAATTATGTGTTCAAAATTTAAAAAAAAATGGAATTAAAAAAAATAGTACTCTTCCGAATTTGAACGGCAATCACCGGATTAAGCCGAGCGTTGTTCTAATGTTGATAAAAAAATACAAAAAAAAAAAAAAAAAGTAAATAAACAATACACAATGCAATTTTCTTGAGAAAAAAAAATCAGTAAATTCACTGTAAGTTTTTGTTATTTTTATTTATTGTATTTCTATATTTTCAGATTTGTTTTGAAATTCGTCTGCGTCTATTATTTTGCTCGGCTTCATCCGGTGACTCCCGATTGAGCCCGAACGATAATTGGCGGGAAATCCCGAGGATCCGTCTTAAATTCTTCAAGAGTACCAAAAGATATATGTGGGGTTTTCATTGTACAGGTCGCCCAAGAAAAAAACGCTGCTTTGTCGTTACTGTAGCGAAATCTGTCAGCCGAAAAGTTGATTAAACAAAAAAAAAAAAAGAAAGAAACAGCCGATAACTAATTGCATTTTTTGTGAATTAAACAATAAGCAATTAGTTACGTCTTCTATAATTCAATGAAAAAATGATTTCGGCTATGTTTGTTTTGTCACGTGACAAGTACCGTAAACACAAGTGAAATAGCTAAAATTTCTCATTTCTTTGAAAACTATTCTTTTAAATAATATATTTCTACCTCATCGTTATTCGTAAGTTTAGGATATTTTCATTACTACGACATGGCAAGTCAGTAGACACTATTAGTTACACTTGAAAATCTATATTTCGATTTTCGAATTTCGCTATAATAACGACGAAGCACCAAAACGTTTACAAATATTCTCATTAATTATATTTGAAAAAAAAGATTTTGCAAAAAAAATGTGCGAAAATAAGGATATTTATTTGAATAAAAAAACACAACTTTGGCCGAACTATTTCTTTTTATTAAAACTCATCCTACAACATTTTTTACATTCTTTTCTTCCTTCTTCTTTCTGAATTATCATCGGTCTCCCACGTATTTTGTTGGCTTATTCTTTAGACAGTTTTCTTTTCAATTTTTCCATCGATTCATTATTGTAAGAACATTATACTTTAATACAAAAAGAAAATCGGCATTTTCTTTTTAAATTTACGAGGTCCTGGATATGACCTTAAACTATATCCAATGGGGAGTGTGGAGCCACCCTTTAATGCCATTGCTAACGGGCCCACTATGAACCGGAGTGGTAGTACCTGTTAGGGCCCCAACTATGGGTTAAATAGAAACTGACTTGAAAAAAAAAAAATTCTATTAAAAACTTCTTCTTCAAAATCTTTGGATTCGGCATTAAATAACCTGAAAAGAGTTGATATGCCGTAAAACAAAAACAAATATATATATATATATATATATATATATATATATATATATATATATATATATATATAGTTTGTTAGTTAGTTAGTTAGTTAGTTCTCGAAAAAAGAGCAAAATATTTTTTATTTATTAAAAGGTAAACCGTTACATTTGGTCGCGAAAACCCCCAACTGTTTCAGTCAATGATTATTCATCAGGTTTATAAGATTAGTGGTTGATTGGCAGAAATCCGAGGCCCTCAGTATTAATGCTGGAATCCCTCATGGGTCCATCCTGGGCCCAACTCTCTTCTTGATCTACATTAATGATCTTCCAAATCACATCCTTACATCGTTCGCAGACATTTATGCTGATGGCACTACTATCAATGGTAGCGCATCAAAGACGGTAAACGACCAAGTTCTCTCTGATTGTCTCTCCTTATATCTTGAGCAAGTGGTACAGTGGGGAAAGAGGTGGCTTGTTACTTTTAATTCATCTAAAACCAAGCTTTTATATTTACATCATCAACGCTCTGATCCCCATCTGGCATCAATTGAAATCAATGGCTCTCGTCTTGGGAAGGCCTCATTTGACAGGCTTCTGGGCTTGACCTTTACTCCTGATCTTATATGGAACACATACATTGGGTCCGTTGCTAAGGTCGCTGGGGGGGATCCTTCTATCGATCCAGTGGATATCTCACTGCTGGTGCAGTCCTCTATCTATGTAAGAGCCAGGTACGTCAAGGGGTGGGGTACTGTTGCCACATCTTGGCGGGAGCTGCTGGAAAGAACTTATCCTGCCTTGATAGAGTTCAAAATAGACTTCGTAGCCTCGTAGGAGAGTTCCTTTTCTCTTCCTTGCAACCTCTTTCTCATAGAAGAGATGTTGCGAGTTTGTCTCTACATTATTTTCATGACAAGTGCACGCCTGAGCTCCAATCTATGATCCCCCTCGCCAGCCTTTCACAAGAAACGCCCGTCTAGCAGAAAACACTATCACTAATTTCCCCCACTTTTGTCTGTGCCTAAACCTAAACGTAGATTCCATAAACAAAGTTCTTTCTTAGAACTGCACGTCTGTAGAATTATCTTCCGTTTTCCTGCTTTCCAGCTGACTACAATAGGCTGTCTTCAAGTCTAACATAAACAAGTTTTTGATGAACTGTTCCATATATGTTATCAAATTTACCGAATTTCCATTATAAACGATTACTATATTGTCCACTTTCTACTATACACTCTTTAACCCTTATCCTCGAGTGGTCTCTTGACCTTGATAAGTGATGATGCCTATGTAAAAAAAAATCAGGCGACCCTGAACCATTTGACGCTAAAGAAAAAAGAAAAAAAACTTTTCTTCTTTCTTTAGAGTCAGATAGTTCATGTCGGTTGATGAAGTCTCATTGACTGAAACAGATGACTGTTTTTAGCGACCAAATGTAACTGTTTATCTTGTAATAAATAATATATATATATATATATATATATATATATTACACAGGAAACACCACTTATCAAGGCCCGGATTCCACTCGAGGATAAGGGTAGTTGGATATACATTAGTCAATGAGATTATAGCGTAGTAAACATAAGTAGTGGGGATTTTGTAAATGGGATTACTTAGGGGGACTGTTCATCAAGAACTTGTTTATGTTGGACTTGAAGACAATCAGATTGTAGTCAGTTGGAAAGAAGGCAATCGGAAGAGAGTTCCACAGGCCTGCAGTTCTAAGAAAGAGGCTTTATTCATGGAATCTGCATTTAGGTTTAGGCACAGATAAAGAGTGGGGGAAATTATTGATAGTGGTTTCGGCTAGACGAGTATTTTTCGTCAAAGTTGGGGGCAGCCATAGATTGAAGGTCATCTGAGCATCTGCCATGAAAATGACGATAAAGCAGAGCCAGGCTCTCTATGTCTCTTCTGTGGGAAAGAGGTTGCAAGGAAGAGAAAAGGGCACCCCGCCCCAACGAAGCTACGAAGTCTATTTTGAACTCTGTAAAGGCAGGATAACCTGCTTCTAACAGCTCCTGCCTAGGTGTGGCAACAGCACTCCATCCTTGGTTGTACCTGACTTTTATGCAGGTAGAGAATTGCATCGTGAGTGAGATATCTACTGGAGCGGTAAAAGGATTCCACTATTTTTTTAGCGACCTTGCCAATGGATTCGATATACGTGTTCCATTTCAGGTCATGTGTGTGTTTGTGTGTGTGCGTTTGTGAGTGTTTGTGTTTTTAGTAGTAGTAGTAGTAGTAGTAGTAGTAGTAGTAGTAGTAGTAGTAGGCGTTCACGGGCAGTGAATGCTGACCAACGAAAGTTTTACTCTCCCATATTTTATTGCTATTGAAATCGGAGATGTCGACCATTTTTTCAATCAAATCGCTTAATGGCCGGCCACCAGGATGAAGGTTCACATACGGCAGTGACTTAGTTCACAATACATTGCACTATATAAAACGTATTACTGATTTTATGAATTATTTTTCAATTTATATATAATTGTTTGAGTTAAACTTCCAAATGCCAAACTAAAGCATCATGTTTCAGCTGTGTTCAAAACAGAAACATTCATTTTGAACCTGCCCCTTCTGATATCAAAGTACTTGCTGTTGATTTTATATGCCGGACCTTTCTACTTGTGCTATGATAATGGCGTGCATTAAATTTGTAAATGCAGAGCTCAAGTATAATGGATCAATCGTTCTTTAAACAGAACAATTCATTTCGAACGCGCCACTGTTATATCAAAGAACCTACCGTTGATTTTATATGCCGGGTCTTTCTGTGTGGTCGCTAATGACACTTCTCGAATGCACTTGTGATGGTAAATTGTAAACTGCGTTAACTTTAGTCAATACTTTAGCCCGTTTCTGCTTTCATCGGATTATTTCGGGACTTGATTATCGATACTTATCGAAGGCATTCCGTTACAAAAGTTATCGGAAAACACTGTCAGGTACATAAAATACACTTTTGTGAAATTTAAAAATTCAGTGCAGCCATTTAAAAGTACATTGGGAACGACCCACGCGCGCACATACACAACGCTCGTTTTGTATAATACCTTGCAGGGAGACCCGCCGTTGCCCGGGATTGAATGATGATCAACGAATATTTCAGATTCTTATATTTTTACTGTCAGAGAAATCGGTAAAATCGCCCATTTTTTCAATCAAATCAATTTTTCAATCAAATGCTCTTCTTGGGAATCCATTTCGTTGAACCGGGTTCAAATGCTTCCCCGCTGTGACTTAGTCCACAATAAATGACATTCTACATTGCATTGTAAAGAACCTATTGTAGGTTTTATAAAATTATTTTTTAT
This sequence comes from Euprymna scolopes, assembly GCF_053919585.1. Lineage (NCBI taxonomy): Eukaryota > Metazoa > Mollusca > Cephalopoda > Sepiida > Sepiolidae > Euprymna > Euprymna scolopes. The sequence goes on along the minus strand of NC_136493.1, from coordinate 109,891,013 downwards.
AAACAACTGCTTGAATTAAAGTAAAATGCAAAAGTCAAGTATTATACTTTAATAGCGCGTTAAACAGAAACATTTATTTCGAACGCGCCTTTGTCATATAAAAGAACCTACTGTTGATTTTATATGTCGGGTCTATCGGTTCATGTTATAATAAAACTTTTCAAATGCATTTGTTGAGTCAAGCTGTGTAAGGTGTTAACTTTAAATAAAATCGCCTGTTCCTCCTTCTATCGGATTAATTCAATTATCGATGGAAAACCTATCTAAGACGATTGCCAGGTACATGAAGTACCTTCGCGTGTAATTTCATAAAAATCGGCCGTTTTCGATTCCAAAGGAAACAAACTCACATTAGACATACACACAAAATTATTTTGATATAATAGTAGATATATAAAAGTATTCATATACATACATATATATATATATATATATATATATATATATATATATATATATATATATATATATATATACACACATACGTGCACGCACACGTCCACTCACGCACAGACACAGACACACACACAAACATTTAAAACAATAATTTTAAACAATAATTATTAGATCAGGGTTAAGGTTTTGAATGAAGCAGATTTCATTTTTTCCATCATATCTTTCCTTTTGGCAATGGTTTCAACAATTTGTTTGATTAAAAATTGGATGATATGCGTAAACGCTTACTTAAGTGGTCTCATGATTTTGACCAGGACTAACTATATATATATATATATATATATATATATATATATATATATATATATATATATATATATATATATATATATATATATATATATATATATAAATCATGAGACCATATACTACATTTCTGGAGGTGCAATTTATATATATATATATATATACTCACATTATATATATATATATTATATATATATATAATGTGAGTATATATATATATATATATATATATATATATATATATATATATATATATATATATATATATATATATATATACACGCGACAAGAAAAAAATTGATAGTGGCAATAAAGATTGAATAAATTACAACAGTGTTACGGATTGCAGTACTTTCTTTCGATTGAACTTTAAAGGGTTTATATATATATATATATATATATATATATATATATATATATATATATATATATATAAACATAAGTGTCAGAGCCAAACACTTGAAACTAAGCTTTTTTTTTAAGTATGAAAGATTAACTCGAACTCATTCGGCTTTTGTCTATCTACCTCAGAAGATTGAGCGAATATCTGCATCTATTTATAATCCCTGCAGCTTTATATCAGGTGGGATTGATGGCAACAGCTATCTTAATTATCACGATCGCTTCGTTTGTACAAGTACAGTTGACAAGGCAAGGACAGATGATGTCTAAAGATTGGTACGTTTTTTTTTATTCTCATCTATGTAAGATTCTGAAATGGGACGGCCATCGCACCTGTAAACCGACGAATGACCTGATGTCTATAAGATTTGGGTCGATATTCCCCAAGTGTTTGGGGATAGAGAACTTTACTCAACAGTACATCCATAGAGCAAAATGTGGCTCTATAGTTCTTTGATATAAGTATCTATGGATGGCTGAGCGGTCACAAATCTATGCTGCCTATCAACCTTGAAAAACACTTATGAAACTTGCAAACACGTATTTTACTCTTTCTTAATGTCTTTCGGAATTGTAAAGAAGGGGAACAGTAGAGGACTTTAGGGTGTTTGTTGGGAGGATGGTCACTACCCTAACGTGGAAAATGTAGAACTTGAAAATTGAAGAACTTGAGCCCCGTTTCGATGAATGCAGGTCACCAAGAATGCAGTAGAGAGAGAGAGAGAGAGAGAGAGAGAGAGAGAGAGAGAGAGAGAGAGAGTTAGAGAGAGAGAAAATTAAAGAGAGAAAGACAGAGATAGAGATAGATAGAGAGAGAAAGAGAGAGAGAGAGAGAGAGAGAGAGGGGCACTGATCTATTAGCGCCAAATAAATATCAAAACAAGGAGCATATCATATTTTATGGATTTAGACAAGCCCGTTCCACAGCAGACATCCTCACCGTGATCTCTGAACGTATATACCAATCACTGGACAAAGCGGGGGAAGGCAGAGCGGTAGCTCTAGATATATCTAAGGCTTTTGACAGGGTATGGCATGAGGGTCTCTTCAGTAAAATCAGATCATACGGTATCACTGGTAGAATACTTAACATAATTAAATCCTTCTTAGATAAGAGAAAAATCCAGGTAGTCCTCGACGGTCGCACATCTAAACAATATGATATAAATGCGGGGGTGCCCCAGGGTTCTATCCTTGGACCTCTATTGTTCCTGATATTCATAAATGACCTCCCCGACAACATTGCCTCTGAGATGGGTATATATGCTGATGACACTACACTCTATGGCAGACACGACAGGAAGACGAATGAACACATTTCTAAAGAAATGGCAGAAACACTAGAGGAAGACCTCCAATCTGTAGTGGAATGGGGACAAAAGTGGTTGGTCGCGTTCAATGCTGCCAAGACTAAACTAGTTTCATTCAATAATTACAAGAAACCCTCTCTACCACCAATAGCAATGGGCAACGACTCTTTATCTGAGAATCCATCTTTCAAACTCCTTGGCCTAACGTTCACAGGAAACATGAGTTGGAACAATTACATTGAAGGCATTGCCAGGGCCGCTGCAAGAAAGGTAGGCTCTCTCTACCGTGCTAGAAAACTACTAACACCCGAAAGTATCCTGTACCTCTATAAAGCCACCATTCGCCCATGTATGGAGTATTGCTGCCACATCTGGGCTGGTGCATCTGCTACTAGTCTCTCGCTCCTTGACAAGGTTCAAAAGAGAGTCGCAAATCTGATAGGCCCTGAACTGGCATCTAAGCTTCAGCCTCTGTCCCATCGACGAAATGTTGCATCCCTCTGCCTGTTCTACAAGTATTTTAGTGGTGAATGCTCTGATGAACTGCAATCACTTGTGCCCCCACGACGCGAGCACCCTCGACAAACCCGACAGGCTACTAGATCCCACCCCCACACTGTAGAGGTCCCTAGATGTAAAAGATCTTTTTACTCCAATAGTTTCTTCCCCAGAACCGCAAGACTCTGGAATTCCATTCCAGGTCCCTGCTTCCCCAACAGTACTGACGTGCAGAAGTTCAAGTGTAACGTGAACCGACACCTTGCTGCCCAAATCCGTACATAGTACCCCAGTAGTTGTTGCCCCTGATAGTAGCCCCCTACACCAAAGTGGCAATTTGCCTTGTTTGGGGTGAAAATGTAATAAAAAAAAAAAAAAAAAAATATCAATTACACCCCAAGAATCAAATTTTCATCTTAATCGAAACTATCATAGTCTGTTTTCCTTTCTACATTAACCACTTATATTTAGTTTTTTATCAATTAGTTTCACTTTAGTTAAGGAAGTAACCAATTGTTTCTTGTCCAAAAAGTTAAAAATACAGTTATACTCGAGGCTTCGAGTACTCCTCTCTCCAACTCTATTATTTTGCATTATTTAATCCGAATAGTTGTGTTTGTTATGTGTTTTACGGCATATCAACCAACTTTGGGGTTACTTCTTGCCGAATCCAGTAATTTTTTAAAATAAATATGATTCAAGTTCTTTATATCTCCAAATATTTATTAATATTGTTTAGTTTGGCTGTTTTGTTTAATAGCATAGCAATCATGTTCGGGTAAATTAGTTTATAATACAATAGTTTTCTAACAAAAATATGCTACAGTCTGTTTTTATATCTTCAAATATGTATTCAATGTGTGGTCTTTTGTTGTTTGTTACACTTTACTGTATATCAGAAATTTTCGGGTTGTTTAATACCGAATATCGTTATTTTAGAAAAAAGAACAACATTTATTCATATTGTTTGGTTTGGTTGTTTTGTAGTGAAAAATTATTGTATTTGTTGTGGAATTTACAGAAATGGACTGATTTTTATATAAAAAAAGAGTGACGTTAATAACATTAATGCTTGGAGCATTTTCGGCCAAAAAGCCCTTATCTTCAGGCTGTCTGATCTGGTAGGACCAGGCAACCCAAGTACTAATTTGTTACTATTAGGTAATATTTTATTTTCAATATAAAGATAAATTCAGTAGCTGAGATTCTAACTTCGAAAAGAACAGACTCGAACAATAAAAATTATTGAAACACACTATTGCTAAAATTATTGAAATAATTACTACGCTAAAAATTTTCGCCCGAATGTGTACATATATATTTTGCTATCTAACCGAACTCACGAGTAGATATTTCATACCAAAATTAGACCGACAATGTCTGTCTGATGTTAAATTCTGTGCAATTCTATGATGCACAATCTCACAGGCTTTGGGTTGTCGCCCTTTTAGTAGATATTAATTTATTGCTAATCGCTCGAGACACCCCTTAGCAGTGAATGCTGGCATAGATGCATAGACATGTTTAGATCGGCAATATTGTTCGCTCTGGGGCACTGACATTTAAAATCGCATTTACCGGATCTTGTGTTTAATTTTCCTGTCGTAGAAGAGAGATGAATAATATATACTAGCAGGAGGGAGACACTGACATTGCCCGAGATAAAATGAGGTTCAATGAATGATATTTGTTATCATCGAAATCGGTGAAATCCTTCATTTTTCAATGAAAGCAATTGCTTGTTCTAGTTGGGGAACTACTGCAATTCATCATGAAGAAACTTCACGTGCTTCTACGGAGGGACTTAAGTCAAAATGCACTATAATCTACATTACTTGAATTAAAGTTTTAAATGGTGTAACGGAATTGAACAACAACATTAGGGAAATTGTTTAAGTGGTGAAAGTAATGAAGAAAGTAACTTACACAAGCAGGTGTGCCTCTTTCTTTCCCGTCGGGTGACGGAATGAGGGAAGAAAAAGAAAGAAAAGATCGTTTGCAGAAAGCTCAACAGTATACATTAATTTGGAGAGAAAATGTTACGAAAAGTTAAAAGCACGACGGGCAGTCAGTTTTTCGACAGTTAAGATAGAGAGAACGGACGGTGGAAATTACAGTTGGATTTAGTCGTGGGAAAAAGCTGGAGTTCGAACAAATATTTTTCTTCATTTAATTTTTTTTTTTTGGTTTTGTTTTGTTTCATTTTAATGGAAAGCTCAAATATCATGGTTCAATTATGCTCCAAGCAAAAAAAGAAAAAAAAAAAAAAGGAAAAACTTTTAATGCGCCTTCCTGCCTTATCAAAAAACGTACTGTTAATTCCATACGGTGGGCATTTCTACTCGGGACCGGGTAACAATTTTCAAAGATACGTGTGATGTGAAACGTTATAAGGGATTAAGCTGTGGTCAAAATCAGACTTTTCTCTTTTAATCAAGATTTTCATTCAAGGTGAAACGATACGTAAGCACGTCAACCTTATTAGATTTATAGGAATCGATTGAGACAAGGCAGAAAGCTACTTGATGTAATTAGCCAAGAAGAACGAAATATGATAATTGCCTAGACAAGAGATGCCTAGTTATTTTAGGTTTGAAAAGAGCAAGGCTGTGGATAGAAGTAATGAGCAGGAAAACGGTTCCACAACCTGCAGCCCTTGGAAACGCGCTACTGGAATATGAAGCTTTATTACAATGAAGTATTAAAATAGCAAATTGCTGGAGACCACTAGACCAACGAGTCAAACAAGCTGGAACAAAGGAAGCAGAGATAAGATCAGACAATTCTGAAAAACCGATGCTATAATAGTGTTTATAGGAATGACTGAGACTAACAACGTCGCGTCTCTGTAAGAAATGTCGATAAAACCAAATAGGAAATAGAGCTTATAATAAGAACAAGTAGTTAATAAAACATGTTAAAAAACACTTTCAAAAAGAGTTAAAAACATATTTAATTTGAAAAGGAAGCACAAAATAAGTTGATAGTCGTTAATCCACGGAGTTTCGAAGAAATATTTTCTTTCTCATCAGAGATTAGAGATTTGAAAAATGTAGGATCAGATTTTGCTTGCAAAAGTATTTAATGAATCTACAAGTAAGTCATAGATCTTATTTGGTAAGAAATAGTAAAGCAGAGGGGATAGGGGAGGAAAAAGTTGATTTCATGTGAATGGATGGTCTGGTAAAGCGTAAAATATCCAATAAAGGTAAAATCCAAAAAGTTGATTAAATTTCCATTTCCACAAGTAAAATTCTAAGGAATCGCGTTCATGGAAAATGGTTCAAAGTAATCCAAAAGGCAGAATTCGGGGGAATAATTTTCAAATGGGTACAAAGAGAAAGGGAATGAGTTCAAATAATATTATTAAACTATGCTTTGAGGACTTATCGATACAAGAAGCTCAACACATATGTGGTGCTTAGATACAAGAGCTTTGATAACACCCTGGTGCTTGATTGTATTCCCTTCTTTTAATTTTAATAAACTTATGTGCAACAGAATATATTTTTCTATTATCAATAACTAGATGAAACTACTGTCAATAATTTCCCCCACTCTTTATATGTGCCTAAATCCAAACGTAGATTCCATGAGCAAAGCTTCTTTCTTAGAACTGCACGCCAGTGGAACTCTCTGCCGCTTGCCTGTTTCCCACCTGACTACAACTTGGACGTCTTCAAGTCCAACATAAGCAAACTCCTGACAAACCGCCCCCTTAAGTAAAACACTCTATCAAAAACCCCAATACTAATGATTACTACAATACTATCTCATTGATTACTGTACACGCAATAACCCTTATCCCTGAGTGGCCTTCGGGCCTTGATAAGTGATGACCCCCCATGTAAAAAAAGCTGTCACTCTTAAATATATTGTAAGCATCAATAAAGAAAAAGAAACAACAACAAGAATCGCTCCTGACGACGATCGGCTGCAACAATAGAAAGGGCTTGAGAAGAATATGGCCGATAAACAACTTTTGGATGCCATAATACTCAACATGCCAGCCGAAATAAAAAAAAAGACCGCTCGGCGAATAGAAAAGATACCAAACAAAATCGAAAAAAGAAGAACTCTGTCTTGATAAAGCAGACGTGTTTGAATAATGACTTGCTGCCAAAATATACATGCAGTTGATAATTAGGTCTGATAATTAGCTTAATGGAATCTTCCGAATTGTAATTTTTTTGTTCTCTGTTAATGGAGGAAAATCGTTCACAGCTGAAATTATTTTTTAAAATTTTTATTCTATTTCTCCACATAAAAAAACGACCCTGGTGTCTAACTCTGCTCTGGCGGGGAGGCAAAATAAATAAGAACAATATAGTAGTGTTGTAAATATCACTCACTTTTTCATTAGAAAAAGTTGAATGAGGAAAAATATTGAAGTTGAATGTAAAATCTTACAAAACAAAAAAAATTGTCAAGTGCTCACAAAAAAAAAAAAAAACAAATTTATAGGACATTGACGCGTAGTGATCGAAAACGCTTTCGAAAATTAGTTCTCGTTGGTTTTGTATTTTGAAGGAAAACACAACACGTCTTCATTGTAAACGAATGCAAAATAGACAAAGACTGAACGACAAAACTATCGATTGTATTCGATTAAATATAAAACAATGTTACGAAATAAGTGTAAATTACTATGCCAATTTTAGTGTGTCCTTGTGCAGGCATAGACACACGTCATAAAAGATAGATAATACATGAGTAATATGGTTGATTGGTTCTAGAATTTTATGTTATGCCAACAACCGTACATAGTTTTTACGTACTGCAGATTTGTAAAATAATTAGTTTTTATGCGCACATTTTATAAACAAATAGTTATTGTAGCTGCAGTTTTTATCTATCCCTATTCTACTATTATTTTTTACGGTAAGTGCTCGACCGAACTTCAATCTCTGGTTTACTCTTGTAAAATTATCACAGAAAAAAAAATTCGCTTTGTTAGAACCCCAGCAAAAAAAAAAAAAAAAAAAAAAAAAAAAAAAATTCTACCTCTGTGTTCCGGGAATTTGACGGAACTTGCGTGAGCAGATGTTTTTTTTTTTTCCGAGAAGCGTCCGTCATTGAACTGCATAGCCTAGAACTGTTTCTCAATTGACTACAGCATTAGCGTTTTCAAGTTCAACGCTAACAAATTCCTGTTGAACCGTTCTCTTAAATAAAGTCTCCCAAGATCCAAGCAATCCTCAAAGTTTTTATCACGACATTTACCTGACACCGAAAATTAACTCGAGTGGATTTTGCACTTTCAATAGCAATGACTCGTTAATAAAAAAAAACACACACACAACAGCAAAAAAGACAAAACAACAACAACAAAAAAACATAGGAACTCGACATGTACGATTCCGGGCCAGAATAGACTTGGGAATAATAGTATCATAGGGTTGACACCATAAGCCAAAAGTTCCTAAATTGGGGTTTCACTACGTGATGTAGTTTTATAAGGTGGGAATTATAAATAAAATTAAACATGAAAATGTAAACATCATAAACACGTGTTTCGCAAGATCACGCATGTCAGTTAAGGGTTCTCCTGTAGGAGACGTCTCCTTGAACTACTTGCCATTTTTTCGCTCACATGCCCCTATTCCTAATTCGAAGCAGCTGGCGAATATCTGTGGATTTTTTTCGACTAAAATGGTCATTAAGAATGTTTATTTTTTTTAATTTAACATATTTCTTACTGATATAAATTATTGCACAATAAAAACATTAAAGTAAGACAAAAATCATTTTATTTCGAATTATTTAATCAAGTAAAATGACATATTTTTCGTTGATTACTAAATTTAAAAAACTATTTTTTCATATTATTTTCAAGTTAACTTCAGTTTTTATGATTTTTTTTTTTTTTGTTTAGTAGAATAACTGTTTAGGCTTTGTATTACTGTACACAGATTCGAAAAAGTTGTCAAAAAACAAATATATAATAAATAAATATTATCAAAAGCAAGATAAGTTACTTTTCTACCTAACTGGATATGTTTTCATTGTTTTTATTTAATGTACCATGTTTATTCAGCTCGAAAAACATACTGTGTTTATCGATGTATTGGAAAATTCAAAATGGCGCCCGACTCGCTCTTTAGCACGGTAAGTTTGGGACAAGCTGCTATGAATATAAAACTAGGCAAAATACTGTTAGAAACTCGCTCAATATATATTATATTGACATAGGTTGACATATATTCGGTGTTTTTTTTAATAGTATTTTTCTAGTTTATTATTTATAACACCTTTTACCGAACTTACTGTGTTAAAGAGAGAGTCGGGCGCCATTTTGAATTTTCCAATACATCGGTAAACAATGTATGTTTTTCGAGCTGAATAAACATGTTACATTGAATAAAAACACGAAAAATATATCCAGTTAGGTAGAAAAGTAACTTATCTTGCTTTTGATAATATTTATTTGTTACATATTTGTTTTTTGACAACTTTTTCGAATCTATGTGTACAGTAATACAAACCCGCTGTTTAATTTAATACTCAAGTAAAAAAATGGAACTTTTACTTGATTAAATATTTCATAATACGAAAAATTATTTTTGTTTTAATTTAATTGTTTCATTGTGCAATAATTTATATCAGTTTGGAATTTGTAAAACAAGAAAAAATATTGTTAATAACCGTTTTGGTCGAAAAACAAAAGTCCACAGATATCGGCCTGCTGTTACAAATTTGGAATTGGGCATGAGAGCGAGAAAAGGCAAAAGTAGTTCAGGGAAATGCCTCCTACAGGAGAACTCAATTAATATTAACCTTTTTGACTAAGCGCAAAGTGAAGTACCTGTTCCATGGTGCAGCTATTATAGTTGTCTTTCCCTGGTCATCGAAAAAGAAGTCCTTCTAGACTGAGGAATTCTTTTTTTTTTTAATTTTTGTTCCAATCCAGAGTGTCATATTTGAAGGAATTGGCTTCTCCCCACATTAAAAACGGATATTTTGTCTAACTCTCCCCCTCCCCCTTGCAAGGCGGCAAGTATACAGGGAGAACATGTTAAAGTTTCTAAAATATAATTTTAAAGTTGTTCTTTGGTTTTTATTATTCATGGGTTTTGTTTGTTTTGTGTTTGTTTAGATTTTCTTCATTTTTACTTGTTTAAGAGAAAATTTGGGTCTTTTATTTTAAACATAACTAGGAGAGTCCACGCAAATACAAATATTAATTAATACAATTAATAATACAATATTAATGCATTATTTTTGTCCAGGGCATTGACCCTCGGGCTTATATCATCGGGCAGCATGTTTCTGTTTGGTCTCATTGTATCATGCCTTCTCGACCCAAGCATTATCTCCGACAGATTCGAATGGTTTACTGCCGATTGCTTCAGGACCCCCTACCGGGAATGCCGACGGGTCCGATCTCAGCAACTTTTACAACTATTCAGATTGCCCCTATTTTTAGTAGTCGTCTTGGAGAAGGATGTATTACACATTACAAGCTGCCCTCATATTGATTATTGTTGCCGTAAACGACAGGTAAACAAACAACATTTATAGGTGGCTTGGAAAATCATGGGAGGAATATGGGGAAGGTTTTAATGCATTAAGTGATATCGGAGTTCTTAACTGTAATGATTGTTGCAGAATTCTCCCTCTTTTCCCCCTTCTCGCTTTATCTCTTTTATTTATCCCCCACTCCCACTCCCTCTAATGCAACTCTTCTCCTCTGCCTTCTCCTTCTTAAAGACTATCCTATTATTTCTTCTGCTCCTCCTAATCCCCAGTCCCCCTTTGTACTGACATTTCTTAGACTAAAAACACGAAAAGTAAAAAAAAAAAAAAAAAAAGGAACCCTTCTTTTTCTTTCCCATGTTTACGGTTATATTTACCCTAACTTACTCCCCTCTCCCAACGTATTTATTTATTTATTTATTTCTGTTTTTCTCGTGTCGCTACTTTGTTTTTTTTTTTGTTTTTTTTTTTACAAGGACTGTATAGGGGTATATTTTCCCTGCAAAAATCTTACAAAACCGTGTTTTTGGTATGAGTGTCCGGAAAAGCGGACCGATATTTTACCTGAGAGACCCGCGCTTGGTTATGTCGCGTTCTTTCGGCGACAATACGAGCGACACGCTAAACAGGGACCCAAACTTACCGCCAAGCCTTGTTGGGTCAAACCAACATTAAACTGACCCTGTTTAGAATCCTCATAAACGGATGGGGCAAATGTGCTCCTCTTTTTTTACAGTAGTTTACTTAGAAAGGGGGGGGTCAACAAAAAGAAAGGAAGAACGCGTGTTTTCTACCTTGTAAACACCTATGACTGGATCTAACAAATTTGGGGAAAGATCGCTATAATTATTATCAGAATTATTAATAATTGTGTATTTCGAATTTCTTAAGAATGCTCTAATCCAGGACACCAAACATGGTAGAATCTCATTAGGCCTAGCCAACATTAAATCGCCCTTGTGTGACGTCCCGTCCGTAAAAATCAACGGTGTACCCCAAATGTTCCCCTTCTGACGAGAAGTTTTCTTTTGTTTTTTTTTTTTTAAGATCGAGCAATGTATTTCATCCTGTAATTATTTAGTAATGCATAAAACAAACAAAGCAAAAAAAAAAACAAAAACAAACAAACAAACAAACAACGCAAATACAAACAAACAAACACTTCTAAACCATGACCATAATTATTATTAGAATTATAATATTAATTGTATCTTTAACATTTCTTTGAAAAATATGTCCAGCCAAATTCAGATTCCATAAAGTAACCAAAATGGATTGTAGGATGATCATTTCAGTTTTGGAAAACATTAGAAAATGTGGGCGGAACGAAATATTAAATGACCACACATTAAATTGAAATGTATAAAACAAATTACATATTTTAAATTAAAAAAAAAGTAAGGAAACAGTATACTATTACTAAAAAAAAAATGAATAATGAAGTTTCATGCGAAAAACTAAAAAAAAAAAACTCCAATAAATGTGTAAAAAATTTCCTTTTGTAATATTGAATTAGAAATATTTGAAGAATGCAATATTTAAAGTTAGAAAGAAGACATATTAAAAGAGAACGAAATGAAATGCAACAATTTTTTGTGTGTATTTTTATACGTGCAAAAAATATTATGTATTTATTTGAGTTTGTTCTCAACGTCTTGCCGCAAAGTTTCTAGCACATAAACATACACACACAGACATATATACGTAGACACCAATCTTTATAATACGTAGACATCTGTACAAGCACACACACACACACACACACACACATATACATATGTGTGTGTATATATATATATATATATATATATATATATATATATATATATATGTATATATACACACTACAACGTTGAAAATATATGCAAACACATATTGAAAGGGTTACGATATGGAATTAATTGACAAATAGAAATTTTGAAAAAAGCAAATTAAAAATTGTCACAGAAACATGGTTACAAATTTTATGAACTCATACGCATAGGTTTGTTCGTATAGATAAGCATATAGATATAATCATTCACACACACACACACACATGCGCGCGCACACACACACATACACACACACACACACACACGCACACACACACACATATATATATATATATATATATATATATTCGCGTAAAGACAAAAGTATTTATCCGCATGCGCAGATGTATATAAATATTAATAAAAAAGATTTTAAAAAAGTTTTCTCATCAGTTCTTCCAGATGGGGTTGGAGCATCCTACCAGATGCCATAATATTCACCCGCTATCTTAGATATTCCAACCAAAGGATATTCTTTTAAGATTCTGACCGTCCCTTGTAGTGTAATAGTTTTAAATCTCTCTTGCACTTGGTTCACGTGGTATATTTGTTAGGTAGTTTTTGAAATAATTGTTCACGAGTCTCCTTGCTCCTATTATTATTGTATATATATATATATATATATATATATATATATATATATATATATATATGTGTGTGTGTGTGTGGGGTATGTGTGTGTGTGTGTCTGCAGGTATGTGTGGGTATACTTTATCTCAATGTATAACATTTTTTATGGTACCTGTCTGATGAGAAAAATTATAGAGAAATAAGGAACGAACACTAAACCAACATGCCACCTACGCAGCAGGAATCATATAATATACGGGAATGTGTGAGTAAATGTGTGTGTGTGTGTGTGTGTGTGTGTGTGTGTGTGTGTGTGTGTGTGTGTACAGATAAACCTGGGGAAGAAGTGAAAAATGGGAAAACTCATTTGAAATAATCTTTATTTCTCTTCATTTGACGCTTCGGTAAAAGCTAAGTCTTTCGACATAGAAAAAAAAAGCCACAGAACAAGGTTTTATTTGCTCGGTTACGATTAGATATATATTAAAAGCATATGCACACGTCATATGCACACACGTATACAATTCTGCATATTCTAAACTAATAAACACGCATACACAAGTACATCTATATATAAAAAACACACTAATGCGCACCAATATCTAATAAGACACACGTACATAAATACTAATACGGACATACGTATTCAGGCATATATATACATAAATATATATATATATATATATATATATATATATATACATATATATATATATGTGTGTGTGTGTGTGTAAATTATTATATATATATATACGTATATTTAAAAATATATCAATATAGATGCGTATGTGTATATATATATATATATATATATATATATATATATGTATATATACTAAGTCACATGCTAAATATACTAATACATCCACACATATATAAACATATAAATATACACACATCATCAGGCTGGCATATATATATATATATATATATATATATATATATATATATATATATATATATATATATATATATATATATATGACATTAATAGTAGTTGGGAAAACTTTTAATGCAAAACTCATAAGATGTTTCGTGAAATATATTTCTTCTTCAGAAACGTAATTCGTATAATCTATTTACACACACACAGAAACGCGTAGACCCACAGTCACATACACACACACACACACACACACACACACGCACACACACACGCACACACACACACACACATATAGTATATATTTGTTGTAATCATCTACATACAGTCCTGTTTCATGTATCACAATTCATCAGTGCGGCTATATATAGCCTGAATATTATAAATTTCTGTAATCAAACATTCTAAAACCAATATATAAGCCACTTTACTCTGACTTAATTTATATTGGTATATGTACATTTGCAATTGTTGATATCTTTTCATATATATAATTTTTGGATAAAAAATATTTTAAAACACACACATATATATATATATATATATATATATATATGTGTGTGTGTGTGTGTGTGTGTGTGTGTGAATACCTATTCTTAATCAGACTAACATGCTAACATGATGCATTTTAATATGAGATAAAGTTTGGAATAAATATTGGATTTTTTTATACTTATTTAATGTTTCAAGAAAATGTACACATTCTTTACAAACAAGACAAAAATAGCTTCTTTATTAATTTGATTATATATATATATATATATATATATATATACAAGATAATTAAAAAGAGATTTTTCTAAAGGATATTATGTTTTCCTTTTCGTAAACGATTTTTAAAGGCTATTATGTTTTTTGTACGTAAACGAATAAGACGTAGAGAAAACGATATATATATATATGTGTGTGTGTGTGTGTGTGTGAGTGTGTGTGTATATATGCATTTATATATATATGTATGTGTGTATATGTATTTATGTATATATATATATAATTTATGTGTAATATTATCATATATATGATATATTATGACTTTTCTAAAGCAACACATGTGTGCAGTTTCCGTTTCATTAAGGTAAGTGCAATATATCAATTATATTAAAAAATGTATTAATTTGACGAGATCATGCATGCGCGTGTAGTTATATACAAACACACGTAGAACAATATACTCACGCACAAACACACACACACACACACACACATAGGTAGATCTATATTTTATATATATATATATATATATATATATATATATATATATATATATATATATTAAGAAAACTAGTTTCAGATAACAATCTGACACATAATTAAACGAATTAATAACTAGCTACAACAAGAACAAAAAACTGCTCCATACAAACGTAGATAAGCAGAAGTTGGGTACCAGACCAGGACCTTACGGAACGAGGATCTCCACGGTCGCTATATATATATATATATATATATATATATATATATATATATATATATATATATATATATCCGTGTCCCCTATTTGCTATCCTTTCTTATAAGACTGGCACGTTGGAAGCTGAAAAGACTTTGCTTAAACTGCGGACGAGAATTACTGTTGAAATGTGAAAAGAAGAGGAAAACATAAAGTAAAACAACAAAATAACAAAACAAACATTGATAAAAAAAAAAACGTAAACGAAGCGAAACATTAAGAAAGAAAAGTATAAATACAAAAAAAAAAAAAAAAAAAAAGGACGGAGTAAAGGTCTAACATACAGGGAAGAAGGACCCTCCTTCTGCTCCTCTTCCTCCTACTCCGATTAAAACACCTACTCCCACCGCCGACGCCGCCGCCGCAGCCAAGACGAGCGCAACCGCTTTACTGCAACTCTCAACTCTCAGAACTTCTTTCCGCTTTTTCTCCCCATGCTACGTAAGACGGAGCACCGACCTTTTATTTCTTTCTCTAATTTTTTTTTTTTTTACATTTTTTTTCTTTTTTTGTTTTTTTAGTTTCACTCCGTACTTGTATTGTTAAATCTAAGTAACAGTTTTTACTTGTAAGACTTCAAATCGTGCTCCCAACGCGGTTACTACCAGGATCGTTTCATTTTCGGCTTATTCATTTACTTACAAGGACCCCCTATCCTCCAAGGAAGAAAATAATACAAAAAAAAAAAAAAAAAAGTAACAGTACTATATAATAATAGTAGTTGTTGCTATTGTTTTATAGTCCTAATATTTATTTCTTAGTTATTTCATTTGTTTTTGAAAAGTGTGATTTAACAAAAGGCCGTGAAAGTAGAGTTTCTACTTTTTCTAAGGACGACCCGGCCCTTATTGGAATATTCTGATTTTTCGTGCGACTTGTAAGTTCTTCGGAGGGTTACGCGCGTGTGTGTGTATGTGTGGGTGGGTGTGAGTGTGTTTGTGTGTGTGTTTGTGTGTGTGTGCGTATGCGTGTGTGTGCATGGGTGTGCGCGCTGTGCACACTTTCATGTCGACACTTAATTTCGTACGTCGTTTCCCCCGGGAGCTTTCTCCTGCTTAGTATGAGCGTGTTTTTGTTTCTTTCTTATGTGTGTCACTATCAACAGCAACAACAACAACAACAACAACACTATTTGTAGATATATGCTTACCTATATAACAGAAACCACCATCGTCAATAAGAGCGATCAAACTATCAACAAAAACAACTGCTATACAAATTGTTGATTATTTAAAAAATAAAAAAAAATAAATAAAAATAAAAATAAAAACTTTCCTGGAGATTTGTCGACAAGGTACCCCAAAATGCGACTTACGGGTACCCTTTTACTGAGGATTCTCATAATGACACTATTATGGATTGACCGGTGCTCGGCAGTAAAATGGCTGTAAGTATTTATGAGTTTATTAATTATTTATTTATTATTTAAAAAGCCATTCTTAACATGGGGTGGGGAAGGTGTTTTGTACCTATTCTGTACTTTAACCTTACAATTGAATAAAAAAAAACATATCATAAAACGGGTTTGTATTACTGTACACATAGATTCGAAAAAGTTGTCAAAAAACAAATATATAACAAATAAATGATATCAAAGGCTAGATAAGTTACTTTTCTACCAAACTGGATATAATTTTCGTATTTTTATTCAATGTAACATGTTTATTCAGCTCGAAAAGCATACAGTGTTTACCGATGTATTGGAAAATTCAAAATGGCGCCCGACTCTCTCTTTAACACAGTAAGTTCGGGAAAAGGTGTTATAAATAATAAACTAGACAAAATACTGTTAGAAATTCGCTCAATATATGTTACCGTGACATAAGTTGACATATATTCGATGTTTTTTTAATAGTATTTTGTCTAGTTTATTATTTATAACACCTTTTCCAAAACTTACCATGTTAAAGAGAGAGTCGGGCGCCATTTTGAATTTTCCAATACATCGGTAAACACTGTATGTTTTTCGAGCTGAATAAACATGTTACATGGAATAAAAACACAAAAAAAATATCCAGTTTGGTAGAAAAGTAACTTATCTTGCCTTTGATAACATTTATTTGTTATGTATATGTTTTTTGACAACTTTTTCGAATCTATATGTACAGTAATACAAACCCCATAAAACTTTAATTAAACGTGGAAATACGATTTAAAAAAATGGCGCGGATCAATAAGTGCTTTAGCACCGCTTTTAATTTACCGGCACATATGAATTCCGATTAAATTATTCTCCACGGATATTTTTTATCACGTTAATTTTTTTTTTAATGAAATCATACTCCTTTTATTTAAAATGAAATTTTTTAAAATCGTGCAAAATATTTATAGTTTCATTTCCGGAATAAGTATGATTTAGCTTTCAATGTAATCTTTTTTCGTAAAATGTTTGATTTTGTTTTTCAACTGGAGCAAAATCAAGGTACCCCTCTCTAAAAATTGAACTGCATAACTTTCTTCTTGTATGTAAAAAGTTGATGCTCATCATACATAAAAGCTTTACTTACGCCATTCGTATCGGACTGTTTTTGACAGATTTTGATTATATTAGTAAAGAAAAAGAATTTATTAGTCGATATATATTGTTTTTAAAATATTATTATCCATTGATACGTGTCTCGTCGTGTACGACTCATCAGAGTGGCTGAAACTAGCGAGATTCGAAATGGGTACCCCACGGTAATGATCCAGATCTCGTCGACTGCATTGGATATATCGCGTTTTATTTAGATGTAATTTGTTTTTTTTTTTTTTTTTTTTATGTGTGTGTTTTTTTGCGATACGTTTTTGGATGAATTCAATTAATTATGAAATTTCATTTTTTACCTAAACGCGAGTAGGGAATAATTTTCCCTATAATATATATATATATATATATATATATATATATATATATATATATATATATATATATATATATATATATATATATATATATATATATGGGGGGTTACTATAGACATAGATTCGAAAATGGTTCTCAAAAACAAATATATGACAAATAAATATCACTGTTTCTACCATCATATTGTTTTCTTTCAAAGACATCGATGCCATCTTTTCTTGTTCCCCGGCAGCCTTCAACATGTTTTTCGAACCGAATAAATATTT
>NC_136493.1:109860297-109865297 GCF_053919585.1 Euprymna scolopes | reverse complement strand
CTTATTTATAGTATTCCAAATTTTACAGGGTTTATATAGTTGAAAGTCCGGTACTCGTTCATATACTAATAAGTTTTAAGTTAAAATGAGATGACTTAAACTGTAAGCTACAAAAGTATTATATTTCATAATTGAGCATTCATATACTGTTTTAACAAAATCAAGACGTCAAGGAATAGATTGATAACAACAAACAGTATTTCATATATAATTGTTTCCAAACTTTTGAAGGATGTGGAACTCTGTTCCGCTTGCCTGTTTCCCTCCCGACTTCAACCTGGATGTCTTCATGTCCAACACAAACAAATTCCTGATGAACCGCCCTCTTAAGTAATGTCACTTTATCAATTCTCCAATACTGTTACTACAGTATCCCATTGATTACTATAAACACAATAATCTTTATCCCCGCATGGCCCTTGGGCCATGATAAGTCGTGAACTCCATGTAAAAAAGAAAAAAAACGAGATGCAGGTAAAATATTTTCTCATGTTTTTTCCACATAAGGAAAATGGACTCCATACTGTTCATTGTTAAAGTGATTTTTATTCAATAAGTCTGACGAAAGGCTGTTCTTGTGAAAAATTTCAACCGACATCATGTTTGAATTTGTCCGAATAGTCTTGAAACAATCGTAACTAACGATAAAATATACTATTTGTTGCTGTCAATCTATTCCTTGATGTCTTGGTTTTGTTAAAAATATATATATATATATATATATATATATATATATATATATATATATTATGGCCGTAACAACCTTGTAAAGATGTTACGGTTAGTTTTAGTTACATATTAGGGGCAAGTAATGTTTATAGATTATGCTTCTATTGGTACATGGAATAAAGACCATTTCAGGTTTACAATTTGATTGAATATTAGAATTAAGTAAAATGGGTGTATTAAATATATATAAACATATATACGAAACTAAAACTAACCGTAGGCCCTGAATATGATCTAAAACTATATCCGATGGTGAGGCCCCAGCTTGCGGGCCTTGGGGAGTGTGGGGCCACCCTTTAATTACTATTGCTCCCAGGTTCACTCTGACCCGGAGTGGTAGCACCTGTTAGGGTCCCAACTATGGGTTAATGCCGGTGTCCCTCAGGGATCCATCCTGGGCCCAACTCTTTTCTTGATCTACATTAATGATCTTCCAAATCATATCCTTACATCATTTGTAGACATTTATGCTGACGACACTACCATTTATGGTACCACATCTAAGACAGTAAACGACCAAGTTCTCTCCAATTCTCTCTCCTCTGATCTTGAGCACGTAGTACAATGGGGAAAGAAGTGGCTGGTTACTTTTAATGCATCTAAAACCAAGCTTCTCTCTTTACATCATCAACATTCTAATCCACATTTGTCATCAATTGAAATGAATGGCTCTCGTCTTCAGGAGGCCTCAAGTTTTGACAAGCTTCTGGGCTTGACCATTACTCCTGATCTTAAATGGAACACGTATATCAAATCTGTTGCCAAGGCCGCTGGAAAAATGGTGGGATCTTTCTATCGATCCAGTAGATATCTCACTGCTGATGCTATTCTCTACCTATATAAGAGCCAGGTACGTCCAAGTATGGAATACTGTTGCCACATCTGGGCAGGAGCTACTAGAAAGGACTTGTCCTGCCTTGATAGAGTTCAAAATAGACTTCGTAGCCTCGTAGGAGATGTCCTTTTCTCCTCCTTGCAACCTCTATCTCACAGAAGAGATGTTGCGAGTTTGTCTCTGATGTATCGTTATTTTCATGGAAAGTGTTCAACTGAGCTTCAATCTATGGTCCCCCCTCGCCAAACTTTCACAAGAAACACTCGTCTAGCTGTAAACACTATCAATAATTTCCCCCACTCTTTATCTGTGCCTAAACCTAAACGTAGATTCCATGAACAAAGCTTCTTTCTTAGAACTGCACGCCTGTGGAATTGTCTTCCGTTTTCCTGCTTTCCGGCTGACTACAATATGGTTGTGTTCAAGTCTAAAGTAAATAAGCTCTTGATGAGCCGTTCCATATAAGTTATTAAATTTACCAAATTTTCATTACTAATGGTTACTATATTGACCAATTTCTACTGTACACTCTTTAACCCTTATCCTTGAGTGGCCTCTGGGCCTTGATAATGTGGTGATGCCTTTGTAAAAAAAAAAAAAAAAATGGACTCCGATTAAAAAAGAAATATACCCCATTAAAAATCGTTCCTCTAAATAACTAGATT
This sequence comes from Euprymna scolopes, assembly GCF_053919585.1. Lineage (NCBI taxonomy): Eukaryota > Metazoa > Mollusca > Cephalopoda > Sepiida > Sepiolidae > Euprymna > Euprymna scolopes. The sequence goes on along the minus strand of NC_136493.1, from coordinate 109,863,068 downwards.
CGGCATTAAATAACCTGAAAAAGGTTGATATGCCGTAAAACAAAGACAAAAAAAAACAAACAAAAACTAACCGTAACATCTTTACAAGGTTGTTACGGCCATAATATATATATATATATATACCAAATTAAAAAAAATTCTTTTTACAAAAAATCAATCATTGGGAAATAAAGGAATTTAGCAACCCAACAAATGAGTTATATATATATATATATATATATATATATATATATATATATATATATATATATATATATATATATATATATAACTGATATTCATATACGTATATATGTGTCGAAAATAAATATCTGTATTATGTCTATCTGTGTCTATACACATATATTTATGTGTGTGTGTGTAATAAATTATATATATGATATATCAATAATTAATAACCCCCCATATATATATATATATATATATATATATATATATATATATATATATATATATATATATATATATATACATATATATATATACCGTTTCACGCCAGATCACCGAAGTTAAGCAACATTAGGCTTGGCCAGTACCAGAATGGTGGGCTTTTGGGAAGACTAGGCGCTGTATGTACCGCACCGAGTCTTAGTAATTCCCAAGTTGTTATCTGGGGGGCGCATTAATTCACTGGTCTTCATTAAGACATGCATCTAGACGAATGGAAACTCTGATGTAAAAACTCGCGGTCTACTGGCAGTCATCTGCACCGACAAAGTTAAACAGTAATACTAAAAAGTGGGTGGAGTTCTACACAAAGCCTTCATTACTATGAATAAATCATGTGTTAGTTTCTGAGCAACTTGGTTGTGCAAACGGATGCTCATACGTCGAAATGGACGGGAAAATCCATCACACACACACACATAGGTACACGCACACACACACACTGTATATATATATATATATATATATACATATTTATATGGAATATATATATATATATTCAACACACACACGCACACACACACACACATATATATATATATACATACAAATATACATATGGAATATGTACCACTTAAAACTATTGTCCTCAGTCTGATAAAAGCCCACGTAGCAATTGACGTAACTTTAAATAATGTAAACATTCCTTTCCATTTGTCACACCGTCAGACTTATTTTTCATTTTATTATCACACACACACACACACACATATTTATGTACATATAAAAATATATAAATAATATATACAAGTATATATACAAATATATATATATATATAGATGATATTCAATTATGCATATATATGTATATATATATCACTAATAAATGTTATATTATATATATACACATGCATAATTTATAATTATTTATACATATATATATATATATATATATCCCTAATGCGTACTATATATATATATATATATATATATATATATATATATATATATATATATATTTACATATACATAATAAATCGTATGTATGTATATACATATATGAGTGTGTGTGGGTTTGTGATAATAATGGCGCATGTATACTTCCTAATATGTGATATATGCGTCAATGATAAATAAACACATATGTATATGTACACACAAACTCACACACACATATACACGCACACACACACATATATATATACATATATATACATATATATATATATATATGTATATATATATATATATATATATATATATATATATATATATATATATATATATATGAAAATGTATAAAAAAGAATCCGAAAAGTATAAAACCTTATAACTTTTTTATTCGTTTTCTATTGATGACGTGCAAGAATACAAAATAATATTATGAAAACAAATTTAAAAAACGTTTTTACAAGTACTTAATTTTCGACCGATCCTTCAGTTGTCATCAGTGTAGTGAAAGTGATATATATATATACACACACACACACACACACACATATATATATATATATATATATATATATATATATATATATATATATATATATATATATATATATATATGAGGAAAGCCTGTCGCAGGGCGAGTAAAACTACTTCTCTTTATAAATTTATATATCCTCACGATGATTAAAATGGAGATATTACGAAATTACGAAGACTAATTCATAGAATCTAGAATAGGCACCGCCCAAAATGGCCGCAAAATCATGTTGTTGTTGTTTTTTAAAACTAAATTACATTTATTAAAATCCATTATTTCTGAGTAACTTTTTTTTTCCAGAAAGATAAAACCCTGAATTTTATCATATAGAAAACAGAATAATGTAAAACTTTTTCTACTATTTTTAATTAAATTTTAAATGTTAAATTTTCCCAAAAAGTTAACAATTGACATTTTTTGTCTTGCACAAAAAACGTACATAAATATTTAAAAAAAAGGTTTTTCAAATAATTAATTTATTTATTTATTGTCTAACTAAGATTTAGGATGATTTTCTAAGAGAATATGCAAAAATATTATAATATAAGTACCTGAATTTCAAATAATTCCACTTATTCATATAGCTAACCAGATTTCGCGTCGATTTCGCGACTCTGTTTACGTTTGCGTCTGATAAGGAGAAAACTATGGAAGACCAAACAGGCCAAAAAAACTTATTTTTCAGTGACGAAAATTTCAATGTATTATTAAGCTGAGGCTGGCCAGTACCAGATGGGTGACCATTTGTATGAGTTTGGTTTTTAATGTGTATGTGTGTGGGGACCAGACTCCCCAAAATGGGGTAGGGGGCAATTTAAAGCAGAATAAAAAAAAATTATTTCAGCGCGTTTGGTCCACCGTAGTCGAAAGGCGGCAAACGTTTTCAAACGGGATCGAAA
>NC_136493.1:109847797-109855297 GCF_053919585.1 Euprymna scolopes | reverse complement strand
TATTATTATTATTATTATTATTATTATTATTATTATTATTATTATTATTATTATTATTATTATTATTATTATTATTATTATTATTATTATTATTATTATTATTATTATTATTATTATTATTATTATTATTATTATTATTATTATTATTATTATTATTATTATTATTATTATTATTATTATTATTATTATTATTATTATTATTATTATTATTATTATTATTATTATTATTATTATTATTATTATTATTATTATTATTATTATTATTATTATTATTATTATTATTATTATTATTATTATTATTATTATTATTATTATTATTATTATTATTATTATTATTATTATTATTATTATTATTATTATTATTATTATTATTATTATTATTATTATTATTATTATTATTATTATTATTATTATTATTATTATTATTATTATTATTATTATTATTATTATTATTATTATTATTATTATTATTATTATTATTATTATTATTATTATTATTATTATTATTATTATTATTATTATTATTATTATTATTATTATTATTATTATTATTATTATTATTATTATTATTATTATTATTATTATTATTATTATTATTATTATTATTATTATTATTATTATTATTATTATTATTATTATTATTATTATTATTATTATTATTATTATTATTATTATTATTATTATTATTATTATTATTATTATTATTATTATTATTATTATTATTATTATTATTATTATTATTATTATTATTATTATTATTATTATTATTATTATTATTATTATTATTATTATTATTATTATTATTATTATTATTATTATTATTATTATTATTATTATTATTATTATTATTATTATTATTATTATTATTATTATTATTATTATTATTATTATTATTATTATTATTATTATTATTATTATTATTATTATTATTATTATTATTATTATTATTATTATTATTATTATTATTATTATTATTATTATTATTATTATTATTATTATTATTATTATTATTATTATTATTATTATTATTATTATTATTATTATTATTATTATTATTATTATTATTATTATTATTATTATTATTATTATTATTATTATTATTATTATTATTATTATTATTATTATTATTATTATTATTATTATTATTATTATTATTATTATTATTATTATTATTATTATTATTATTATTATTATTATTATTATTATTATTATTATTATTATTATTATTATTATTATTATTATTATTATTATTATTATTATTATTATTATTATTATTATTATTATTATTATTATTATTATTATTATTATTATTATTATTATTATTATTATTATTATTATTATTATTATTATTATTATTATTATTATTATTATTATTATTATTATTATTATTATTATTATTATTATTATTATTATTATTATTATTATTATTATTATTATTATTATTATTATTATTATTATTATTATTATTATTATTATTATTATTATTATTATTATTATTATTATTATTATTATTATTATTATTATTATTATTATTATTATTATTATTATTATTATTATTATTATTATTATTATTATTATTATTATTATTATTATTATTATTATTATTATTATTATTATTATTATTATTATTATTATTATTATTATTATTATTATTATTATTATTATTATTATTATTATTATTATTATTATTATTATTATTATTATTATTATTATTATTATTATTATTATTATTATTATTATTATTATTATTATTATTATTATTATTATTATTATTATTATTATTATTATTATTATTATTATTATTATTATTATTATTATTATTATTATTATTATTATTATTATTATTATTATTATTATTATTATTATTATTATTATTATTATTATTATTATTATTATTATTATTATTATTATTATTATTATTATTATTATTATTATTATTATTATTATTATTATTATTATTATTATTATTATTATTATTATTATTATTATTATTATTATTATTATTATTATTATTATTATTATTATTATTATTATTATTATTATTATTATTATTATTATTATTATTATTATTATTATTATTATTATTATTATTATTATTATTATTATTATTATTATTATTATTATTATTATTATTATTATTATTATTATTATTATTATTATTATTATTATTATTATTATTATTATTATTATTATTATTATTATTATTATTATTATTATTATTATTATTATTATTATTATTATTATTATTATTATTATTATTATTATTATTATTATTATTATTATTATTATTATTATTATTATTATTATTATTATTATTATTATTATTATTATTATTATTATTATTATTATTATTATTATTATTATTATTATTATTATTATTATTATTATTATTATTATTATTATTATTATTATTATTATTATTATTATTATTATTATTATTATTATTATTATTATTATTATTATTATTATTATTATTATTATTATTATTATTATTATTATTATTATTATTATTATTATTATTATTATTATTATTATTATTATTATTATTATTATTATTATTATTATTATTATTATTATTATTATTATTATTATTATTATTATTATTATTATTATTATTATTATTATTATTATTATTATTATTATTATTATTATTATTATTAACTCACCGGGTGTAGTCACACCGACCATCATCAAACATTTCTCTTTGAGAACAACTTGTGTTCTTTGGAGGCTGAGTGACAACAATCTCTCCAGATTTTTAGCACTCTTTGCCTCTTTCAATAACCGTTGCAGATAAATTTCTTTCTTTGGTCTTTCCATCTTTCTTGACCCTCCTCACTTATTTGGTGCGGCGCCACTTTATGGTGACATACTCACACACACAAAAATGGGAGGGGGCTGAATGCAGGGGCGGAATGCAAGGGCAGAGGCGGTTAATTTACAATTATACAGTATCAGTTTTCACGATTTCATTTGATTTTGTTTGGGCTTTTTTATCTGTAGCCGTTTTTGCATGTCCAGTTTGTGCCTGTAGCTCATGTGTGTTAGTTTCCGCATTCAAGAGTTTTCCTTAATATTTCAGCCGTTTTCATTATTGTTATCCGTTGTATATTCTCAGTCATCTCTCTGATTACAATCTCTGCCATTCTTTTTTTGCAAAGTTTTTCTGCATTGTTCCTGGTGCTCCTACTATTATTGGTTTATCTTCACTTTCTTCATCTTCCAGATTTCTTTGAACTCTCAGGCCAGATCCGTGTATTTGCTGGGCTTCTCCATCACCTTGATATTCACTCTGTATTCTGCGGGAATGGGAAATTATTATTATTATTATTATTATTATTATTATTATTATTATTATTATTATTATTATTATTATTGGCTCACATGGAGCTTTCACACAAGTCATCAAACGATCGGCTTGGAGACCTGTGGTATTCTCTGGAAGCTGAGTGACAACAAGTCTCCCCAGACGTCCACCTCCTACGATAGCATTTTCAAATAAATGTGCGTCATCGCAACAGCCGCATACCATTGATTTCTCGCTGGTAGTGGCCATTGGTTTATACTGGAATTTGAGTGGAACTAAGCCTTCCCACGATCCCAGTTCTCTTCGCGCTTGTGTAGCGGAGGTCTGGCCAACGCTCTCTCCTCGGTCTTTCCATCCTCCTTGACCCTTCTCGGCTCTTTGTATCTTTCTATTGAGGGGAGGGAACGGTGATGAGACAATGGGTGGATACATGATGGTGGTGTAGAACTTGTAGATATGCAGCTTCGGCGTTCCTCATTCCCTGTAACGCTTCTTTGTTATATTGTCTTGTGTTATTCCCCATATTCAAGGGGTTTCTTTAATATTTCAGCCGTTTTCATTATCGTTAGGCGTTGTATTTTTGCAGTTATTCCTCTGATTCCAATTTCTGACATTCTTTTTTCGAAGTTTTTCGGAATTGCTCCTAGTGCTCCTACTATTATCGGTACTATTTTGATTTTCTTCATCATCCAAATCCTTTGTAACTCTCTGGCTAGCTCTGTGTATTTGCTTCGTTTCTCCTTTTCTTTCATACTAACCCTGTGGTCAGCTGGGACAGCAAAGTCTACGATTTTACAGGATTTTTCTTTCTTGTTAATTATTACGACATCTGGTCTTCTTGCTTAGATGGGTTTGTCCATTTGTATATCCGTGTCCAATAGGATTTTGTGTTTCTCGTTTTCGAGTGCTGTTGCGGGTTTATGCTTGTACAATGTATTTTTTAGCCCTTCATTTAAATCCTTTATGCATTAAAAAGAAAGAATTACTATTAGATAGACACATTTTAATTACTGTACATACAGATTGCAAGTAACGTAAGTGTAGTCGATATTTTGATCATTGTATAAAATAAGAATATGGAACTCAACCGAAAGACAGTAATTAATTTGAAATTTTAAAACTTACTCATAACCAATACTTACGGTAACTAAAATGCTTATTTTAAATATTACTTCTTAACGCAAGTAGTCAAAAGGAAGTAGCTAAGTCAAAAATATAGTTTCGATTGCACCCCTGACATCAGCACAGTTTATAACATCAGATGTCATTAAAACAGCTAATTTGATTATATTTGAAACGCAGATAGTAGAACACACACACACACTCACACACACATATACATGTGTGTATGTGTCAGTGTGGGTGTGTTATATGTTTAGATGTAATATAATTTAGTGGGACAATGAGTACATATGATTGAATAACATTAGGTTCTATTCTAGATAGCTCAATAGTGTGACACTAGAGCTATAAGTATGAAAGATAACGCGTTTAAAAGAATAGACCCAAAAGTATTTACTTATTTTCAGAACGGTTGTCGTTTATGTGCAGCTTTCTGAAAATGAGTAAATATTTGTGTCCATTTCTTTTACTATGCTATCTTTAAAAGGAATATATATATGTGTGTGTGTGTGCGTGCGCGCGCGCGTGTGTGTGTAAAACAATGCACCTTCGCCAACACATTTAACATTGTATCTTTAAAAGAAATCTCTCTCTCTCTCTCTTTATATATATATATATATATATATATATATATATATATATATAGAGAGAGAGAGAGAGAGAGAGAGAGAAAGAGAGAGAGAGAAGAGAGAAGAGCTTAGGCGTTTGGACAATGTCAAAACATTGTTAATTCACTACCGGGCATAGCAGCAGCCGAATAGCATAACGGTTAGAGGTGCCGACTGTCGTCGGTGCGTTCAAGTTTCGATCCTGGAAGTAGTTGCTTGTTTAGTCGTACTGATGAGCTGCGATACAGCGAAACAGTACTTTATGTGGATGACTATATATATATATATATATATATATATATATATATATACATATATATATATATATATATATATATATATAAAATTCAACCTGTGTCAATGCTTTTACGCCTTTATCAGTAGGTGTAACGAGTTACAAATCCCGAGCAAAACGCAGCGTACCATAACTGTTTAAAATACGCTGGCTTCTCAGACTTGTAATTCAACAGATCGCTGTAGGTAAAAGTGGGACGATAGACCCCTTTACGCAGTACTTTCTCAGAAACATGGTCTATTAATGACTACACAAAACAGAGGGCAGGAGAATCCCTTACGAACGCCTCTGTGCTGTGACTATTTGAAGAAAGACCTTTAGTTTGTTCTGTACCTTCCAAGCCAAAAGAGCATCTAACGAAACTTTCCGATGTTCAAAATAAACACATTTTAAATTTTATTATTGAAAAAGATCCTCCTGTAACTTTTTATTCCACACATATTTAAGCTTAAACTCATTATATTTGTTATTGTAATCAAAACGACAATGAAAAGATTAGAGCAATTAAAATGAATTTTTAAAACATAACTCAATTTCCAAACCAAGGAATACATTAATATTCATTCCATCTGATTGGAATATATGTACAGCGGGCGTTCATCGCTGTCAACAATGAATTGAGAATGATGATAATCATGTAGAAAAATAAATTCTGGAGGATAAAATGGAACTCGTTTTATGGGTACCACTCCCACCTTCATAGCTCTTGAAATTTGAGGCTTTACGTTTGGGACTACTCTTGTAGATTCCACATTCGTTGTGTTAGTCTTGTCTATTCTTTTATTTTTTAAAAAATATATCTGCCCTATTTTGTTAATCACTTTTTTAACTATAGATTACATTAGCAATTCAATTTCTCTTTAGAAGTATCCTTTTCGTAACCCTGTTCTTCATGCGAAATGTATTATTATTATTATTATTATTATTATTATTATTATTATTATTATTATCATTATTTAGGTTCATTACAATAGTATCTTTGGTATTATACAGATACATGAAAAGACAATATTTTGATGGAAAAACTTTACGGTGCTTAATTAGAGTTAGTTCATCAGAATGGATTTGATAATTTAGTGTTTTGAACGTGGAAGTCGCTTCAGACAAAGCATGATTGATTAAAGGAGTTTAAAGCAGAAAGGATGAATAAGTTACAACATAACCACAAGCGAGAAGAAAAAGGATCACTTCAAAATAGGGTAGTTTTTTTTTTTAAATAATTTTTTTAACTGGTGGCGATAAATTCAGATGAAAAAAAATCGAGACTAAAGCCGAAACATTAGCTTGATACTGATGAACTCATTCATTATCAGCCACACCGGAAATCCCTCGAGCGACACACATCCATGCGCAACATGGCACTTAAGGATACCGACAAGAATAGCGCGTGCTAATAAAGAAGCCCCTTGAGTAGCTATCACTTGGTTCAGACTTCTGTACTATCTCTCAGGAGTGCCAACCAGAAAAGCACCAGGTTCCCGTCCTCTACCAAGGAGAGTTAATTATTTTTCTGTCTTTCCTTTACCTCTCTCTCTCTCTCTCTCTCTCTCTACACACACCCACACACACACACACACACATATATATATATTTTAAACTAATATCATGTATTTATATATAAACATGCTCACATCCCGCTGCTACAAACAGCCACTTGTTTCAATCAAACAACAGATATCATCAGGCAGCGACTTGACTATTCAAATGTTCAATGAATAAAGATTATAATAAGATTAATTATTGAATAGTCTAGTCGCTGCCTGATGATATCTGTTGTTTGATTGAAACAAGTGGCTGTTTGTAGCAGCGGGATGTGAGCATGTTTATATAACAATAAACAAGCATTATCAGCTCTTTTTATTGATCACTATCTAACAACCTCGTTGAATTCACTAGTCTAGTCCATTAATTTTGAATAAAAAAAACCCGAGTATATATATATATATATATATATATATATATATATATATATATATATGTATATATATATATATATATATATATATATATATATAGTTGTTTAGTTAAAATATATATGGCAATAACTTCATAACTTACTACCTAACTCTATCTACGTATTTAGCACTGTTGGAGTAAATAGTTAAAGTCTACGCATAAAATTATGCTTTCGTATATTAATTTATGTGATTAAATGAAGTAGTCATATA
>NC_136493.1:109735297-109845297 GCF_053919585.1 Euprymna scolopes | reverse complement strand
ATTAAAATCTGTTGAAAAAGTTTTATATTATTCTGCTTTCCATATGATAAAATTCCGACTTTCATCTTTCTTGGGGGGAAAATGCTCAGGAGTAATGGATTTTGATAGATTTTAATTCGTTAAAAAGGAAACAACTTGTTTTTTCTTTCACTTTATTGGCCGTCTCTTACTCCATATCATTTCATTTTTACAATCTCTGGTTGCTATCTCTGATGTGGGAATTTGTGTCTTACAAATATTTGCCGACAAAAATAAGTTCGCTCATTTGAGTAAAAATGACAAATTCTATACTTTCGTTTTCTCTTAATGTAAATGTTTCTTCTTCCCTGGTGTTTATTGCCTTCGCTGATAAATATCCGTTGATATCATTTAAACACACACACATACGCACATACACACACACAATTTAACTAGCTCTACCTATGTATTGAGCACTTTTGAAGTAAATACTTAAAGTTTACGCATAAATCTATACTCTCGTATATTAAATTTGTGTGAGTAAATGAAGTAGTTATATATATATATATATATATATATATATATATATATATATATATGAGCAAATAGTTAATAAAATATGTTAAAACACACTTTGAAATGAGTTAAAAACATATTTAATCTGAAAAGGAAACACTAGATAAATGGATAGTCCTTAATCCGCGGAATTTCGAAGAAATACTTTCCTTCTCATCAGAGGGTAGGAATTAGCAAACCGCGGGATCGGATTTTGCATGCAAGAGTATTTGATGAAACAACAAGTAAGTCAAAGATCTTACTTGAAAACAAAAAAAAGTGAAGCAGAGGGAATATAGTGAAGAAAAAGGTGATTACACATGAATGGATAGTCTGGTGGAAAATAAAAAATCCAGTGATGATGAAATCCAAATTTAAATCTTCAAGAAAGTTAAAAGAATTTCCATTTGTACAAGTAAAATCCCAGGAAATCCTATATTTGGAAGAAGATGGTCCATAATAATCCAAAGGCAAAAATCCATGGAATAATTCACAAAAATGTGTACAAGGAATAAAGAAAAGATTCCAATAATATTAATAAAAGAAAAATAAGATATGCTTTTCACTCTACTTCCGTAACATATATTAAAAGCTCTATTTCCTATTTGGTTTTATCGAGCTTTTACATCTGGCTGAGATAATTTTATAAATATTAATTCTTTAATATTTATAAAATACTTTAATTTTACCATCTTGTATCATTTTGGTAAATTTAATTGTAATTTTTATTTTATATATATATATATATATATATATATATATATATATATATATATATATATATATATATATATATATATATATATATACAGGGTGACCCCCAAAAGCGGGCCCCAACTCTAACTAGGCCCGTTTCTTAGTGTTTTGTCCGAATGAAATGAAACTTTGGTTATAACTAGTTTATTATATTCAAAACATCACATCAAAGCACTAGAGTCTTTGACCCTTTTTTTTCCTTTCTACAGCATCTGTTCTAGATGGCCTCCATTTAGCTTTTGTTGTTTTGGGGTCATCCTGTATATACCCCCATGAATTTGATTTTTTTTTATTAATATTCATATTAAAACTCTTTTTATTCTATTTATTTAAACATTTATTCTTAAATGTCGAGACGTCCGTTCATAGTAATCCAATAATTATAAGATTATGATCTGCACATGCGAGCTTAAGTGTTCGACTATATATATGTGGGAGTGTATATATATATATATATATATATATATATATGTATATATATATATATATATATGTATGTATATATATATGTATATATATGTATATATACATATATATATATTTAGTAGAAATGGTAATTAATCAAAACTGAAGAAAGTGCTCAATACTGTTGTAGAGCAAATATGCGTTTTATTTTTTATTACCGTATCTTTCTGTTAAGTTACATTATTTTTTCAGCTACCCGGCCGTTTTTTTTGCCGTCTGTAGCTTCCTCAGACTTTTTCTGTAAAAAAAAACTGAAACAATAATGTAACTTAACAGAAAGATACGTTAATAAAAAATAAAACGTATATATATATATATATATATATATATATATATATATATATATATATATATATATATATATATATATATAAACAGAGTTTTAGTGGTACAAAATTTTCTTAGCGTTTTAAAAATAATAGATAGATATCAAGTCGGGGCAATAATTAGATAGAAATTTGTTTTCCGGCGAAACAAGGTCTTTACTCGTATTTTTTCAATTAAATTCCTTTTCATGATGACGTTTATTATCTTACCCACGTGTTGCACCCTCTGTCGTCAGATATATGTTTTGACTATAGTATACATGCATAATAGATTCTTAGGATTTTATAATTTGAAGCCTATACTTGCCGATTCTCTCATGGCATAACGACATACTTATCTATGGGTAAAATTATGCTTAGCCTGTGTTCGCACACATGTTCATGAATATACCATCATCTCTGATGACCGAAAAAAAGAAATATGCACCGTTGACTTTTCATTATAGAGACCATCTTTTTTCTACAGTGGAGTAAGTCTAAGGCGGTTATATAACTAACTGCTGTTTATATTGCCACATAATATATATATATATATATATATATATATATATATATATATATATATATATATATATATATATATATATACTTCAAAATAAAGTTATTTAACTATTAGCTGGTATGAAAACCTGTGACTACAAGATTTACAAAACATTACTGGCGGTAATATTCTATAAGTATTATCCCATCTAAGTAAGAATTGTTCGATATACAAGATAGAGCAAATCAATTAAATTATAGTGATATAATGAATTTCTAAAGTATTCTTTATCATGCTTAGAATAATAAAAAAATATTAATATGAAACTAAAACATTTCACTTCAAAAAAGTTTTTTTTTAATTTATTGAATCACTATAATTTAATATATATATATATATATATAATTATATATATATATACATATATATATGCATATGCATACACACACATATATATAATATATATGCATATTTATATATATATATATATATATATATATATATATATATATCGCACGATAAAAACATACTGTCGTCCGACAACAGAAATATCTATACTATATCATGTGTGCGAACACAGGCTAAGCATAATTTTACCCATAGATAAGTATGTCGTCATGCCATGAGAGAATCGGCAAGTATAGGCTTCAAATTATAAAATCCTAAGAATCTATTATGCATGTATACTATTCTATAATTCGATATCTTAACAACTGCACACGACGATTAAAATTACTAGAAGCCATACTTATAAAAAAACTACAGAAACCGGATCTCATTTAACACCGGGACAAATATACTAACAGCAAACAGCATTTAATAACTAACATGAACGTAAATTTATAAAGTATAAAATAGGAAAATCGAAACTAAACAAAAATAAAATAAAATAATTCGATCCCAACCCTCCTTCATCTATCTTAATAGCAAATAAAAAAATAAATACAACAAGCCTCCAAAAAAAATAAATAAAAGGAAAAGAAAACAACAACAATTGCTTCTGACGGCAATCGGATGCCCGATAGAAAACGCTTCAGAAAAATACGTGTGTGTGTGTGTGTGTCTTAAGACTGACTTTAACCCGTCTATAAATATATGAGCGTATCTATATTTATACACATTTATGTATAAATAATTATGAGTGTGTGCGGTTGGGTATGCATAGATACACTTTTAAGGAAATGTTTCTAACTATGCTTATGTATGTATGTTTTTGTGAAAGACGTATACATATGTGTGAACACACACACACACACACACACGCACACACATACACACACACACTCACGCACACACACACACACACATATATATGTGCATTGTGTGTGAGTTCGTTTATCATGGACTGTAAAATGACTGGGCCGAAGTTTTTTAAACTTCACATAGGTGTACCTTGATATTTCAGACAGATGTATTTGCGTGTATTTTTGAATAAATATGCATTTGTATGTATATATGTGTGTAAATGAGCTACAGTTGAAAGCAACCATTGAAAGAAAATGTGTAAATATCCTAATCGAACTCATTAAAAAAGTGTTCGATCCAATCAGTGAGCGTTGTCAACTGTTCATGGACCGCAATAGACAATAATTTGAACAATTTCGATAATTAGTTTCCATATTTGTTTACAGTATTTTGAAGTGTGAAATTTTTCTTTCTCACAATAAATCTTGGTTTTATGGTCATTTAAAGAGTGTATGAATTTTATTGGTACATCCTGTACACACACACACACACATATATATATATATATATATATATATATATATATATATATATATATGACCTTGAAACACGCGTGTACGTAGGTTACTGTTTTTAAAAATAATAAATAAATAAAAAATGTTATATACGTCCAAATTAAAAAGGGCGACTTTCTAAGTAAATAAAAAAATGAGCTCCGAGGCGCAGCCAATATTAACCGTATGTATCGCTTGAAAAATAAACAATAACAATATATATATATATATATATATATATATATATATATATATATATATATATATATATATATATATATATATATATATATATATATATATATCCGGTGGGAAGATATAAAAAATTGAAAATACTTGAGTTTCAACAGCAGTCGTTGATAGTGCTTAATCATAAGAGAGCAAATTATATTTTTTTTTAATTTTTTGTATGTTAATACAGTCATGTCTTGCTTCGATGTGCAGACCGTTTCAATCATAATAAATATCACCAGGCAAGAAAAATTAAGGTACAAAAATTGAAAAGGTTCCAGGCCTTTTCAAATTTTCGATGGGCAAAAATTGAAAAGGTTCCAGGCCTTTTCAAATTTTCGATGGGCAAAAATTAAAAAACTTAAATTTTCTCCTATCGCCACTCATGGCACATTTTTCTTCCTCAACATTTACAATAGTTACACATGTTTCGGTTACCGATTCGTATCAACGATTCCGTGACTTCATCAGACGTTACAGAAAGCAGAAAACAGAGGTTTCTGTAAAGTTTGATGAAGTTACTGGATTTTTGATACGATTCGGTAACCGAAACATGCGTATCTTGGCAGATAAACCGGTACTGAAGTCAACCATGATAGTTTTAAAAATAAAAACATACTTTTAAATCTATTAGCTGCATAATCTCTCCCATAACCCATAAGTATATTCCTCTATTTTATCTCGTACGGAAAGCATAAAAGAAAGAAAAAAAATAATTTTCCATGTTCGAAAATAAAAATTCGGATAAAAATAATAATTGCGTCGTATTTCTATAAAAGTTATTTTGTAAGGCACGGTTATACACGACTATCATCTGCTTCTATAATGGTTTACTTGTTTTTCTACCCATTAAACTTGAAGCAATGTTGGGAACTGTGTTAGTCTGTTTCTTCAAGAAAATCTAAACATGTTAAGTGTAACTTTTGTTTGTAGGTAAAGAAATAAAGTTTCGGGCATCTTGTAATTTCAAAAAGTAAGCTACTGAATCTGAAAAAAAGAGTAATATCAATGTTACCATTTTAAATTATCCTTAACCGAATCCCTTTCGGTCTGGCTCGATATTATACTTCAAAAATTATCAAGAGGTCTTATAATTTACTTAATCTAATAATAGTAGGAACCTAAAGTGTTCAAATGAAGGTCATTTTACAATAAAAGGACTCCTAAGAATAACACGTTTATCAGCTACAAAGACGGAGTAATACCATTACAACAGCGACCTTTTCTGCTACAAATTTTTCCCACATAGTCACTACCATTCTCAATGCAGTTTTGCCAGCCTGTTTTGATTCTTTGGTTGTAAATATCAAGAGTGCGCTTTGTCATTGACATATTTATCGCCATTTTGATATCAACGCTTCTATCTCCTGACTGGGCTGGTGTCAACTGCATCGGCTTCGTAAACATTCCACAGACATCGGTAAATGTTGATTGGTCCATTTTTTTTTTTTTTTACATCGAGGGATTAGATGAGGTCCCTCTGCTTCTAACACATGTTCAGTACAGGGGTTGTTTTCTTAAAGTCGCACACTGTCAATATCTGCAACAGAGAGATAACACTTTAATGTCTTGAATAGAGCTAGGACAACAGCATATTCTTTTTATTGTTTTGCCTCTCGAGTCTGTTAGTTGGTTGGTTGTTTTTGTTTTACAGCATATCAACCCTTTTAAGGTTATTTAATGCCGAATCCAGTTATTTTTTAAGAAAAAAAAATTAGTAGAATATATATATTTTTTTAAATCGGTTTCTATTTGACCCATAATTGGGACCCTAACAGGTACTACTACTCCGAGTCAGAGTGGTCTAGGGAGCAATGGCAATTAAAGTGTGGCTCCACACTCCCCCAAAGCCCGCAAGCTGGGGCTTCACAATCGGGTATAGTTTAAGGTCATATCCAGGACCTTCGAGTCCGTATCCGTTGATATCTTATATGCTTTTATATAGAATGATGTAGTTCGCGGTTGATTAACTGTGTCTAACTGTATCGGATATATACTCGAGTCAAAACAATGAAAAGATTGTCATAGCCCTAGTCATACATGTATGAGGCCAGTAATTAAAATAATTCAATTTGCATTCCCCTTTGATCCGTTCGGGCGGATTAAATATAGGAGGCATTCTTTTTTAAACTCCCCTCGTATTTTCATTTTTCTGTAAAATGTTATTCTTAACAGAGATACGTCACACATCAGTAAATGAACTAAAATAAATTATTTTCCGAACTATTTTTATTTTAGAAGATAATTCTGTCGTTTACGAAAATGATGATCCACACGCATATATGTGTGGTTATTTAGCAGGTGATTGCAATAACTTGTAAAGCTTGGGATATGCCTTCAATTCAAAACAAAAGCGTTAAAATCCTTAGAATACTTTTGCTACCTCAATTATTGCCCGGGATAGTGCGTAAACACGTACGTCCTCCCCGCGTCAAGGCACATCAACACACGCACACACAAACGCACGAGCATGCGTGCACACACAAGCAAAAATATGCTCTCCATTAACACCCCCGCCCACTTATACAGACAGTCATACCCAACCTCCTCAAGCAAACAGACACATGCTGTATCTAATAGCGGGATACTTTACTTTCCCATAGGTTAGTTGCTAGCCTGTCACAAGGATTACAAAAGATCAGAGAAACAGTTCCTGAATAGTTTTGAAATAACAACACGCCGCCCTCATAACTCGACATGTTTCTCATTTAACTTATTACAGTAGATCAATAAAATTATCTATCAATTTGGGAAAAGCTTATTACACACACACACGCACACACACACACTCACACACACACACACATATATAACTATAAATATAGTAAGTTATGAAAATATATATGGCAATTCAGCTACACAGAATATTCCGCGTCCCATTCTCGTGAGAATTTGTCAGGCTTATGCATAAGCTATTCTCGTGAGAATTCGTAAGGCTAATGCATAATCCTGACGAATTCTCACGAGAATGAAACGCGGAATATACTATGACGCTAAATTGCCATATATATTTTCATAACTTATTTCGTAGTTCTACAAATGTATTTAGCACCGTTGAAGTAAATACTGAAAAAATTACGCATCATAAAATTATTTCTTCGTATCTGAATTGATGTGATTAAATGAAGTAATCATATATATATATATATATATATATATATATATATATATATATATATATATATATATATATATATGAAGTAACTTTGTTCGTTTGTCAATCTGTGTGTTGAAAGATCTCTACCAAACTACTCTGCCAATTCTTGGTCTACTAACTTGAAACTTGATTTGGATCTGTGGAGCAAAGAGTTGGTAAAAATAGCTGCTAACGGGTTAAAGTTAAAAAAAATTGACGAGCGTAAGCCGGCTAAACTTGTTACGTCTACGCATGTGCATATATATATATATATATATATATATATATATATATATATATATATATATATTGTCGTATAGTTCTGATATTCATCTGTTATTATCTAAGATTGTGAGGAATAAGTCTTGAGCGGTAAATGGTTGGTTTCAATTCTGACTCTTGCCACCCAAGTTACATTTATTTATTTTAAAAAATCATTGCTACATATTGGGTACAATATAATAATCAATAGAGAATTGGCTCTATAATAACAAATTATAATAATACATTCAAAAGCTACATTAAGTAAAATTCATTTTACGATCGGGCAACGTGTGCCCCCAGCTATTATATATATATATATATATATATATATATATATATATATATATATATATATATATATATATATATATATGAGAATGTATGTGTGTTATGACATTTCTCAATCTATATAATCAACACCTTTTTGATAGACTTGAAATTTGGTATATAGCGTATTTAGGTATGTGGAAAATTTTTAATCGTTTTTTTTTTTTTTCAGAAAAAAAGGGGTCAAAATTGAAAAATTGGTACTTTTGGGGGGTAATCGGATTTTAATCTTTTCGTCAACTATTTCACGATGGCGAAAGTATCTTGTACCTCTATAAGACCACCATCCGCCCAAGTATGGAGCATTGTTGTCATATTTGGGCCGGTGCATCTGCTACTAGTCTCTCACTCCTAGACAAGGTTCAAAAGAGAGTCGCCAATCCGATAGGTCCTGAACTGTCATCCAATCTTCAGCCTCTGTCCCATCGACGAAATGTAACATCCCTCTGCCTGATCTACAGGTACTTTAATATATACAGTACTGTATGTGGATGACTATATATATATATATATATATATATATATATATATATATATATATATATATATATATATATATTTAGTTATCCACATACAGTAGTTTCGCTTTTTCACAGCTCATCAGTGCGGCTAGACAGGCAACTACCTGAAGCCAGGATTGAAGCCCGACAGTCTGTACGACAGTCAAGGCTCCTAACCATTACGCTAATCGGCGGCTGCTGAGCGCGTCGTGAATGAACAATGTTTTGACATCGTCCGAAATACCTAAGCTCGATTTGTTTACACAAAGGGCATGGCTTTATACGCTAATGGTAATTCGCGTATCCCTTCTCAATATGCTACTCTCAAGATGAGGAGCATTATAGTCATCCACATACATTACTGTTTCGCTGTTTCACGGCTCATCAGTGGGGCTAGACACACACACACATATATATATACATATATATATATATATATATATATATATATATATATATATATATATATATATATATATAAGAACTGTCATCTCTGTGAGTGTGTGTGTGAGTCTAAAACAGCTGGTTGATTTTTTTTAAAATTTCACACAAATATTCTCAGATAGGGTTAGTACGGAAAAACATACTCCTCATTTACCTATATATATATATATATATATATATATATATATATATGTGTGTGTGTGTGTGTGTGTTTGTGTGCGCGCGTGTGTGTGTGTATATATCATCTCCTACCTATTCTCCATCTTATTTGTGTGTGTGTGCGTATACTTATGTTTGAATGATTAAGTAATTGGATGTGTGTGTACGTGTGTGGGTGTGTAGATGGGTATGTATATATGTATGCTCCTACATGTATTTCTGCATATATGCGTGTGTATATTTGCATATACCTGCTTGCGTGCGTACGCATGTGTATATGTATATGTATGTATATGTATGTGTGTGTGATTGTGTGTGAGTGTGTGCTATACATGGGGAAAGAAAGTCATAAAAAAATACAAACCATCACCAAATGGGCCAAAGGCCCCCTCTTTAAACTTAACTCTGACTGGACATTGTTGTGGACAGAATGTCTGTGACCACATCACTCTGAAAAACACATTTAGTATCAGCAAGTGTAAAATAGCATTTCAAACTCTCATAAAAAAAAAAAACTTTTTACGAAAATATTAGAAGAGAGTGAAACAAAGATTGAAACGGGTTATAAAAATATTGAAAAAAAATATGATAAAAGGCTGAAAACCCACAATTGTTGATGGCTACACTCTTTTAAATATATATATATATATACATATATATATATAATATATGTAAATATGTATAAGAACAAGTAGTTAATAAAACATGTTAAAAACACTTTGAAAGAGAGTTAAAAACATATTTAATTTGGAAAAGGAAGCACAAAATAAGTGGATAGTCCTTAATCCGTGGAGTTTCGAAAAAAATACTTTCCTTCTCATCAGAAGGTAGGATTTAGCAAAATTCAGGATTGAATTGGGTATATATATATATATATATATATATATATATATATATATATATATATATATATATATATATATATATATGGTTAGGTATATATATATATATATATATATATATATATATATATATATATATATATATATATATATATATATATATATATATAAGTTTTCCGGTAACAAGGAAAACAATTTTTTGCATCATATTGCGTATTTTCCAATAGTGTTACAATTGTTTCTGACACCAGTCGGACAATGAATCAACGAACAGCAATATACATATGTCAATAAATATTAAGTCAAGTAAATTGACTAAATGTTATGTTTTATGTTTATCAGTTTCTGTAATCGAGCTTTCATATAAAACTTTCGAAATCAAGGAAACATATTGCATCATGTTCTATATTTTTCAAGAATGTTACAATTGTTTCGACACCATTCGGACAATTATAAACTTTATATTATTAAAAAATATTCAAGATTAGCATATATATATATATATATGTATATATATATATGTATATATATGTGTATAAATATATGTATATATATAATATCTATATATTATATATAATATATAATATCTATATATTATATATAATATATAATATATATAATATATATATATATATATATTATATATAAGCAAATTATAGTGATTCAATGAAATGAAAAAAAAACTTTATTCAAATCAAGGATTTTTTTATTATTCCAAGTAAGACAAAGAATACTTTCGAAATTTTATCTCCTTATCCTATAGGGTTTCGATGCCTACCATCTCTTTAGAGGAGAAAATATTGGCAAATAGATATAACGGTATTCACCCTATTTGCTAAAGTAAGTTAGACGTGGAAAATTATAATCAAACATTGATTAAACTAGATGTCACATAGCGGGGGAAATTGAAGAAAAGGATATAAATGTTTAGTTCCAAATCGCGCGGTAAAATCCAAAGTAACTATCCTTTAAAGCAGGGAAGTAATGAGATCCAAGCTGTATATTGTGTAATCCACTGATTGTTGGATAAACCGATTCGGAAGTATATATATATATATATATATATATATATATATATATATATATATATATATATATATATATATATATATATATATATATATGTATATATATATGTATATATATATAATATATATATATATATATATCAGATTTAGTTTATTTTATATAAAGCAGTATATATGGTTAAGAAAACTCAAGTGTCTGCTTCCTGCCTATAAAAGTTTGACATATATTGCTTTAAAAAAAAAAAAAAATTACTCTTTTTTCTGCTTAATTTGTGTTAATGACGTTATTAACGTTAAAAAATACCATTGGAATACTAAAAATTAAATAAATATATATATATATATATATATATATATATATATATATATATATATATATATATATATACTTAATTGTTTTAGATACGATCGTACTGTAAACATTAGTATCGTTCGAAATTCTTTGAACGATATAAATATTTAATTCATTTCAACCGACTCGCTTTCTGTCCGTACATATATATATATATATATATATATATATATATATATATATATATATATATATATATGTGTGTGTGTGTGTGTGTGTGTGTGTGTACATATACATGTATACATGTTTTGGCATGTATGCGTGCGTATATATATATATATATATATATATATACGTATGTACGTATATATACATATATAATGTATATAAATACGCACACACACACACACACACACACACACACACACACACACATATATATATATATATATATATATATATATATATATATATATATATATATATATATATATGTCTGGGGTAATTTCTCCAAAATCGGGGGTATAAAAAGTACTCTTTATATGCTTGGCTGCCAAAAATGCACTTTTAGCTAATTGGCGCAATTACCCCAAAACATACGGTATATATTACCGCAAAGCGGTTTATAATACTGGTCATAACCTCCTAAAAAGGCGCCGTAAGTAATAATGAGTTCTTTATCTTACGGCTTCAAATCATTTGCGTGTTATTCACTCATTCCTCGCGTGGCTATTGGACTTGATAAGCAGGTACTCAATAATAATAAATTACCCAACGCGTCACATTCATTCCAGCATTGTTATATATAGTTTAAAATTGTCTCACAGAAACCTACTTGGCGGGAAAATAGAGACATGATTTGGAAGCGGAACACCTGTTTGACTCAAATCCCGAATCACGTAGAACGTAGGTGATAAAAGATTTTCTTTCTTTTTCAGTTAGGCACACGAAGGTTGAGTCTTCCATCCACGCACTTTTGCTGGCTTGTCTGAAGCATTTAATTTCCGTGTTTTCTTTTTGTTTTGTTTTTTATTAAATGACCGCTATAATTAAGGAAAAAACGTTTTAACAACCCGTTTCGAAGATTTCACAAATTATGTACGGCATTTTAAGCCACTAACAAATGTACAGCGTGGCACGACAACAGTTGCTTCTGATCTTGTATCCGTGTAATATGTAGATTAGTCATCCAAGCAACGTAGGATTATGTCAAGAACAACAAAAAGCAACCGATTTTAATTTAGAAGGAATAGAACGCGTTTCTTTTTTTCATAAAAAAAATATTTGTAAAAAAAAAACTAATTCATTTTCAAAGGATAGTTGGAAAAAAATAATAATTTGTTTATACATTTGCTTTTAACTGTTATCTTTTTGTAAGCATTTACTATTAAACAAAAATATTCACTGTTAAAAACCCTATTTACTATTAAAAACATTCACTATTAAACACTATTCACTATTAAAAATCCATTCACTATTAAAAAACTATTTACTATTAAACAACATTTACTATATAAAAACTATTTACTCTTAAGAAAACTACTTTCTATTAAATAAAGTATTTACTCTTAAAAACTGATTTGGTAATTAAAAAACATTTACTAGTAAAAATCTATTTACTATTAAAAACTATTCACTATTAAAAATATATTTACTAATAAAAACTATTTACTATTAAAAACTATTTACTATTAAACGTCATTTACTATTAAAAACTATTTACTATTAAAACATTTACTATTTAAAAACTATTTACTATTAAAAACTATTTACTATCCAAAAACTATTTCCTATTAAAAACTATTTACTATCTAAAAACGATTTACTATTAAAAATCTGTTTACTATTAAAAACTATTCATTATTAGATATATATATTTACTATTTAAAACACTATTTACTATTAAAAACTATTTACTATCTAAAAAAACTATTTACTATTTAAAAAACTATTTACTATCTAAAAAATCTATTTACTATTAAATCTATTTTCTATTAAAAAACTATTTACTATTAAAAATTATTTACTAATAAAAACTATTTACTATTTAAAAAATATTTACGAAACAAAACATTTACGATATTAAATAAGTAAAAATAGTTTTAAGTAAAGCATATTCTTTTTATTTTTATATTTGATTTGAATATTCTTTTAAATATTTTTTTAATGTAAGTCTTCAAAAAACTTTATTTTTACAAATATTTTTAGCAAAACAAAACAAACGCAGGAACCATTAGTTGTTCCTTAATTTGTCTTTCTTTCATTTCCTGGGCCTTAATATCAACCAGATGAAACATACATATTAATATTTTCGTCCCTTGTCGCATACTTGTCGTGTCTTAATTTATCGTTCATAGTTAGTAAAATCGTCCGTTTTTTTTTCTTTTCGATATGATATAAATTTTGGACAAATTGCTACATTTCGAATCAAATGGGTTGAAACTGATAAAAGAAAGAAAAACTGCCAACCAGCTAAAAGTACTTGGTCGGTTGAACCACTTTCTCCAAACGAGGAAGTTTCTAGGGAATATCAAATTATGAAACGTTCTCCGTCACATGTATCTTCGACTATCGGCACGACAGGGTGGAACGATAAAGTTGTCGTCCTTAAGTAAATAGCACTTCTGCTTTATTTTAAAACTTTTATTGAAAAAAAATCAATTTATGTATCTTGATTATGTAGTAGGACTGATATCTATTCAATGTAGCCGCCTTCAGCCTCAATCACTGCCCCGATACAGGTATTGGACTGAGAGCATGTCTTTTCCACAAGCGTCGGCTGAAGCTCGGCGAATATTTAGCGGATGCCGGCAATCAGGCTGGCTTTGGTGTTGTAGGAGGTCATGTTGGTGATGTTATCGACGTATGACCAAACGAAGAAGTCCAGCTGTTTCAGGTTGGGGGAGGGTGCAGGAAGAGAAGGGTACAAAGTCGTAGCATTTCTGAAACAAAGCCTGGGTCTACTTGGACTCGTGAGCCGGCGTCGAGTCCTGTTGCCACACACAGGGTCTGCCAGCGGCCATCTGATTGCACTTGGGGATCACCTTTGCTGTTGACTTTCAAGCCCACTTTGTAGATGTGAGGTTGCATGATGTGGCCCTCACTTGAAACGACACCAAGGGCCATAACCGTGGCCCGAAACTTTGTTTTCATCACCATGAGCACATGCCTGTTATCCGGACTTTTTTGCTGGTAATTATCCTGTTGTCATAACTTGGATCGGTAGAGAGCATGAATTGTACAGCGGCGCATCTCCGATCTCGCTCGTTGAATATTTTGTCACTTTCAGACATAGGAAGGCTACAATAGCTCTTGGGATTTGTACACAACTGGCCAACTAGTATATGGTCTGCAGCAAAAAAAAGAAAACCGGTTTCATTAAATGGAAATGGAATCATGTCGTCTTTTCTAGAGAGACAATTTATCGTTCCACTCATTATACGATTTTTCAAGCACCCTACGTGTACATGTATGTTTCTTCTTGTTGATAATAGTGCATTAAATTTGTATGCAATGAGTTTTTAAGAAAGACACCTGGTTAATGTTGGGAAAGTATTTTTGTGGAACGATATGGATTCTAACTTACCATAAGCGGATTATCAGTCCGTGTTATACCCCACTTAGTAACCATCTTTTTCTCTGATATTGCTTTTTTTAAATAGTTATTGAGTATTTGTAAATGTTAGAGTCGATTATGATTAATATGAAACGGGAAAGTTTACACTTGATTTGCAGATAATACTATTAAATGATTTAAAACTGATGTAAACTTTGTTTCTCCTTCCAAAGGTAAAACTGCTAATATTTCTGAAGACATTAAAGTTGGCAGTTTCATTGCTTATGTAAAGATAACCGACCATGATAATGGACAGAACGGGGAAGTTACTTGTAATCTGCAACATGAGAAATTCCAGCTTCAGAACATCGACACAAAGAAATACAAGATAACTTTGAAAAAGCCGATTGATCGAGAGACCCAAGACCATCATGATATCAGCATCACTTGCCAAGACAAAGGATCTCCTCCCCTTCATAGTGAGATTAAATTCTCTGTCAAGGTCACTGATGTCAATGATATAAAACCTCAATTTGATGAGAAAATTATTAGACTATCAATTGCCGAAAACCTTTTCACATACTATCGTCGAAGCACAACATCTCGTTTAAACAGCAATTCTTTATTCTTTGTCATGACAGAACTAAATAATTCAATTAAATAAAGTATCAAAGTAACGATCAAAAGAATTAAAGAATGACTTGTTGATATATATATATGGGTGTGAAGAGTCTTTATTTCGGTACTTTCGACATTCAAGATGCCTTTTTTAGCTCATAAATTCTTTTAACATATTTTTAAAATTATGCTACCAGTAATAAATCCTCTACTGTGTTTTTTTTAAAAATCCCTGGAGAAAAATAAATTATCATTGGAAATCCATGGTTTAAACATTATTAATCTTTTATTATGTTTTTTTTTCTGCCTTTTCAGTATTTGATGGATTATTAAATATTGTAATATATTTAATTTTTATTTTTTATTACCAAGTTTCTCGTTCAAATCTTTTTCTCTAACCCCTCTCTCTCTCTCTCTCTCTTTCTCTCTCATATATATATATATATATATATATATATATATATATATATGATTATTATTATTATTATTATTTATTTTTTTTACACAGTGATCACCACTTATCAAGGCCCGGAAGCCACTCAGGGATAAGGGTTATTGCAAGTACATTACGTTAGTGTGGAGATTTGATGAAGTGTTTAATTAAGGGGGCGGTTCATTAGGAATTTGTTAACATTGGACTTGAAGACATCCAAGTTGTAGTCCGGAGGGAAGCAGGCAGACGGAACAGAGTTCCACAGGCGTGCAGTTCTAAGAAAGAAGCTTTGTTCATGGAATCCGCGTTTTGATTTAGGCACAGATATAGAGTGGGGGAAATTTTTCACAGTGGATTCAGCTAGACGGGTGTTTTTCGTGAAAGATTGACGAGGGGGGGGACCAGAGATTGGAGTTCAGACGAGTTGTTATTATTATTATTATTATTATTATTATTATTATTATTATTATTATTATTTGATTTGGTCAACTTACTTTTTTTTTTTACTATTTGTTATGATGCCGATTAGGGGGTGGCCATGTTTCGAATTTTTTTGGGGAAAACTATGATTTGACATGGGGGAGGGTGGTGTTGGCACTTTAGACCGAGTAATATCCCTGTGGCGTGTTCTAAAAATCCAAACATGGCTACCTTGAGTGTGCTGTCATAAAAAACGAGTATTTCTGCTGTAATAATAAAAAAAAATACTACTTGATCAAATTAAGTGAATTTTTTTTCGAAGTGCTCCATTCCATAACAGATACATACAATACAACCTTTTTCAATTCTGTTTTAAGGGATAAACTATGCTGGTTTCGGTTAGGGCACCCCCTTCCCCATCTTGAATAATAGCTTTTTCTTTCTATAAGTCGGAGCATGGCTGCCTTTTGCTCGGTATCATAATTTTTTTTTTTTTTTTGCTGTAAAAAATAACAATTATTTGATGAAATTGGGTGAAATTTTTTTTCGGAGAGCTTAATTCCATAGCGGATGCGTGCAATATGAAATATTTTTTCGATATTTTCATTTTTTTAATATCTTGATTACACTGTACAAGTATCAAAAATAAAAAAAAATAAATTAAAACAATAAAAAAAAACCCTGAGAAAATTCATTTTTGGTTTATTTTCTTTACCAATTTTTTTATTCGCTAAAAGAATTGTTTGTATAATGAATCAAAAATTAAATGAAAAATGTTTTTATTTTCTTTAAAAATTTTTACCTATTTTCCGATGCCAAAAACGATTCCTTTAATTTTTTAAAAAATTTATTTCAAACAAAATCTTCTACCACTGGTAGTAATAATAAAATAATATGTATTGATTTTTAACTTACTAGTAAAACTAAAATCGATAGATTATGCCTCACACAAGTATATTTACGTTTGAGGCAATATCAGCATATTTAACATGTGTGTTTAAGGTAATTGAAAAAAAACCCAACTCTATTGTTAAATATAAAAAGATCTGTAAAGAATCGGAATCGGTAATTGTTTCAGAATCGGGAATTTAGTAAGGAATCGATAATTGTATTGGAATCAGGAAAAATATTGAGATTGTCCCATCACTAGTAATGTTTTCATCTGAAATGTGATTGTTTAAAAGCTCACCCAAGTAAACAAGCAACTATTTTTTTTGTATATATTTTGTTCCTGATTTAGTTCTGTCACGTTGATTGTCATCCGTTCAAAGATGTCCTCCAAAAATGCTGGTTAAATCCACAACTTTGGCCGACAAATGTTTTGATGATTAAATTTTATTTTATTTATTTATTTTTTTTTTGTAAAACAACCAAGGGAATAAATTATCTTTTTAATATGTGAATTACTTAGGACGTCTATCCAGTCATGACTGACGGAACAAGAGCATGCTACCCCCGTTAAGTAAATAAAGGGTTCTGCTCAAAATTCTGTTCAAATTCCATAGTTCGACAGAAACATTCCCGAGTTCGACAAGGTACACCTGAAGAAGGTCGGAGGTTACATTGACCGAAATGTTGTAAAAGTCACATTCCAGATGAGAACAATAGTTCGACGATTCCAAATAATACGAATTTACTCCTGATCTGAAATGGAACACATACACCAATTCTGTTGCCAAGTTCGCTGGAAAAATGATGGATCCTTCTACCTCTCCAGAAGATATCTCACTACTGATGCAATTTTCTATCTGTATAAAAGCCAAGTACGTGCAAGGATAGAGAACTGCTGCCACATCTGGGCTGGAGCTGCGAAAAACAGCCTATCCTGCCTTGATAGAGTACAAAATAGACTTTGTGGCTTAGCGGGGGATGCCCTTTTCTCTTCCCTGCAACCTCTCTCCCACAGAAGAGATGTTGAAAGCCTGCCTTTGGTTTATCGTTATTTTCATGACAATTGCTCGTCCGATCTCCAATCTCCGGTCCCCTCTCGCCAATCTTTCACGAAAAACACCCGTCTAGCTGAAACCACTGTCAGTAATTTCGCCCACTCTTTAACTGTGCTAAAACCAAAGCTTAGATTCCATGAACAACGCTTCTTTCTTAGAAGTGCACGATTGTGGAACTCTCTTCCGTTTTCCTGTTCCCCACTTGACTTCAACTTGGATGTTTTCAAGTCCAACATAAACAAATTCCTGATGACTCGCTACCTTAAGTAATACACTTTATTAAATCTCCAATACAAGTCATTACTACGATATTATCCCATTGATTACTGTACACGCAATAACCCTTATCCCCGAGTGGCTTCCGGGCCTTGGTAAGTGGTGGCCTCCATGTAAAGAAACAAAAAATATTAATGCAGATTTCGAATTCATTATTACATTATATTGAACCCAATATAAAGTAATAGCTTAAAAAGTTTTAAAAAAATGACTTGTGCGACCCCAACGAGGATCGAAACAAAAATGTAAAGCTTACAATTTACTTTTATTCCTGAGCTATGAATATATGTTTGCAGCAAGACTGAAAATTTAAACATGTTCCAATAGCTATTACGTTCCGCATGCATATTCGTAATGCCGTGGGTCGACCTTCACTAAGAAAATTTAATTTCTTTAATTTTCATACTTGGAACCGATTTTCCCCAACTAAACCCCTTATATAAAGTTTCGCATGGGTTCGAATACCCTATATATGAATTTCCATGTCTCTAGACCAGAAACTCTAAGAGGAGTTTGGTAGGCAGTTTTTTTAAACAAATATATATATATATACATATATATATATATGCATACATAAATATATATAGGAAGAGGTTTGTGTTTACAATAAACTTTTTACGCAAATATTACGCAAGTATAAATATCTGCGTGAATATAATTGCACGTAATAGTTAACCTAAGATGATCATCGCATAAGAAAATCGGAAAAAAACTAATAGGGAATTAATTAAAATGGATGCTTAAACGTATATGATAATTAGCTAGATTCTTTGCAGATGATTGAAACTTCACGACCCATATATATCAAAATTGTCTTTTCTTTTTAAATAAATAGAGAAAAGGGGTTTTATGAATAGCAATACACACAAGAAGAAAAAAAAAGCAAATTTATAGTAGTGTATGTATGTATGTATATTATTATTATTATTATTATTATTATTATTATTATTATCATTATTATTATTATTATGCAATGCATTAATATATATATGACCTTTAGCTTGATCTTTCTGTTAGTTAATCTGTACGCTACATTTTGAAAAAAAATGAATACAATTTATAGAGGCTAAATTGCTTCATAAAGAAAAATTCGCGCGATTTGGTCTTTAAAATGCTAATCTAGTTACCACAAACAAAAATTTAGCAGTGCCCAACTTTTGACATTGCCTCGTTTTCGGATATCATAATAATATATATCCATTGCTATAATGGTGTGAGAGACGAACTCATTGTAATTGCAACGTGCAGCGGTTCTTCACCAAAGAAAGAACTCAGCGAATAGTTACAGCAAAAAAGAGAATATTTGAAAGAAACAGGGCAAAACAATCTGTCCGTCAGGAAGTTCTGGACTCGAGAGGTAAAGAAAGGATTGCCTCCTACTATACAATTTGATTGTTTGTATTAAATTATGTAGCACAATATTAATTTATGAGTATTAATTAGTGCTTATTAATTTGTGAGTTTTAATTAGTACTTATTAATTTATCTCGTTTGGGTCAGTTCTTTTAATGAAATACAACGGGCACTATTTTCACTATAAAATGTTAAAAGAGACATATGTTGCGTGTTCTTTTTTTTTTTTTTTTCACTGTCAAAAAATATGTATTTCGCTATGTAGAAAACAATCAGCTTTATCAAAACATTTGTTTGTTCTATATATTTTTCATTCTGTGGATTTTGCATTATTATATTACAGAAATATATGATCTTATTATTTAATACATAAACACTCATATATGTATACATAAAAATCTTTGCATGCCATCCATTAAATAAACTACTGATCCAGAAAGCAGCACTTGTTTTTTTTGTCAGAAACATCAGCTATAAAATGAGAGAAATAAACGATTCAATAGAAGCCATCGAGAGTTTGCCATAAGTAAATCCAAGATATACATTCTGTTCTCTGTGCGTGCGTTCGTCTGGCTGCGGGTGTATGGAAGAGAGATACAGTGCGTGATTAAAAAAAAATAAACACACACGGTATTACTTTTGCAGAACATTTTGTAACATAAGTAATGTCTCGGGCCGCCCAAAAAATAAACAAGGAAACAAGGAATGATGAAAAATTTGAGGATAAGTTAAACACGAACGAATATGTGTTAAGTTGCGTCTATTTAATCTACATGGCAGACAAACGAAAATCTCATTTCAAACTAAAACTGACTTCTTTTTTTTAATTGCAAAGTTAAGCGTAACAGATAAACGAATATGTTATAGTGAATCCTTCTCTCACCCAAATGCCACCCATGGAATATATATATATATATATATATATATATATATATATATATATATATATATATATATATATATATATAGGGGATTAGAACAAGAGTCTAAAGAGCAGAGTATATTTTAATGTATTAGTACATTCATTAATACAATTAAAATAAAAGAAAAGAAAACAGTGCTCTTTGTAATGTAGATATATAGTAAGCTCGATTGGCATATATGTCCTAGAGTTAATTTAATATTGAGTAAGGTGATTGATAATTTATAATTAAAATTATCAATCACCTTACTCTCTCTCTCTCAATATATATATATATATATATATATATATATATATATATATATATATATTTATTTATTTATATATATATAAACGTGACCTTGGCTGTCTGTTTCTCTGTCTCTATCAAACTACTTTGCCAATTTATTGTCTACAGGCGTGAAACTCGATGTATAGGTGATTCGGGCCTGTGTAACCTAAAAATAATTCTAAGAGATCAGAAATGATAAAGGTAAAACTTAGAAGTCGTAAAGGTGTTACTTTTATGCATGCACAGATATGCCTTTATAATTTGTTATAGGTAATCCCTCTCTCACCCAACTGCCACCCATGAAATGTATATATATATATATATATATATATATATATATATATATATATATATATATATATATATATATATGTGTGTGTGTGTGTATAGTTTGTTTTCTGACCATGTGCTAATTTAAAGCCATAGGATAAATCTCTGAAACAGCTACACGGTAAGCAGCTGATGATCCCCGTTTTCTATTTACAAAATTTTACATAAGGTTTTCTCTTTTCATCCTTATGTAGTTAAATTCTGTTTTAAAATTGAAGACATTTGTGAAATCGGCTTATGCAAGCGTTAAGTCTATTTCTATTTTACAACTTAGTTAATGCTTTTTTTTTTTCATCTTTATAAAAATGAATTTTCTTTTGTAATTATAAACTTTTTAGAAGTCTGATTAAGTAGGTGCTATAGGTTGAAATCAATATTTTGTTTCCTTCCGGGAATTTAAACTGCATTCTATATTTTTATTTTTGAATTTTTTTTTTAATCAAAGCTTCTTTATAAACTTGTCTGTCTGTCTTTCTCTATCCAACTACTTTGTCAATTTATTGTCTACATACGTGAAACTTGATATATAGGGGATTCGGACCTGTGTAAACTAAAAATAACTTCTAAGGGATCAGAAATGAAAATCTTAGCAGTTGTAAAGGTGTTATGTTTATGCATGCACAGATATTCCTTTATAATTTGTTATAGTGAATCCCTCCAATGGGGGTCAAAAATAATAAATTTAAAACTTAGCAGTCGTAAAGGTGTTATTCTTATGCATGCACAGATATGCCTTTATATCTTTAAAAACGGTATTTTTAAGTATTTATATGCGTCTGGAGATTGCTCAAACGGTAATGAATAAGGCTGGAGAGATAAAAGTTTTGGTTTCGGTTCTACCTGATGACATACAAGTCATTTTTCCTTTACTTTTGAAATAACTTCTATTTATTGGATACAATATGATAACCAATAGAGTGTTGACTCTGTAATAATAAATATGAACTTTGAATAAATTAAAATATTCTAGCTATGGGCAAAGTCTCTGCATAGTTGGTCAACAGAGTTAAAACTTGATATATCGTGTATGTGTACCTATAGCTTATTTCCATTTGTTTTTTAATCGGTAAAATTGCTGTTCAGGGGTCAAAATTGAAATAAAAAACATTGTCCTTGGTCTGGCGTAAGGCCATTGTACATGCGTTTGTTTTCTGACCATGCGCTAATTTAAAGCCATATTTAAACAATGTGTTTTTTTCCTTAAATGTATGGATTTAGGTCATACGCTTACGGATAAGGCGAGAGAGCTATATTATCGGTTTCGATTTTTACTGATTGCGCACAAGTCATTTTATTTATTCTTTTGAAGTCACTTCTATATATTTGGTATAATATAATAATCAACTGAGAATGGGATCTATAATCATAAATACGAACTCTGTATTAATTATAATATTTAAGCTTATCCTACGATCGGGAAAGCTGATAATATTTAATAAAATTCAGAAGTCTTTCTGCAATATAACCATATTTAATACAAAACAACTTCAATCTATGCCTGTCTTGTCCACTAAGTTTCAGCAATAAATATCCAACAGTTTTTGTTTTACTGCCGTTCACCTGGGTACGACGTGCAAAATTATTAATAAATATGACACAGCCCTTTTGTCATTGTTCTGATTATAACTGTGATGTTTTTTTTTCCGTTGAGAAAGTCTGAGGATTGCTGTGATATATATTTTCTTTGGGAAAATTGCGAAAAAAATAATCTAACTCCGGTGAATGTGAAGTTGAGTCTTCGTGGTAAATAACTGTGTGGTCCGTTTTCTTTTTAATGATCTGTTTACGTTTCAAAAACTGATATAGTTGCGTTCAGTTATGTATCCTGTGAATTTAACAGAAGTAAAAGTGGGTTTATAATAATTCTAAGTTTGCAATATGCGAATTACGTATTTTTGGGGAGTTAAAACTATTTCAGGCAGTATATTGGTGTTAAAATAATGCCACAATGATTAGAAAAATGTGTTGTTCGTAGTGGGTATGTTTTGGTTGATGGCATTTCCTATGGATTGTCTTTATAAATTGGCTAATTTTGGCTTACGTTCTATAATAAATTAAGAGTATATACAGGGTGTCCAAAAAGTCACTCCAAAATAAAGAATCTATTTAAGTTGTGTGTGTGTATATATATATATATATATATATATATATATATATATATATATATATATATATATATATATATATATATACTAGCAAAGGTACCCGTCGTTGACTGGCTTCAAAAACAGCCTACAGAAAATGGACTCTGATTTATGAAAGTATGATAGGTTATGAAAAGAAAAGATAGCTTCGAATTTGGGGGTATCAAAACCAAAGCAAAATATGATGAAAGTAAGAATAAAATAGATAAACCCCATAATTTATTATGCCATACCTGTTCACACTGAAATATTTATCACAATATTCTGTGGATCTATATTAAAAAAAAACCTTGTTAAACTTCGTGACATATTTCCATTCTATGGAGCTCAGGCGCGAACGAACACCCCATAATTTTATTATACCATATTTCTTCAAACTGAAAGATAATTATCAAATTATACTTACGAAGATATAAAAAGTTTTATTAAAGTTTGTGCCTATTTCCATTCCATGGAGGCCAGGCGCGAACGCAGATACCGCAATTTTATTATATCATCCCTATTTAAGTTAAAACATACTTATCAAAGTATTCTCATGTACATCTATATCAAAAACACGTGTAAACGTTTTTTTTAATTTTTTAATTTTTTATTTGCATACTTTGTGGACCAGGCGCGAACGCAGACCCCACAATTTTAATGAACCACCGTTCTGCCAGATCAAACATACACATTTCTGTGTCTCCATACATCCTCTATCATTATATGTAATCAGTTTTTTAAAATAGTAAACCATATAGGAGCCTATTCGTGACCACACGCCCCCCACACACACACATACAAACATTCAGCCTTATATATATATATATATATATATATATATATATATATATATCCATCCGTGTGCACGTAGTATTTCTTGCATAAATATCTGTATAAACAAGACAATTGTTGACTCTCCTTTTACTTGGAACTGCTCTTTTATGATCTTTGGCGTAGTCCATGTAATGCTAAACAGGTATAATTTAAAATCATACAAAGAAGAGATTTTTAAAGTCATGTATTTCTATATCACCATTTATCAGAATAAGGTGGGAAGGAATAAAAATGAATGGATTAACTCCCCCTGGACCCAAAATGTAGTATTTGTTCTTACACTACATATAAACTTCTCTGTAAGAATTCTGGACTGAAGTGGGTTTTTATTTTTATCCTCATTCAGAGTGAGGAACTGAATTACTTCCGTTTAACTTTGTCATCGTATGAAAACAAGTACTCCTCCAATAATAATAATAATAATAATAATAATAATAATAATAATAATAATAATAATAATCTAGCTGCTAGAAAGGACTTTTCCTGCCTTGATAGAGTTCAACATAGACTGCGTAGCCTTGTGGTGGATGTCCTTTTCTCTTCCCTTCAACCTCTTTCTCACAGAAGAGATGTTGCGGATTTATCTCTGCTTTATCATTATTTTCATGGCATGTGCTCGGCTGAGCTCCATTCTATGGTCCCCCCCTCGCCAAACTTTCACAAGAAACACCCGTCTAGCAGAAAACACTATCACTAGTTTCCCCCACTCTTTATCTGTGCCTAAACCTAAACGTAGATTCCATGAACAAAGCTTCTTTCTTAGAACTGCACGTCTGTGGAATTGTCTTCTGTTTTTCTGCTTTCCAGCTTACTACAATATGGTTGTCTTCAAGACGAACGGAAACAAGTTTTTGATGAGCCGTTCCATATAAGTTAACACATTCTCCGAATCTCCATTACTAACGATTACTATATTGTCCAATTTCTACTGTACACTTTTTAATCCTCATCCTCGAGTGACCTCTTGGCCTTGATATGTGGTGATCACTATGTAAAAGAAAAATAATGATCAAGTAAACTATCGAGGCTAATCTATTTTCTCAGAGTTTCTAACGTAAGAGTTTGTTTATTATTTTGGTTTGAACTAGTTTGTTTTCCGAATTGCTTGCTCTTATTTGGTATTCTTGATGAATCGTTCCTCTAAGTAATCCAATTCCCACTACTTATGTTTACTACGCTATAATCACATCGACTAATGTTTACCCATTAACTCTTATCCTCGAGTGGCTTCCGGACCTTGGTAAATGGTGATTAATATGTAAAAAAAAAATAGGGAGAAGAAAATTATGTTCTAATTTACAAACTCAGTGTCTGAGAGGTAAATGAAAACGCTAATTGAATATTAAATATTTAAGTATCTCATATGCAGATCACGTGTTAGCCCCAGAAAGCCACTTGAGACTTGATTTCTGAGAACTTTGATTTAAGTAAGATGAAACAAGAGAGGGTACTGCTACATAATATGCAGTGATGCGGCCTATCTTTATTTGGAAACAACTCATATTGCAACGCCATGCTGTCTACTACAGTCGAAACATAGGGATGCTTCCTAGGGACTTTAAAAATATTACTCAACATTTGCTAAACTCCATTGTAAATTTAAAGTAAGGATGCAGATCCCCAAAAAGAAACAAACTTGAACGGTGCAAAAACAACGTAGTAACTCTTGTCGGCACGCACGTGCGAGAGATCCTCAGGAAATAGTGGATAGACCCATCTACTACGTTACAACTAGTACGTCATAATCACAGTGATACATCTGTTCTCATAAGACTATTGCTGCTACGTTATTGTGATCTTAAGGAATGCCAACTGCTTTTTTGAATGACGGCGACGGCTTCCTAAATAGTAAAATATAAAGGCTTACTTTGCCTAAAAGATTTATCCTGGTCGGGATATATTTGGGCTTAAATATCGTTAGACAATTTAGTATTACATAGAAAATTCTTTCTTCTGGGGAAAACTTGCTCAAGACTCCCATAATTAACAATACACTAGTACATGACAGAAAACCTTCTTATAAGTACGAGATCGTGTGATCGATACTACATTTGGATTCTAAGAATAATCGCTAGTCTGCAGATACGAAAAATCTTACATCTTTCTCTATGGCGCTGATATACCGTATATTTTGGCGTATAAGGCAACCGTCAGATAAGACGAGGTACAAAATTGGAGCAAACTTTAATAAATTAATCATATATCGGTTGTATAAGACGACTGCCAAACCAAGAAACCATGTTTGTTTAGACTCGGCTAAAGATTGCGACCCCAGGTATCTTAGAAATATTGGTTTTCAAAATTGATTTTTAAACTTTGAGGGGCGTCTTATACGCCGAAATATATGGTAAATATTTGTATTTAGATCTGAATCGATCTGCACGTTAATGAGGCTTCGTCCCCAAAAAACCTTATACTACGACTACAATCGAGTTCTTATAACCGAACTGGTCAGGTCGGAATGTAGAAAGTTGAACGAACACTGACAACGCTTTTAAATTACAATATTCGATTGGAATGTTCAGTAAGCAAAAATTGTTTAATATACTAAAGGTGTTTTATATGTTCAAAAATATTTTTTAATGAGAGACTAAAAAGGATGTTCTAATGATTAATCTGAGTTTTATTCATCTCCCTAAGAGGTTAGACATAAGTTAAGCGATGTTCATAAAAATCAAAACACTTAAATTATCTTACTTTTACCCTACAACAATGCCTGAGCATCCTTCTCGCGATTCCCAATATCGACGCGTCGGGCGATTAGCAAGAAACCGACTTTTTTTTTCAAATAGTAGGTACGACTTGTTAGAATGGAACATCACTCAGTTTGACAGCAACAAAGCTAGTGTTCAACTGATTATTACGTTCATATCTCTGACTGGTACGAACACACTTATCCAAACTGTCCGAGATAAGTTAATTATTCTTATGTATGAATTGTATATAAAATTCACTTAGAGTTTTGCACAAGTAGATCGGTTTCTCGTATTGTTCATCGGAATTACGCAATATTGAACGTGCTCATAATTTGATATGTGATCGCTTGGGTGATTCCGCGTGTCGGGAGTTATATCATTATATGTATGAACAGTGTTGATGTTAAGTTGTTTAGTGTATATATTAGTGAGGGTTGCGGAAATACACAATGCTCCTCAGAACCCTACACACTACTTCTTCTGTCTAGTGTCAACACGTTCATAGGGGTCATTATTGGTACGCAGACAATTCCCAAATTATATTGGCCACAATCCTACGCTGAGGCATTGGGTACGTAGTTTTAACTAGGCGAAACTATAGCAAAGACGCTGAGTTCACAATTAATGGACCGAATGCTGTTCACATAGGATCATGTTTTTCACAGTAAATTTACCTCGATGATTTCCGTACATTTCATTGCCTGAAGATCCGGCAACTATTGATGCATGCAGTTGAGAAACATTTCACACGAAACATTAATTTAAATATGTTTTAATTGCTTTAATCTGTTTGTATTAACCGTATAACTGGCAGTCTCTAAATTGCAACCTCATAATACAACGTTGGCGTGCGGCTATTTGCGAATAGATACCATCTTGTCCTATCGCGTCGACTATTGTAGATATGTGCATACTAATTCTGCTTACAAATGTAAGCAAATATCTCCCCTGTTCTATGGATAAAGTAGCACATTGTATGCAATTAATAGTATACAGTAATTCATTAACAATTTGTTTTAACATTAGAGAATCACCAAAGGTTTAGTCAGTTATAAAATATTAACACACACACACACACATATATATATATATATATATATATATATATATATATATATATATATATATATAAGGAGAGAGATATAAAGATAGATAGATAGATATCAGATGCGATTAATGGAAACGGTATTCCGAGTTGATAGAGAGATAAAAAAAAGAAACAAACCACGTTATATGTCGATCAATGTTTCGTCTTTATTTTAGGGCTTCTTCTAGATGAATGAATTAAATAAAAGAAAACACCAGTACAATATTTGGATATATATTTGTTAAAATGAAAAATATGTCTTTGATTTATTTCAAAACGAAAGCAGTCGTTAAAAATTAAAAAAAAATATATATAGTGTAGTAAGGAGACTAAATTATAATTACTTTACCATGTCTGGCTATCTATCACTTTGACTTAAGACTCAGATTAATACATGCACGGACTTGGAGT
Organism: Euprymna scolopes; assembly: GCF_053919585.1. Lineage (NCBI taxonomy): Eukaryota > Metazoa > Mollusca > Cephalopoda > Sepiida > Sepiolidae > Euprymna > Euprymna scolopes. The sequence goes on along the minus strand of NC_136493.1, from coordinate 109,816,515 downwards.
CTATATTCGGAACATTCTCCTGTGCCTCTTGACTAGAAAATCTAAACTAGAATTAGACGACTCGGCTTACATGTGCTTTAGACTAAACTTGCAACGAAATATTAGTTACTTATATTTTCTCTATTGTTCTCTCTTGACCAAAGATTCTACCCTAATCAACCATGTCTCTGTTTGCATAGATCCAACACACTCCCTAAGTAGTAGCGCTAAAGTGTATGTGCTTAGTGACTTTAATGTCCGCTGCAATTTTTGGCTTGGGATTTAGTTTCACAGACGTAGCTTGCACTATCAGCCATATATTTTCTATATCCAACTCGATGATCCAGACTTTCCCAAATCGCCAGGATAAGAAAGCATTACTTCTAGGCCAATTGCTGGCCACAGATCCCAAGAATTTTGTAGCAAATGCCATAGCCCACTCGGGAATAATAATCATGATATGATATTGGTAGACATCAATTAAAACTCTTGACCCCAGCTTGAAGAGTTATTGTTCAAAACGACAACGTGCTGTAAGAACGCTGAGTAGGAAGACATTGGGGAACACATCAGAGATGCCCCATTCTCCCCAAGGGTTCACTTCTACTTGTGCAGCTGCCATTGCTGAAAGGTAGCAGACATACTGTATACTTATCTCACATATGTCCAGTTAATACAGATAAAAACATACAGGAGGTAGAAATAATTCTTAGACTGAAATAATCGCAGCCAAGAAAAGGCATACTGAAACCATAAAACACGTATTGAGTCGCAGAAATTAGGAACTCGCATTTTCTGGAAAATTTATGAGAGCGTAGTAAATAATGGTAAATCTACAATTCTTATTCAATCTAACAACCAGGATTTTGTTTGCACGGCAACCAAAAAGGTTTACATGTTAGTCTAGATGTTTGCCTCCGACTCCACTTTAGACCAATAAACCCCTCTCTCCCAAATTTCCCTATGTGAATGGAAGCTACACTTGATGATTTGAAAATCAACTTTTTCGCATCTTTGCGAGATCATAAAACACCTAGATAATTCGAATGCGTGGGGAATAGGTTTCATCTAAGCTATACTACTAAAAACTGCCCCGCGGGGGTTGCCCAAGATTTATCTAAACTCAGCAAGTGCCTTACTGAATCTTGCTTTTCTTGATTACTGTAAGAATTCTGGTTAAAGAACTGATTCACTCAATTATCGTCCCATTAACCTTTTTCCTTTTTTTTGCCAGAATGTTTGGATCAATGTTTTAATCAATCAACCATTTGTCTCTAGTTTTATAGAACTAGACTTTATCATCGATGGCTGTAGTTCAAAGCAACGGGTGTGCCGCAAGAGTCGATCTTAGAACTTTATTATTCTTTATATTCATAAATGACTTCCGTGATAAGATTATCTCCGAGATGGGTATATTTGCTAATGACACCACGTTCTATAGAAGGCATGAGAGGGAAATGGTAAACATATATTTATGACAATGTTGCTTCCCTGTCTGTACTGATATGTAGAAGTTAACTGTAGTGTGAACAAACACCTCGCTGTAACACTCCCTAAATGGTATCCCTGTAGATACATTTTTAGATTCTTGCAGATTCTCTATAAGTTCTGTCGATTTCTAACCGTTCTTTGTGTTAGGAGCATCCACATATCAAATAAACATACCCACATCACAGTTACAATTATATATTGAAGAATATTTATCTATTAGAATTTGTGTATGAAATAGGTATTATAATGAAACATACCTAAACGTATTAGTGGCCATTTGCAGATTGCAATATATACGGTGTTTCAAAGTCTTATGTTGTATCGTAGAATTAAATGAACAGACAACATTTTGATATTAAGATTGTCAAGAAAGATGGAAAATGAAATGTTGATGATATTTATCAAGGTAGCAGTGCTGCATCTTATGATTAGCTTTCATGGTATTTACTTACACGATACACTATAATTTTGTAGAATCATACTATATTTATTTTTACAAGAAAATCACCACTTATCAATGTCCGAAAGCCACTGGAGCATAAGGGTTTACGAATGTAAGGTTGTAGTGTAGCAATCGTTAATGGTGTAGATTGGGAGGAATTTGGATTATTTAAGGGGGCAGCTCAACAAGAACTTATTTACATTGGACTTGAGACTACCATATTGTAGTCGGACATGAAGCACGTCAGTGGAACTGTGTTCTATTGGCGGGCTGTACTAGGACTGAAGTTTTGGTCATGGAATCAACGTTTAGATTTATGCAGCGATAGAGAGTGGGGGGGGAAAGGGTTATAGCTAATCGAAGCTTTTTTGCGAAAGTTTGTAAAGGAGAAATCATAGATTGAAGCTCAGACGAGCACTTGACATGAAAATAACAATAGAGCAGAGAGAGCCTCGAAGCATCTCTATGGGAAAGAGGTTTCAGAGAAGATAAAAGGGTATCACCTACACGGTTTCAAAGTTTGTTTTGAACACTATCAAGGCAGGATGGGACGCGGCGAACAAACTCCTGCTCAGATGTGGCAACATTACTCCATTTGATGCCGTACTTGGCAATTATACAGATTGAGAATTGCATCGGCAGTGAGATACGTACTGGAGTGGTAGATTGATCCAACCATGTTTTCCCGAGATCTTGGCAAATATATGCTGATGGTAATAGGAAACGAAAGATGGGCTAAATGATGTGGGTGTATGTATATTTTCCTTGGGAAATTTGTATTTTCATTTTATTGCTAAAAAATTCACTTGAAATAAAAGTAATTTAAATGATGCGAACATTTCCTGCCATTACAACCGCGCCTTTTTCATTTCTTTTTCTTTTACTGTTTTGAAGTAGAAAAAAAAACGACAATTTCCTTTCACTAATATCTTTTTAAAACTTATCAAGATGTATAAAGTTGCGTCAATTGATGGAGGAGAGATCTTAAATGTTCGTTATAAAGTGTTTCTTTTTTCTTTCTTTTTTTTTTTTTGAAATCCCTTTAACCAAATGTCACCTGTTCCGAATAGTTTAATTTTCCCCTCTGCCCTTCTCTCCCTGTTCCTTCCCCATCTTCATCTCTTCATAACTCATTCACTTCCCAAGCCCAAGTTATCCCCGGTCCCACCCCACCACGATTCTACCTCCGCCACGCTTTCTCGTTCCCTCTTTCTTTCTTCCTCTCTAATAATAATAATAATAATAATAATAATAATAATAATAATAATATATTTATTAGTTGGCAGTCCGGCGTTGTCCGGTCATACAATACGCTTAAACATGATATTTTAATTTATGCAGATTGCATATGTATTATTATAGAATAAACCCTCTATTAATCATTATATATTACGAGGAATAATTTACTAGGTGGACTAATTCGCAAATAATAATAATAATACTCACTCAAATTCCAGTATAAACCAATGGCCACTGCCGGCGAGAAATCAATGGTAAGAGGTTGTTGCGATGATGCAAATTCATTTGCAAATGCTACCGATGGAGGTGGAGAGAGCTGGACGTCTGAGGAGTTTTGTTGTCACTCAGTCTCCAGAAAACACCACAGGTTTCCAATCAGATCGTTTGTTGACTTGTGTGAAAGCTGCATGTGGGCCAATAATAAATAAAATAAAATAAAATATTAATAGTGATACTGTCGTTCAGCAAATTTGGTCTGTGTTTGGTTACAATATCACGTCAGTTGCTATTAGGACTTGACGATAAACAACTTCTGATTAATGTTAAGTTTTGAAATATGCAAACAAAGAAATAATTTGTGGCGATTTTAAGTAGTACCCATTCCTTTCCGTAAATCGAACTGATTAATAAGAAAAAATAAAAATAAAATAGTGAGGTACACCCGGGCAGGAACAGGTGCTAATTCGATCTGTAGTCGAATGCTCTATCACTAAACTATATCTCCAGATTATAATGAATCTCCTTTCCGAAGAAGAAATGATTTGCTGAAATTTTATTAACTCCCTTGCCTAACATATTTCCTTATAAATATTATTCTTTTTTTATCTATCAGAGAGAACAATCTATTTTAAGATCGGATCGGATTCAAAAGGAGCTATACGACTTTACACCTTCCCTTCTTGCCCTCTCTCCCTGACCTGAACCCGCTGGCCTTCTTCATTTAGGTTATACGTCGGCGACATCACCAACAGGACCTTCCCCAACACGAAAGCCAGCCTGATCGCCGCCATCTGCCGAGTATTCGCTGAGCTCCCGCCGGCGCTTGTACAAAAGGTACACTCTTAGTTCCCGACTGGTATCGAGTAGGTAATTGAGGCTGAAGGTGGTTACATTGAATAGATATCAGCTCTACTACATAATTTCCATAGGTTTCCTGAATTGATTTTTGTCAATAAATTTGTTAAATAAAACTGTATTGTTATTTTCTTTAGGGTGGCAAATTTATTGTTCCGCCCAGTATAGTAACGTAATTAATCAAATAAAAACATACTTGCCAGTGTTAGGAAAGTAATTAATCAAATCTCTTATTTGACGCAAAATTCGTACATAATGTCATCTGGATATAATAAAAGTGTGAAGCTATGCTTATGGCATATCAAAAACATTCCTGTCTGAAAAATGCTAGCCTACAAAATTAATGGAAACTTTGTGAGTGGGTTCGAATTTTCAGAGCAGCAGTAATTCTCACTTCCCACACTGATGTTTGCGTAAGCATAAAACACTAGTGTCTGCAGGTGTAAAAATAATTGTTAATATCTATTTTTAAATATATCTCTGAAGCCCCTTTTAAAAACTTAAAATTGAACGTTCTTTAAGGAATTAAGACAAAAAGAGGCCAATTTAACTTAAATAACTGTTTCTATCGCTATGACATTCCTCGGCAATTAATACTCTTCCATTTATGATTAATCACCGGTGGCCTGGAGGAAGTATACTAACCTAAAAAAAAAAAAATCAATTGCAGCTTTATTGACTTGGTTTGAATCTCCTGGCTACTAGTAATTATCACTTCCCACACGCGTGGTTTCATAAGCGCGAAACACTTGTGCATGTAGGTAAAAAATAATTGTTAATATTTATTTAAAATAATAATAGATAGATAGATAAATATATTTTAATGTATATATCTACTATTATATCAAAGTCACGTTGTGCGTGTAAGATCCTTTCTCATAAGTTCCGAAACGGCTGAGCCTATTTGTTGCAAATTTACCAGCAGTTAATTTATATTTCTGACAGTGTTCTTAAATATGTTTTGTACAGAAATTCCTCCGATAAATATTGAAAATCGAAAAAGAAAAAAAAAACGACGTTAAAATTAGTCTTCTTCTCTTATAAAACAAAAAAAGTTGTACATGGTAATATTTTACGTAACTGAGGTGTAACGTAAAATATTTCCTTGCAAAAATTCTTCTTTTTTAGCCATAAGAGAAAAAAATACTAATTTTAAGATTATCAAGGACAAATATCATCTGATGTGATATTGTAAATAAACACAGATCGAATTTGATGAACGACATTATCATCATTTTTATTATTATTTTTTTTTTGTGTGTGTGTGTGTGAATTAGTCCACCGTGCAAATTATTTCTCGTAATATAGATTATTCGATAGCGCATTTATTCTATTATAATGACAACGCAATCTGCATTAATTAAAATACCATGTTTAAGCATATTGTACAACTGAACAACGCCTGGCATCCAGCTTATTAATGCAAAAATAACAATAAAATTATGTCATATTTCTCAGTCGTTTTTTATTAAACAGAATTTGATATTTGGATATCATCCATAGCCTTGAGCCCCTAAGGGGCATAGGCCATCTACAACTTTGTAGATGCTTTTGTAGCGACTGAGTTCTTTTTTTACGGGGTGGGGGTGCTCGCCCCACGCCCGACCTTCCCAGAAGGTGCATGCAGCACCTAGCCTTCGCAAATGGTCACCCATCTGGTACTGGCCAGGCTCAACGTTGCTTAACTTCGGTGATCTGGCGAGAACCGGCGTGTCAACGTGATTGTATCGTACATTTGGATAGCAAGTGAGTGTATAAACGGTTAGGTTACGTGCTATTTGGCTTTTACTTTATTCTGGTTGTATTCTTATTTTAAAATTAATGGCAGTTTTCGTAGGTTTGTAAGTGGTTAGAAGATTTACTTGTGAAACAAATTTCAGGATACAACAAGATTACAAAAAATGAAAGCAAAGCAGAAACCAATTAATTTCTTATCAAGAGATACGATTCTAGTTGCAAATAGTTCTAATAATCTATCTACCAATGTGATTATCTCTCTCTCTCTCTCTCTCTCTATCTATCTATATCTATCTATCTATCTATCTATCTATCTATCTATATATATATATATATATATGTATATATATATATATATACTCCTATGAATTTGTTTTTTTTTCTTCTGTATATTGATATTCATATTAAAAATCCTTTTTCTAGTAAGTTAAAAAGAAAATACAACTTTGTTATATATGGGTTGTGGAATTGAATTCATCTGCAAAAGATCTAGCTAATTCGCATATTGTTTTAAACATTCATTTTAAATAATTCCCTATTAGGTTTTTTTTTTTTCAGGATGATCATCTTCAGTTAACTATTACGAGTAATTATATTCATACAGATATTCTACATGATCTATACTTGCGTAATGTTTGTGTATAAAGGTTCTAGTGAATACAAACCTCTTTCTATATGTATTTATGTATGCGTATACATATTTGTTTTAAAAAAGTTGCCTACCAAACTCCTCTGTCAGTTTTTGGTCTACAGACGTGAAACTTAATATATAGTGTATCTGAACCCATGCGAAACTTTTTATTTCAGTTTTAGCCGGAGAAAATCGGTGCAAAAGTGTGAAACTTAACAAAAAAAAAATTGAATTTACCAGGTGAAGGTCGGACGACGACGTTACGAATATGTATGCTTAATGTAATAGCTATAGGTTTTTGTTTTACTTTTTAGCCTTGCAGCAAATATTTCTTCATAGCTCAGGCATTAACATAAAAGGAAAAAGTAAATCGTAAAGTAAACGTTTTCGTTTCTATTCTCGTTGGTGGCGTACAGGTCATATTTTAAAAAAATGTAAATCATTACTATATATGATGTCTAATATAATCTATAAATATAAAAGCGAAAATGTGTGTATGTGTGTTCGCTTTTTCTGTATGTCTACAAAAGGCTTTTTTCAGGGAAGCGGTCAGTCGGTTCACAACTTCTTAAAACTTTTTTATATCACATATAAATCATAATATCTACCAGTTAACAACGGAGCTCGCCTGTCTATTTAATTTGCTCGACTTCGGAAAGATAAATATTCAACATTTGTCGCTCACCGCATGTGGATTAGGCTTTTTTCTATAATAAAAGCGACACTAATTGTGGCGGTATTTTTACGGTCTCGATCGTCGGAAATGTCCGAAAGCAATCAGCTTTACTCAATGGGGAAATATTATTTCCTTTTTATCAGAAGACAATTGCTATTCAATTTCGACAAGTGGGGCTATTTCCCCCCTACCCCCAACGTATTGGGAAAATAAAAAAAAGCATTTCCGCACTAAATGAAATGCTATCCCGGAGTCAAATGTTGACCTCATTAAGTCATTAAAATGTGCACCTGCCAAATCCAAGTAATTAAATAAATTCAAACGAGTTCCCGTTAGCATCTCACGGTGGCGCAATGGTTAACGTCGCACTCTTTTTTTTTTCACACTTTAATTTCCAACTTTGCCTCAAGATTTCGGGTTCGATCCTCATACTTACCTACCAAAACATTTTTCAATCTTACCCCCCCCCCCGGAGTTTTCATTTACCCAAAACCACGCACACCTCCAAACACCCGGGCAACGCCGGGTACCCCTCGCTAGTATAATAATAAATACGAAATTTGCATTAAGACAAAATATCATATTTAAGCGTATTTTACGATCAGGCAATGCAATCGAAACCAAAACGTTTGCTAGTATATATATATATATATATATATATATATATATACATATATATACATATATATATATATATATATATATATATATATATATATATATATATATATATATATATATATATATATACAAAACTCTTATGCTATATCACATACGTAAATAGCCTTGATGTCTCTTAATCATATCCGCTCTTGTTTTGTCATGAAACTTGTGTGTGTTTTTTTAGTTCATTCCTATTGAACCACTGTGTGACACAAGGCCGGAAGGTGCAGAGGAAGACTTGCTCTAACAAATATGTTCTTGGACAGGTTACAAAAACATTCATAACGTAAGCATCAATATTTCGCAGTATTGGCGCCTCAGGCGATTGGAAAAATTAACAACCTTGCAGAGGTAAGATACTAGGAGGATACACTTCTTTTGACCAAGATGAGTCATACCTAATTCCAACCAAACAAAGTCTAATGCTGCAGCGAGAAGTAATCAACTGTCGAATTGATTGCCGAAGCTAACCTGGAGTAGAATTGAAACACTATACGCTTTCATTTTTGATTAAGCAAATCTAGTCGATCTATTTTATAGACTTATGAATGTTTTTAGACATTATAAATGTCATAGACTTTAAAAATTTTATAGACGATTTTTCAAACCTTATGGATTTTATAGGCCTTTCAAGAAACTGTGTATTATTTTAATTGTTCGTTCTACTGTTCTCAGCATCTATGTTATTATTACAGTGCGTTTCAGAAGATGAAACCGCCGAGGTTTTTTTCAGGATCATCTTATCGAACTCGAGAAATTTTTGATCGAGGATCTACAGGGAACTTTGAATGAAGCACTGTGGTTAACCTCATAAGATAGCTTATTCTGGTTTTGTAAGCCATGTACAGTATAACCTTATTTATAATTGGCTTGTCTACGCTAGGGATTGAACCCTCAACCCCTGGAAGCCTGTCATATTGAACTGACACTTACCTAGCGAAAGTGCCCGGACGTAACACCAAAAAATCCCATCAAGTAATGCAAGTTAAATAATCCAAAGTATTTTATGAAGTTTATAAGAGAACTATGAGGAAAATAATTCCGAATATAAAACATTTAGTCATGGGTGGGGTGGGGGGATAACATGTTGACCCACCGACCTGTTAAACCCCTCCCCCGAAAGTTTAAAGGAAGAGGGAGGTATAATAAAAAGTCTGTAGGGACCGAGATTTTAAAGAGAGATCTTCCCACCTCTCTTTTCCGCGCTCCCGCCGACATTATCCACAGAAAAGAGTTCCTGGTTGAATACACTGAAATCGGTGAAGTGAGTCCGTCTAAACTTTACAATGTCCGCTCCGTTTTCAAACGCGCAGTTTCTTTATGTCCAGCCAAACACGCGGGAAATGTCAACAAGTGCGAATGACAAAAATTTGGAATAAAACAAGGGTGGGGGCGCTTGAATTTTCAGGATCTATTCAAGCCAGGATTCGCTTGTTGTAATTTTGAACAATAGATGGATGGATAAATCATTACATTGTGCCAAATATAATAAAATAAAATAAATACGAAATCGGACTAAATAAAATATCACATATAAGCGTATTTATATTGTGGCTATGCTGGGCAGCCTGCTAGTTTAATTATAGAGCTGTCATTTTAAAGTAAACAAAAGTATTTTAGTGCCATAAGCAAGAATCGAAACCGAAAGCAAAACTGTAGCATTCAAAGCTGGTGACGTGTCCACTGTACCATCGTGACACGAACATGACGTAATTAAAAATAAACTAAGATGAATGTACAAAATGTATAAAGAGTTTTTCAACTTTGACCTCCTCTTGACATCTAAAAACTATTTTTACCAGCTAAAATCCATAAAAGATGAATTTTAAAAAATCCAATCATTTCAGACTCGCAGCGCCGCTCTGCGACTTTTAGTTTCGGAATGATAGCTGGAAAATATTAGGCCACGCAAACAGACATACATAGTGAGGTTTATTAATTAGATTTATGCATATATATATATATATATATATATATATATATATATATATATATATATATGTGTGTGTGTGTGTGTGTGTGTGTGTGTAAATATATATATGTATATATATATGTAAATATATATAATTTAAAGGAGAGTAGAACAATAGTCTAAAGAGCAGAGTGTATTTTAATGCAATAGTAAAATTACTAGTTTAATTAAAATACAGGGAAAGAAAAAGTGCTCGTTGTAATTTAGATATATAATAAGCTCGATAGGTAAATGTCCTAGAGCTAATTTAATATTTAGTAATGTGATTGATAATTTAAAAATCAAATTATAATTAAATTAAAAATCAGTTTCATAAGAAGGAACAACAACAAAATCAATTATTTGTACGATCGTTTCGGAAAACAATGTTTTTATTGTGGTAGACATCAAGTTACGGACAATAATTATTACATATATTTTTTTTAAACAAGGTTTCCTCATCAGCAAATATTGGAAAGGGTTTTTATTAAATGTAAAAGACACCATAAATAAACCTAGCATTAAAGTAAGGCAGATGTATCTGAAAAAAATTAAAATAAAGATATGGATTTAAAACTTGATAAGAAAATTAATATGAGTTAGGGATAGAAATAAAATAGAGTAAAATTATAAATATAAATTTGGTTTACGTACAATATTATATATACATACATATACAAATATATACATGCATATATATGAAAAAGTATAAAACATACATATACATATACATATATAAATATATATATATATATATACACACAAAAACATACATACAAATATTTACCTTTTAATTTTTCGCCTTTTGAAATCAGGAACTATGGTTAAAGTACTCATATAGATGCTTGCTATAGTTTTCCAGCTTATGAAATGATAAATTTTCAAAAAGAACGCTTGTGTAAAAATTTATTTCCGTTAACGTACTTTTGATTAACGGACGCCAAGTTTAAGAATTCGAAAGAAAATTGGAGGATAATGTTATTTGTATAATTAAATAATGTAAGGGGGATAATTAGGCATATTTCCTTAATTAAAGAATGTAAGCGAGATAATTAGTCTAACTTAATTTATTACAGAATAATAAAAACAATTTTAATCTATTTTTACAAATAAGTAATTTTTAATGATTTAAGGTGGTTTATATTTATTAAATTTAAACCAACGTTTATGACTGCATGTGAATATTAGTTCCTCTTTTGTATTTAATAGGGTGGTTGTATTTTTTATATCTTCATATTTCAAAATTTTTATGGTCTCTTTTGTACATAGTGTACATAATTTATCTCCTGGTTTATATGGTTTGCAAGATTCAATTACTTGCCATTTCAACTTGAAAGGAATATTGTTATTCTTGAGTTGCCAAATATACTTGGATAGAGTAGTTTGGTCTGAGAGAAAGTTATTTGTAAAAGAATATTTGTGCGTTGAAATTCTATGATTAAAATATATTTCAATTCGCCCGATCATATTTACATTCATTTTTTATAAATGTATAAACATATATAAACATACATATAAATCTATATATGTATGTTTATATGCAATTAAACTACTAAAGGCAGTAATTACTAAGACCATGACAACAGAATATTGTTATCATTATTTTGACTCTCGAATATATATCCGACACAGTTAGACACAGTTAATCAACCGAAAACCACATCACTATATTTAAAAAAAACATATAAGATATCAACGGATACACACTCGAGAATCAAAACAATGAAAATAATATGCTGTTATCCTAGGCCTAGTGATTACACATGGATACATAGCATAATGTACTCATTTAGATAGCTCAATAGTTCAATACTAGAGCTATAAATATTTTCTTTAGATATAGCACGTTAATACGGATAGACACAAAAATATTTACTCATATTCGGAAAAGTTATCCTTTTATTGCGTACAACCTTGCGTAGAATTGTTTCAGCGTCAGCGTTGGCATATAAGAATATAAGTATTCGTCGTTTAATAACTTGCACAGCTTCGGCTAAATTCTGCACACTGATTAAGGCCAAGTTGTGCTAATTATAATTTGACGAACAGTTATATTATGTAGTTATTCCTGCTGATGCTCTAGAAATAATAAAAGGGAACATGCATCACACAGTGTTTCTTAGCAATAACATGGGATTGGAAGCGACCAAGCCAGAACATTTGATGAAACAATCGTATGGGAACAATTCTACATAGTTAACACGAAAATACCAAATTGAAAAAGCTTTCATCTATACTCGAAAAAAAAAAATTTTTGTTGATTACATAAAAATTATTAAATAATATAGAAAACTCTATGACCTCTTATTATAATGACTAGTGCTATGAAAACCGAATATTCTTTTCATTATTGTGACTCTAAAGTATTCATCAATTATACATTGAATGGATAACTGTGTCTAACTGTGTCGGATATATACTCGAGAGTAAAAAAATGGTAAGAATATTCTCTTTTTATAGCCCTAGTAATGACATGTTTTGAACGTCTAAATCGCAATCGTGGGAAACAATGATGGTGTCGATGTATGCAAGTCATCAGTAATATATATATATATATATATATATATATATATATATATATATATAAAATAAAAAATTACAATTAAATTTACCAAAATGATCCAAAATGGTAAAATTAAAGTATATTATTAAAGAATTAATATTTATAAAGTTATCTCAGCCGGATGTAAAAGCTCGATAAAACCAAATAGGAAATAGAGCTTATTGGATTTTACTTGTGGAAATGGAAATTCTTTTAACTTTCTTGAAGTTATACATTTGCATTTTACCGTCACTGGATTATTTATCTTCCACCAGACTATCCATTCATGTGTAATCACCTTTTTCTTCACCATATTCCCTCTGTTTCACCTTTTTTTGTTTTCAAGTAAGATCTTTGAGTTACTTGTTGTTTCATCAAATACTTTTGCATGCAAAATCTGATCCCGCATTTTGCTAATTCCTACCCTCTGGTGAGAAGGAAAGTATTTCTTCGAAACTCCACGGATTAAGGACTATCCACTTATCTAGTGTTTCCTTTTCAGATTAAATATGTTTTTAACTCATTTCAAAGTGTTTTTAACATGTTTTATTAACTGTTGGCTCGTATATATATATATATATACATATATATATATATATATATATATAATTAACATCATCATATTTAATTTTACTTAAAGTCATAATTTAATGTTTCCTAAGAAACTTACCTAAAAATTGCATTATGAATATTTTAATGAAAAAGAAAATCATTTAGCGCAATAAAAAAGTATTACAAAACTATAGTCAAAATTGCTAAACATTAACAGGTTCTCAAGAGTCACAGCCTGCTTATTTGATCCTTTCAAAATAGTTCTAGCGTCTTAACCGTTTAACATCAATTGAAAATGCTACAATTTCAACACCCTTTCAAAGGTTGTACTGATCTTTTCAGCGTGAGGAAAGGAAAGAAAGGTTTTGTTTTTGTTCAGTAACACAGTAAGACTGGTCTAAATTTCTTCTACAAAAAACGATCTATAGTCGAGAAGGTCAATCGTATTTTTGTGTGTGTGTTCTGCGGTAAGAAGGATTTAATAGCAGTTAACTATTGGAGCCATGCCTGTAATCGGGACGGTTGACAGAAAGTGAGAGAAAGAATAGGGAGATGGGAAGAGGGCAGTTGACAGGTGCAGAGAACCGGGTGAGGATGGTGTTGCAATCCGACATGGGCCTGTGGTGGGGTGAATTCGGGAAGCTGGAGAGTGGGGGGGGTAATTTGCAGGCGATCATTTAAGCACATTTTTCCTGGTATGTTGATAATAAAACGGAGGATGGATGGGAAGAAGAAGAAGAAGAAGAAGAAGAAGAAAACCAAGTGGAATAAAGAGAAATATACAAGAGAAAAGAGCAGATAAAATGAATTAATAAAAAGAAGAAAAAAAAAACAAGTATTGGAGTAAAAATATAGAAAAGTAACATAAAAAAAATTAAAAAATGTGGAACAAAAAAAGAACGGAAAAGAAATATATGGAAGAAAAAAAAGGGGAGGTAATTCTGCCTTCTTTCTATTTTGACGCATGCGCACATGTTTTTTTATTCATCTGTTCGCACGTTTTACTTCTTGGGGAGATGCCTTATTGTTGCGCTGTTATGTGGATAGAATATAGAATCTATAGATAGCAAAAAAACAAACAAACTCTACACAAATCTTTAGGGCCCACATATGTGCATTCAGTTTTCGTCTCTTAAACCACCTTCGTTTTGGTTTGTAGACGAAGTAACAATAAGACCCGAACCCTTATGAGTCAAACTTAATTTGATTCAACACTGTACTGTAGTATCACAGAGATACTGATCGTCAGAAGCGGATTTGTCACTTATACATTGACACTATAAAATTGCAATAAGTTGTTAAATCGAATGTATTATTTACTAAACCACCCGTAATGAACTTGACTATTATTGTTTACATTTATTATTAAATAAAGATAGAAAAATTGTAATAAAAAATAGAAATTTGGCATTATGTTTGCTTTCGGCAGTTTTGTAACTCTCAGGTTCCGAATTTCATCGTTTAGATCTCACATTCGATTAGCGATATTTCTGACAAAAGCGGAGGTATTTCTATTTTCTATTTAAAATCTATTAGTATATCATTTATCGTTGGCTTGTTATTGACCTTGAAGTGTTTTATTTAACTCTCCTCCTGAGTGGTTTCTATAAAAAAAAATACATTTAGTCTCTCCTCCTCGTTTTCTCTCTTTCTTTTTACATCTCTTGCTCTATATCTCTCAATCTATCCGTCTCTTTCGCCTGAATTATAATTATCAAGTCAGAACACACACATACATACACACACACACACATATATATATGTATATATGTATATATATATATATATATATATATATATATATATATATATATATATATATATATATATATGTAAATATTTTTAAAAGAATACCAAACAATCTTCACTGTACTTCTTATTTGGTCACGTGTAGGAATACAAAATACCGTTTGCAACGATGCTTAATGTTTTTAAGGATATCATTTTGAACTGTACTTTCGGTCTTCTTATTTGAAATAAAGAATATGTGTATGTGTAGGATAAGAGTTATTTGGCAAGAGAAGAAGTCATAGACAATGAATGGGTGCCGATTAGACTTTGAGATACTGGGTAACTTGGTTAGCATAGTTGTTCATTCCTCAATGTATACACAATTACATATACACACGTATACACATATGCACACATGCA
Organism: Euprymna scolopes; assembly: GCF_053919585.1. Classification (NCBI taxonomy): domain Eukaryota; kingdom Metazoa; phylum Mollusca; class Cephalopoda; order Sepiida; family Sepiolidae; genus Euprymna; species Euprymna scolopes. The sequence continues at coordinate 109,801,387 of NC_136493.1, read as the reverse complement.
TACATATATGTAAGCTGAAAGATTTAAACCATACGACAACATAAATGATGAATAGTAGATTTATGGCGGCATTCATTACTGTTTCTGACGACACCAACTTAATACTGTACCAGATACAACCAGGCAAGAAATGGTTACGAAAGGTTACTCCCTTACTAGACGACGATGGTTCTAAGCATTTTATTTAATAGCTGTTATATAAATTTATATCCCAAGAGTATTCGAGAATGGGTACTTAAATAATTGTTCTAATGACAAGAGGAGTTCTATCTATATAAATGATAGTTTTCTAGCTAACTAAACTTGTTTGTGTACAATGACCGTATCTTGTTTCTATATTATGCTATAACTGCAAATTTGTGACGTTGTAACTATTACCCATATAACTTTGTACCTATAAAACGTGTATGTATGCCATTGGCTTACATAACAAATATCAGTGTTCCATTATATGTCGTTGTGCCTATATCATTCACTGTATATTTTCGGCGTATAAGACGACCCTTAAAGTAAAAAAAAAAACAAAAAAACGTTAAAACCTAATGTTTCATAACATACTGCGTGTTGCAATCTCTAGCCCAAGCTAGACAAACATGTTTTCGTGATTTAGGAGTCGTCTTATACTACCGATATATGATAGATCTATTTTTTTAATTTCCACTACTAAAACAACTTTCTCATGAAAACATATTTTAATAATCACTGTGTCCTTTCGAATTTTGCTGATCTAAGCGAAGAAACCGCGGTTCATTTCACACGCTTTTGTTTAGTAGACATACTGGCATCTTCACAGGATTCAAAACAATTTACAGGGAGGTTTGGAAATTGAACATTTTAGAATCAAAATAAACACAGCTCCAGCGCACCAGGCTGACCTTTACAGAAAATGCTTTGATTTTTAGCAAATCAGTCTAACACACGAAAGAAATAATTCCCGTTTTATTTTAAATATATTATTTATTAATCATTGATTAAAAACGGCATCGATTAAAAAAATATCAACTGTAAGATTGTCTTTTTATTCATAAGTTTTAAGAGGCAATCTTCCACAATTTTTTCCACGGACTTTGAAAAATTCAATTATAAAAAAAAAAAGAAATTATTTCGAAAATCTTGTGAAACTTCCCAGATAAAGAACTGTCAAATCTAAAAAAATAAATATTTTTTTTAGTTAAAACTTAAATAATTTTAATATATTTTCTGATTCCTTTCTTTTCGAAAAATCGGGAAAAATCTTATACATCCGCAACTATTGAAAACCAAAACTAAATGAATTTATTTAATCATTACATTTGAATGTGTAAACATCTAAAGAAATCCTGCCAAAAGAACTTCTGATATTGAGAGGGGGGGACAAAACATAAGAATTATTTAAATTTTGTTTTTTTATTTCAGTCTACATATAATTCAGATATTTTGAAAATAAGTCTGTAAAAAATTAAAAAAAAAATGATGACTTATTTTATTTTTAGAGAAGTTTAAATATTGCGTTCATTTCATTGCTTACGTCAAAATAGTTAGAAATGACATTGGGTGTCATTTTCCCCGCTTTTAGCTTTTTAGAAATGTTTTTTTTAATTCACTTGTTTTACAGAAACTAAAAAAATATACGATATTTTTTTTAGACTCTTTCTCCTTGAGAATACAGCAAAAATTACGAGAAATCAATTTTATTTTCAGTTTATACCGTTATGATTTCTTATGGAGTCGAAACCTCCACCTATAATAGTGTTATACTTGCATATAGATCAATAGTAAAAAAATACACATAGTTAATTATTCCACGGCATCAACTAAATAATTAGGGAAGATGAATCGACAGCAAAATAATATAGGCCAAAGGTCAATGCATCAAAGATCAGCGTGCCCTTCTTACGTTATTAAACACTAGACACTAAAAATTCAGATTTTAATGTAATGAATCGAATAGTTTGGATTTTTCTGTTAATAAGCATCTGTTTGGTTGACCGGTCTGCTGTCAATTATGATCTGACGATCAGCTTTATCCTTCCGAGTCTTTTACATAATTTTTTACTCCCACCTATTTCTTGTGTGTCTCTCCCTTTTCCTCCACGTACAGTTCCTAACATGATTGTTTTACTATACCTTATCATCGTCCAACATGGCCGTAACATTTCATTTGCCCCTTCTCCACAGTGAGCAATAAATCCTTCAGATGGCCCGATTGCATGGCTATATCTGTTTTTCATTTTATCTTTTGTAATGATATTTTTATATGAGATAAAGGGGCTCTTTCTGGGGGCATTTCATTTCTGTACTCGGCATTTTATTTTCTCTAAATCGCCAATTAGGGTCCTGGACTCACACGGGTAGAAAAATATGGATATAATGTAAGAGCTTAAATTAACTTTAATTAGAAATTAGGGAAATTATAAAATCCTATAAAATCTATCTGCTGGTGGGAAACTTGGGATGATACTTTAAGAGCAACTAGTAGTTGGCAAGGCAGTAAACGCGTTGTGCAAGTTAACAATTCCATCACGTTTGTGTTTTTCTCCATTTTTAACACCGCTTCTTTCATCAGCACGTGTTTTCTGATTCCAACCATTACAAACATCTATTTATATAAAAACTAGCAGGGATACCCGACATTTCTTGGGACAATACATGGCATTACTTCTATCCAACGTTTTTACCCCCTCGTCCAGCCCATTACTTACTCTGGACATACCCACACACCCAACTCGAGTCGACGTAAGAGAAAACAGTCTGCGTACAAAATTAAAATTGACTTCGCTTTGGATCGTTGCTGGAAAATATATTACATAATAATATTAAACGATGTATGCAAGTCTTAATAATATTAAATAAGAATTACTATTTGACTTGAAAAAAACTTTCTTTTTTTATTTTTTAAATTTTAAATATTACACATCTGTGGTAACGCCGATTAAAATAATAACTTTGTGGGTGTTTGCCGTGTATCTTTTAAGAGCTAGCAAGACATTTGTCAATATGTTTATAGCTTTTTTCCTCTACTTGACTGATTCCTAAATCAATCACCCGATCATTAATAATTTGGAACATATCTTCTAGGCCTAATGATTAATAACGTAGGTGTTGATAATTTCAAAGAGGAGAAAAAGATGGCTGAAACAGTTACTGAAAATTTTCATATCTATGATTTTTTTTTATAAATTTTAACTATAGGTATTATGCACAAATTAAAAAAAGAAATATTCAAATTTTTTTAGAGTATATCAAGGGGTTTTAGACATATTATATGAGCATAAGCCGCCATTTCAAAATTCTAATAAAGCAAATTTGCATTAACTCTGATCCCTACTCTTTGGTAGGGCTGTGACAACAGAATATTCTTTTCATTCTTTTGACTCTAGGGTATATATCCGACACAGACACTCTTAATCAACCGAGAACCATATCCGTCTCTATAAAAACATACAAGATATTAACGGATATATACTCAAGAGTTAAAACAATGAAAAGAATATGCTGTTGTCCCATCCCTAGTCATTAGACGTTAAATAAGTAAAATACCGATGATTTCAATTTTTCATTACGAATTTCACACTTATGCCATTAAATCTGAGATATTTTCTCGAATTCAAGTTCTGTCATTAATTTTGATGAAAATTGGCATTAAAATACCTAATAATTGAGTAATTTTATATATTGATTTTATATTGATTATATATTGATTTTTTATTGATTATATTTTGATTATATCTTGGTCTTAATCTTCATTAAATGAATAACATAGATGCAAAATTGTTCTGTTCGAGAAATAAATATTTTGCATCCTGTGATTAATACATTTATTCTAAATTTCCTGGGAATATTTGAAGACGAAATACTTAGTATAATATAGATTTAGACTCTTTATGTAAACTCACTTTAATAAAATCTTCTTCGTTGTTTTAAATATCGCAATGGGGTTGCTTAACGCTACAAATTAAAAAAATAAATTATCTTTGTACTAATAGGCTCTATTTTCTCACGGTTTCCATCATGGCGGTACTATTTGACTGCTTTGTTAATGTTTTGTTTGCTATGGAAAGGTGTCACTTGATGATAGACTGGTGCCCCTGATGCAAGAGGCTAATCGCACAGCGGGAATCATTTCCGCTCTCAATATTCATCAAGTCAAGATACATTGCTTGTTCGAATGATGTGTAGCCGAGTATATCAATTATAAAAGATTAAAAAAAAAAAAAAAACTCCGACTCTTTTTGTTCTAGCTCGATGATTTCAAGAAATTAGGCGTAGAAGACTAATTTCAACTCATTGCATTTCAGCACGTACACCCTGAAAGTATTGCGAGTGTTGAACTTTGACATACACACGCACACACACACACACATATACATATATATATATATATATATATATATATATATATATATATATATATATGTGGATGAAAGGATGAAACACTCGTGCCTGTAGGTGTTTAGTAATTATTATAGTAAATAATTATGTCAACTCATTTAAGAAACTCGTTTCCTCTCGTTGATCACTTTCAGTTGAATTAAAAATGTCGGTCAATTTAGCTTGTATGTACAGATCATGATATATAATGTTTAGATCACTATGACTGACGTAAAAAAACATTTAATGAAATAAATGCTTAAAATTCAACAGCATTCCTCGCTGTTAACGGTAGACGAATGGATAGGGTCCTTGCTAATGAAGCCAGAGATGGCTTCTGTCGCTGGGTTCGAATCTATCGAGTGGGGTTAATGGTGACACACTGCGATGAAAATTCCTGAAAGAATGAAAAACTAGTGTCTGTAAATATTTAAAAATAAATAATTATTATATTAATTAATATAGTAAATAATTATATATACATATATATATAAGATAATATACGTAATATAATATAATGTATAACTAAAAAAAAAATTACTCTTTAAATATTTACAAGAAAGCAATAATAGTGTGTGTGTATATGTATATATATATATATATATATATATATATATACTATTATTACTTTCTTGTAAATATTCCAAGAGTAATTTCTTTTTCCATTATATATATATATATATATATATATATATATATATATATATATATGTATAAATATATATATAATTATTTACTATGGCTATTTCATTTATTCGCTGCATAAATTAATATACGAAGATATAATTTTATACGTCAATTTTCAGTATTTACTTCAACAGTGCTACGTACATTGGTGGATCAAGGTAGTAAATTATGAAAATATATATGGCAATTAAGCTATAGGCAATTAAGAATATTCCGCGTTTCATTCTCGTAAGAATTCAGCAGGCTTATTAGGCATATATATATATATATATATATATATACACACACATGTATACTCATACATATTTTATATATGTGTATATTAGGTAACATAATGATCTGCAAAATAAAAATTTTCAGTTAAAATTAACAAAAATTCATGGGAAAATATTGAAAAATCGATTTCTTCCTTCTTTCAGTCTTCGCCCATTTTTTTTCTCATGAGTGTATCATTGTATATATATATATATATATATATATATATATATATATATATATATATATATATAAATTGCACCTCCAGAAATGTAGTATATGCACTAAGATTTACAGCATGCAACAAATCCTACATAGGAGCCACCAAAAATTTCAGCAATAGAGTGGCCTTATATAAGAGCAACATCAAAGTTGCAGATAACAGACACCTCTATGTTTCAAAACACGTACACACATGCAGTGAAAAAAGCTTCAAAATAATGCCAATCTTCCAAACAGACAATTATTTTTATTTACATACATAGGAAAAAAACTGCATCACCAGATTCACTCCTGAACTGAACAGAGCCTAATATCAACACACAAAAACATGAAATGCAAGGCACACTCGCATGCACATCCATATGCATATACATATACACACACACATAAATCAGAACCGACACATTAAAACACACACACGTGCGCTCATACAACCACACACAGCCATAACACCCCTATCTCTAATACAACACACTGAACAATACAAACCCTACTTAACCTCGAAACCAACAACACTAGGAAACATCTAGAACCATAATATAATATTTGTTCCACCACCTCGCTCCCTCCTCAGTCAGTGGAGGAGAACCCCCTTATGACTGAGACAACTATCACCCCTTCTATCATCCCCCTCCCATACCTATACCCCTTCCAATTGCCTGGGCAAAAATCTTCCCCACACTAGGAACCGATCCTGGGTCTGGCCATACCCACATGGGGAGAAAAATAAATAGAAACATTAAAATATCCCCCATACATATTTTTAAATACACCCCTCTATCCAGACAAACATAATATAATACCCTAAAACACTGAAACGAAATAATGAATCACAATACTAAAATCCTAGAATCCAAAAAATAAATATCAAAATAGAATGAAAGCACCCCTACCCTTATTTCAGGAGAGCTGCCCCCCTCCTCACACATACATTAGTAACGACCTTGGATCACAGTCACTTTCCTAGGGAAGCAAATAACCTCATAATACTATAAAACAGTACACACATTCTCAAACCAATAAAAGAAAACACGCACACACGCACACACACACACACCCTACCCTACCCTACCCTAAAGGAAAAGGAAAAAAAAACACTAGCAGAAAGAGAGAGTGACTACAGCCGAGGTAAGCGGCCTCGACAAGCCCAATAAAAGAGTAATAAAAATTGAACATGCCAATGAATAATAGACACTTACACGTATCACCCCCTTGGAAACACTTCAAATGAACTATGAAAATGCCATTTTTGCATCTCCACCACATTTGAAAATAATTTCTGACGAGGACGCTTCACAGAACGTCTGAAACGCGTAAAACGATTTTAATGATTTAAAAACATTATTACAATGATCCAAACAGCATTCTCAATGAAAAACCAAGACACGGAATAATAAAATAATGTTAAAAATTACACATTGTTGGTGACTACCCCCTTATTTAAATATACATCTTTCTTTCGTTGGAATTTTTTAACACATTTTATATGAATATATATATATATATATATATATATATATATATATATATATATATATATATATATATATATATACCATTGGCCGCGAGAAATACAGTTTAAATTAACATTTATATAAATGTCAAGACAACGAGAGTGATCTTATGATTATACATCATGATCTTCGCATGGTAGCTAAAGTGGCCGACGTAAATTTCAAATAAAGCGTACTCAACAATACGAACCTAGTCATTACAGGGGCTAAAATTATTGTTACTTTCATTGTCTATTTTTATTTTATCTTAAAATGTGTTATTATTTTATATATATACATGCATACCCCCCACATATATATATATATATATATATATATATATATATATATATATATATATATATAATCAAGCCAATATTGTAGAACGTTTTCATACTAAATTCGACAACCCAAAGTCAGCCAGAGGTTTACTTGGCCAAAACTTGGTAAGACGGCAACAACTATAGATGGCAGTGATTGCTGAGAATGCAGTTAGGAGATTCGAGGTTCCTATCTGTCACGGTTACCACCTGACGAAGGCCAGAGGAATAGTTGGCCGAAACAACCAATAAAATATGAAAAATAACAACTTATAAAGATTAGAATAATAGTCCGAAATAAAAATAAAATCAATATGACAAATATCTTGTTTTGAATATGGACCATCCCCCTTAATAATGTAAGACTATAAATCTGCATTTACGTGTGTCGAATAAACAAGTAGTCGAGTTCTTGTCGCTCGACATCCGGTACTCGTACGGGATTGGTGGCTAGAGTGTGGTGTCTACTCGGGTGTCGCACTCAAATTGGTTGTCCTTAGTCACTGGAGAGAGAAATCCGTCTATATTGGGGCCATTTTATTTATTTATTTATTTATTTATTTATTTTTGCAAACCTCCAGAGTGCCTTTTTTTGTAGGGGAGCTGGTTTTCTCCCACATTAAAAACGACATTGTCACATTTTGTATTGTGGGGAAACAAATAACTAACGACAAGTAGTCGAATTTTTAATTGAATAATAAAGATTACTAGACGGACACTTATTTATTACGTCCTGTTTTCATCGAACATCTATTGGTGTAAAAACGAAGCTTTCGACGGATTATGATTTGTGTATACTTCGGGCTATTTCCGTCTTGCCTTCTGTGTCCCAAATACGAATTGTTCCAGTTCAGAGATGTTCGTGAATATTAAAGTAAATTATTAACGTATAATGTTTCTCTAGTTTCTCTCCAATATTTTTAAAATATCGTAAACAAAAATAAAAAAAATAGCCAAAATGGTTAATTATGTAATTATGTTGAATTAGATTAAAAAAAAAACAAAAACAAGATAGTACACCTAAAGTTATGCAAATTAATCTACGGACTTTACCAGAGAAATCATTCGGAGGCCATTTTTGCAGTTCATTAAGATTAATGACCAAGGGACATAACTCACACTTGAAACTTTATTTTTAATTCAAGAGTAAACAAAACGCTCCCCTCCCCATGTAAAGAATGGTTTTCTGAAATTTAATTTTTGTAAAACAGAAATACGGGTCGGTTTCTTTTTTTTCCTTACTGGGAAGTATATAATGAAATATTTGTGCATTTTTCCTTGTTAGATCTTTAGAAGTTAACCTGAGGATGCGCTAAAGTTTTTCTTAGTTTTAAGTTATTCTCTATAGGTTTGCTTGTGCGCCTGGAAGAGATTATTTATTTATGTATTAGCGTGCCTCCTCTTGACTCGTTATTGCTTCATCTTTTCTTTATTTTATTTTTTCTCGCCCCCCCCCTGCACTTTATCAAAAATAACACTTTTTCTTTTTTTTCTCTCTTTTACTCTTGAGTAATAGGCGAGGGGGGGGTCAAAATCAGTGTAAGTAGACAGAGAGAGAGCAAGAGGTTTGTTACATTTACTTGAGATTTGATACGTCGACTCATAATAACGACTGCACCACCACCTCCACTCCTTGTCAAGGTTGCCACCCTCCTTCTCTGTCACTCGTGAATAAGAAAGAGCGAGGCCCTAACCATTCACAAGTGTAAGGGTCTCGCTTATTATGCACACAAAACGAATTAGTTACATCTCAAGATTCCGTGTTTCAAATCATCTCCACTCGTTTCCAAATGTATTGTCGCGTGAAAAGAACACACACACACACACACACACACACACACACACACACACACGCACGCACGCACGCAGACACATACACACACACGCATCTCTGGCCGCGCTACATATTCTAACAACACCCTTTCATTCTAGATTCAAAGACGTAAACGTTTTACAAAGATTGGCGTATATAATGAAGGGTGAAACTAAAACTACCCGTTCTCTATTTTATTCAGTTACCAGTTGAAGGATCCGTCTACCTCTGTTATCTGAACTGGCAATATTTAATTTCGAAATTTATTTATGGATTAGCGTGCCTCCTCTTAACTCGTTATTGTGACATCTTTTCTCCATTTTCTTTTTTCTTTCCCACCCCCTCCTCTGCACTTGATCAAAAAGAAAACCGTTTCCTTAAGAAATAAGCATTAATAAGATGTATAAATTTCCAATTGAAGGATTAAAACATTGTGATAAGACTGAACATAATCACAAAGGAGAGTACGCTATGTCTTCACGAAGCCACAGTTCGCCCATGCATGAAGTGTTTTTGGCACATCTAGGCTGGTGCATCTACCACTAATGTCTTTTACTCTTAGACAGGCTGCAATAAAAACGTTTCAAATCGAATAAGTTTCGCACTATCGGCCAAGCTCCAACCTCTGTCTCATCGCCGCAATGTTGCATACCTATCCCTGTTTTATAAGGACATAAATGGCAAAAGTCCACCCTTTTGTTGATCCCAAAATCGCTCCTACTTAAATAATTCCTTTCATCAAACTGATTTTTAGATTTTGAAAATTCCTCCCCGTCACTATTAACCTGCTGACGTTTAAATATAATGTGAGCAGACATCTTGCTAATCCACTCCCCACATTCCTCTATTAAACATGATCCTAAATCGTAGCCCAATGCATTCCACGTGACAATTTGTCTAGTTTAGATTAAAAAACGAGTAAAAAATCGTTTTGGACGGCATTTTAAACCCAACTAACCACAAGATAGAAACATAGGAATAAGTAATCGCTCTTAACCATGTTCAAGAGCCTCTTGAGAATACGTATAAATGAGATGCATAAATTTTCAATTATAGGATTGTGATAGAATTGAAAATAATTAATGACGTAAACAGTTGGATATTTCTAATGACACTTTTTCACAAGTACTCGTTGACAATCGATTTTAAAACGACTATGTTTTAATATGCACGGAAGCATTTTTCGTGGTAATTTATTCCACAATCGAGTAAATTATTTGAAAGGAACTGTGTTCATAGGGGAAAATGAAAGTTATTGCAAAACTTGAGATAAGTATCGGTTACAGATTGCGATAAATGTTTCCGTAAAGACAATGAAATGATTTTATGTAGCTTTATTTTTATAGATTATGCCATGATGAACATTTTTGAGATTAAAATACGCATAAAATCTGACGAAAAACAATTTTTAAATGAGTAAATATTCAAACACTTCCAATATGGCGGCATATCAAGCTTCCGCCTTGGAATTTCGTCAAATTAGACGAGCATATTTACCTATTTGAAAGGTGTTTTTGTTTTAGATTGCATGCATAATACGAAATCGGTGATACACAACGAAGAATACCTACGGGATTGAACAGGTATTTTTATTCGCAATCCCCTTTTTTGTAGAGCTGGGATATTTCTAAAGAAAAATCGGCCCCTTATGCGGTAATAAAAATAGACACCTGCTTGAGCTTCAGTAGGTGTTTGTACCAGTTGGAGACACGTCGTAGACAATCAGCTCTAATATATCTTTGTTGCTTTGGGGCTTATGTAGTGCTCTAATCAGCTCTAAGAGGTCGACGCTAACAAACTTTACCTTCCCTCCGAGACTAGTCCAGTTTTTATCTAATTACCTGACGCCCATCTATCGGAGAATGCTGCCAGGGCTACTCAGTCATTTGTGTTGGCCTGATTGCGCCTATCTTAGCGCCTTGCATTTTGGAAAATACAACTGACCTTGAACCACACCTGCTGGAAAGGAAGTAAATTATCTAAAACCGTGAAACTCTACAAAAGAATTTCCGTGCAAAAACGGGACGGAAAAGCGAAGTCGTACGGGAGTAAGTATTTCTATCAAAGTAGATCTTCAGTGGTTGTCGGAACGAGACTTGGGCGCAAAATGGGCAAAATACACTTGAAAATCGCCACTCGTAAATAAAGTGTAAATAATTGGAATCCAAAGAAAGCATGTGATTTCGTTGAAATGTAAATAATAGTATTGAAGAGAACTAGAGGATGGGGTCGAGAGAGAGAGAGAGAGAGAGAGAGAGAGAGAGAGAGAGAGAGAGAGAGAGAGAGAGAGAGAGAGAGAGAAACCGTTTAAATTCTGTCCTTCAATCGCGCGTACAAAGCGTTTACGCTCCTTTAAGAAAGTGGAAAAATAAAACGATGGCAAACACTTGAATGACTAAGGATTGTAAATAACGTTTACTGGTATTATTCCTTATTATTATCTGTATATTAATACGATAGCGTGTATGCTATTTTGTGTTACGCTTATGTTTTTATCTCCCGAGTGACTGTCGTCTAATTGTTATGACCTTCCATTTCTTGTGAGAAATATTTTTTACCAAGAATTCTTCATAAGTAATATCATTGGTAATTGGTTATGCTTTCGATTTTAGCTGATGACATTCAAATCATCTATTTTCTCGAAATAATTTTCCCATGAATTTTTCATAAGTTTTGGTTTCAGTGTCGATTATAGCTGAAGGAACTCTTACACCCCCCCACACACACACACATATATATATATATATATATATATATATAGACGTACATATGTTTTCTTCATAAGTTTTGGTTTCTGTCTCAATTCAAGTCGATGCACCAAAGTCATATGGATCTATTTTTTATATTTGAAATAGATAACAGATAAATAATTATACAGTTTAAACAAAAGATCTACAATAATATCTGCGCCTTTTCATTTACGCTGAAGATCCACTGAATGCCAACATCAATATATTAAATATGAGAGAGTCCGCTGTGGAATTTAACACATATCTTTATATATATATATATATATATATATATATATATATATATATATATATATATATATATATATATAGCTGAATTTCTGTGTGTGTATGCGTGTGGGTGTGTCTGGTCACGAATAGGCTCCTATATGGTTGACTATTTTAAAAAAACTGATTACATATAATGATAAAAGATGTATTCAGACACAGGAATGAGTGTGTTTGATCTAGCAGAACGGTGGTTCATAAAAATTGTGGGGTTTGCGTTCGCGCCTGGTCCACAAAGTATGGAAAAAAATTAAAAATTAAAAAAAGAAAACGTTTACAAGTGTTTTTGATATAGATGTACATAATAATATTTTGATAAGTATGTTTTAACTTAAATAGGGATGGTATAATAAAATTGCGGGGTCTGCATTCGCGCCTGGCCTCCATAGAATGGAAATAGGCACACCCTTTAATAAAGATTTTTCATATTTTTCCTCGTAAGTATACTTTGATAATTATGTTTCAGTTTGAAGAAATATGGTATAATAAAATTATGGGGTGTTCGTTCGCGCCTGAGTTCCATAGAATGGAAATATGTCACAAAGTTTAAGAAGGTTTTTTAATATATATCCACATAATATTGTGATAAGTGTTTCAGTGTGAACAGGTATGGTATAATAAATTATGGGGTTATCCATTTTATTTTTACTTTCATCATATATTTCTTTGGTTTTGATACCCCCAAATTCAACCCAAATTTACAACCCTTCCTTTTCATAACCTACAATACTTTCATAAATCAGAGTCCACTTTGTGTTGGCTGTTTTTGAACCCAATCAACGACGGGTAATTTTGTTAGTATATATATATATATATATATATATATATATATATATATATATATATATATATATATATATATATATATATACATACATATATATATATGTATATATATATATATATATATGTGTGTAATTGAACATATTTTTATATTTTTATAGTCTATCGTTGGGAATTATTTCGTCAGTAAATCGTTTAATCTCCCGAAAACGCTAAAACAACTTGTTTTCTCGGATTCACAGTTGTCCCAAGTTTCTAGTGATCATAGTTGTTTATCATGAATCATTTTTTCGGGGATTTAAAATCAAAAATAGCATAATAAAGTATGGCTATATACCTTAAACAACAATAAAAAAAATGTTCTGTATATGAGAACTATTTATTGTTGCTCCAAATTAATTTACTAACCTAATCATGTTATCAATTTTTCTTACTTACCTGCGTCACTCGCTATTGCATCTCCAAAAAAAGAATTTTTTATATAGAAATCTGCTGTATATGCGTCGATTGACTCCATTATAATATTTATCAACTCTTTTTTTTAATGTTAATATATTATTTATATATTTGCATATATATATATTTGCATATTTATGTACTCATAATCTCGTTATATTTATTACTTGAATTATTATATAAAACATTAGAATACTAAATACCATTAATATATGCAAGAGTACATATATATATATATATATATATATATATATATTAGTAAACTTGGGTAGCATTTTTCTCTAATGCATATTTCATTGAAGAACGGGGATAATTCCTGCTTGCAATCAATTTTTCTTTTCACAATAAAATTCACAAACGCAATTTTTAATTCATCACTCGTCTGAGGACGACTCATGGAAGTCGAAAACTCCGCAATTACGGAAAAACTTTTTTTACACTCAAACAGAAAAAAAAAAAGAAAACAGTGGATTGCAAGAAAACAAAACAGAAATTATAACTGATCTTCAATGAAACATGCTTATATATATATATATATATATATATATATATATATATATATATATATATATATATATATATTATTAAGTGTTTCCATTTCAGATTAAATATGTTTTTAACTCTTTTTCAAAGTGTTTTTTAACATGTTTTATTAACTATTCGCTCTTATTGTAAACTCTATTTCCTATTTGGTTTTATCGAGCTTTTATATCTGGTTGAGATTACTTTATAAATATTAATTGTTTAATATTTATAATATACTTTTGTTTTACCATCTTGGATCATTTTGGTAAATTTAATTGTAATTTATATTTTATATATATATAATATATATATATATATATATATAACGAGCCTTTGTTATTCACCAACGAATACAATCTTTTTTTAATTCCTTATTCTATAGAGTTTTAAGTAATGGCTCCTATGTCTGCAGAAAGTACCGCGAAGGAGGAAAGGATAGGAAAAAAACATGTCGTTTTTGCTGTTACGATCACCGTAAAACTGGAAGTGACGTAGGTTTAAATTAAGGCTAGACAATCAAAAAGAGGGGATAATTTCCAAAAATATCGACAACATAAGCAACCCCTCCCTGTAGAAGAAATTAATGTTTTTAGCTGATTTGACGGTATTTGTCGTCTGGAGGGTTGAGCTTCAAAATGATACTGATCTTGTGAAAATCCGTCGCCTCTGTCGAAAGTTTTAGACAGATATGCAAACATACATACTTAGATTTATATATTTATAGCTCAAATTTTCGACCAAAACAGATTAAAAAGCTTGGCCTATCTCTGAATACCCTTTATGTAAATTTCAAATGTTTAGACCAGAAATTGACTATAGTAATTTAATAGAGACCGCAGAAGTAAATTTTTTAAAAAACTTTGACCCTTATTATGACCCCTTAACATTTATTGTTTTGAGCTCAAATTAATTTATGAAGTTGGATCTATGTCCAAGGAACCTATATCTAAAATTTCCATTGTTAATATCCAAAATTGGCGGAGGAGTTTGTAGAGTTCTCAAAGGTCAAATCGTTGAACTTTGAACTTTGATCCCTTAACAGCCAAATTTCTGGCCGAAAAACGATTACAAAGATTTTCCCAAATCTTAGTACCCTGTATATCAAATTTTGAGCCTGTAGACTGAAAGTTGACGGAGTTATTGTGTAGGGAAATGTACACAAACAGACAGACAGACAGACAGATAGACAGACACTTTCGCTTTTATAGATATACTAGCATGTCAGCCCGGCGTTGCCCGGGTGTTTGGAGGTGTATGTTGAGCAAAAAAAAAAAAGAAAAGCGGTCATTTTTTTTTTAACTTAGAGCCCTATTATGACCCCTTAAAATTTATTGTTTTGGGCTCAAATCAAGTTATTAAGTTAGATCCATGTCCACGGAACCTATATCTAAGATTTCAAGTGTTTAGAACAAAAATTGTCTGAGGAGTTTGGCAGAGTTCTCAAAGGTCAAATCGTTGAACTTTGACCCCTAAACAGCCAAATTTCTGGCCGAAAACGGATCCCATAATTTTTCCAAATCTCAGTACTCTGTATATCAAAATTCGAGTCTGTAGACTAAAAATTGACAGAGCTATTGCGTAGGGAAATGTACACAGACACGTTCACTTATATATATATATATATATATATATATATATAGATAGATAGATTGAGTAAACAAAAAATATACGTATACATAAATATATATGGAAACAATTTTGTGTTTACTGTAAGCTTTTTACGCAAATATTAAGCAAGTATAAATCATGTAGAATATCTGCATGAATATAAATTATACGTAATACTAAACTAAAGATGATCATCCCATAAGAAAACCTAAAAAACTGATAGGGAATTAATTAAAATGGATGTTTAAAGAATATGCAAATTACCTAGATCTTTTGCTAGTGAATACAATTCCAAACCCATATATAACAACATTGTATTTTCTTTTTAAATAAATAGAAAAGATAGTTTGTAATATGAATATCAATACACACAAAAGAAAAACGAATTCATAGGAATATAGATAGAACACATAGATAGCTTATCATAATAATTATAGTTCAATCAAAAGTGAGATTAATCAAGACAGTCGATATTGCACAAACGTTTCAATGTCATTTTAAGATGTAAATTAATAACAAAATATCTTTTCAAATAAATTATTGGTTTCCATTTGTATTAAAATGTACAAAAACCTTTAGGACTGTATGTTATTTTTTTTTAAATCCTTTGAGATGAGGTATTAATAAATTGGGTATTCATGTTTTTGCTGACTGTGATCCACATTTTCATAGGTGTTGTTGTTTCACCACGTTTCGACCAACTTATTCTCTGACCTTCTTCAGGTTCTTAATCGTGATGGGATAAGAATGATGAGTCTTGTACCTGTATCCCTAGTAAATAGTGCCAACAACCATTAAGACGAGTATAAATCCGCAAAAAAACAAAACAAAAAAAAATGGAAGGAAAAATTTTGAAGACCTCATCTGAAAGGATTCCAAAAAATAAAAATAAAATAATATATAAAACCATTCGGTAAGGAGCCAAGATTGGAATGTCTAATAAGATCTCCAAATTTGATTTATGAAACCATAAAAATTCAACCAGATCAGAGGATGAGTTGGTCAAAGCGTGGTAGACAACAGCAAATATGGAAGGCAGCAATTACTGAGGATACAGTGACAAAACCCATCATTCCTATCCAGTCGCGGTTAACCACCTGAAGAAGGCCAGAGGATAAGTTGGTCGAAACGTTGCGAAGCAAAATTCACTATGAAATTTATGATAACAGTTCGCAAAAATTAATACACTAAAGGAGTTTATTAATACACTCTGATGACCAATGAAAATTATCGGCAAAATCATCGGCATGTTGAGGTTCCAGACGGTGTAAGGTTTTATAGTTTAATTGATTTTTTCATCGAAATACTTAACTGTGGTACTCCCCCCTGCTCCCTATTTCCCTTTAAAAACAAATACACGAATCATTTAAATTGAGATTGATATCGCACATGCATAATGACTATATAATAATATAGATATATAGATAACTCGAAATAGGGGTTCTTTGATTTTTCCTTTAGGTCCGAAAATGGGTTCAACTCTCGCATTTAATCATATATATATATATATATATATATATATATATATATATATATATATATATATATATATATATATGTATATATATATATCTGTGTGTGTGCTTAAGATTGTACAGATGTATATACTATGGCGATATATATATTGTAGGAATTATATTTCGAATGGTAACAAATGTTAAGCTCAATGAAAGTAAAGTTTAACATTCAGAGCATGTATACCATGAAGTATAATTCCAAAAAGCAATTCATTATCTCATAACCTTTGCATTTTTAAGAAAGCGCCTGAATTTTCCTTATATTACATTTTACTCTTGTTTCGTTAAATGGAAGATCGCTAAACAACTCGTCAGAGACGAATGGATGTTCCTAGAATAAACTGCTAGAAGTGATTATATGGAATGGTAAAAATTTGAGGAAGAAAATAATAACGAATTGGAGACGGGTAAATTTGCAAAACATACATAAAAAACAACTCATTAGAAAAATCAAACATGGCGACGTAGAATGTTACGTTTATTTTAAATTGAATTATTTTTTTTATGTTTGCTGAGGTGTGGCTTTAAACATTTCAATAAGAAAGTGTGTTATTCAAATTGATGTATTTGCAGATTTTATATATTTCAAAATTCTCAATATATACGGCTATGGTCAAAATTGTGAAGGGCCAATGAAAAATCGAAATTATGATTCAAACTTATATATTTAAAGGTTAAGAAAAGTAGATCAAACATTAATAAATCTATTTTTAACAACAATCAATATTTGGCAGGTTCTTCTTTTGCCTTTATAAGAGATTTTATTCGTTGTTGCATATTATTGGACAAATTGTTGCAGGTGGTAAGATCTAGTTTCTGCCACTTCATGAAATTTGGCTTCTAAATTTTTTTTTAATGAAAACTTTTGCATTTTCACTCTTTTCCCTACAAGAGACCACAAAGTTTTGATGGGATGTAGGTCTGAGGATTGAAGGGGCCTCTTCATCACTGTAATCCCTATTTTTCTTAAACCAACCCATTTGAAACTTTTGACGTATGTCTTGTTGAAAGTTTACTTCACTTGGAATGTTATTATTAAATATTTTAGTCCAAGAGGTTTGGTAAACGTAATCCAGCACCTTAGTGTAAAGTGTGGAGTTCATTCTGCTCTTACATGTGTACAACAGTCCGTGCCTGAGAAAACCGTGCAGCCCCAAACCATTACACTTCCTCCTCCAAATTTGACAGTTGAACCACACAATCAGGATGAAATGCCTCTCCTTCATTAACGCAAACATGAACCGCTCCATGGGTGCCAAAAGTCTGATTAAAAAAACTCTGAGAATTTGCTTCAATTTTTGAAGAGATGTTATGGATGTGCATTTATATAAAAAATTCAATTGTTGTTTTCAAAGTTTAGGAAATAGAAGCCGTTAACTTACCTCAAAGTTACATTTGTCAAACCAAACAAGTTGGGCCGAATCGTCAATTAAATTTTCATTTTTTTTTTTAATTTTAATCGTTTTTCTTGTTGGCCTGAGACAAGTACTGTTTCATCCTTGCTTTGCATCCTTTTATCTCACTTCTAAAAACTTTCTTGTTCGAGCTGATATGTTTTTGTTTGCATCCTCTCTAATTTCGGCAGCAAACTCCGAAGAACTTTTCTTCCTATCTGCAAGTGATGTTTTTTTTTCAACTATCTGCATTCTTTGGCTGCTGTAGACTTTTTACAACCTTATCCTTTTCTATTTCTGAAAAAAAAAAACATTGCTTCCTTCTACCTTTTAAACGTTGTTTAAACTCTCGTCCTTCAATATTACATCTTCCTCGAAATTTCTACCTGAAAATATACTTCACCAGATAAAGCAACAACTTGTGTCATTTTAATCCCTGGAAGCTGCTTCTTTGGAAACATTTTCATTTAAATATACTATTATAGCACTGGCAGCAATCAAATATTACCTGAGAAATATCAAGCAGCTTTTAGTATGACAATGAATTATTTGGAATATTTGAAATAAATTTAGTATGAAACTTAGCTAAAACTCTTGAAGGGGTTGAAAGCAAATAAATACAACAATCTGTTGTTAAAGATTTGGGTGGATGTATTATGACACTCACCCAAAACATATGAAATATGTTTTAAAGCAAATAAATACTCCAACCTTTTCTAGTTAATAGTTAAATATTTTATATTCGCTCTCAACTGTGCATTGTATAATACTTAATATTTAATGTGTAGGTTTAAACAATTACCTAAGTGTTTTATAGGTACTCCATAATTTTGACCATGGCTGTACATATAATTAAACAATATAGAAACAATTAATTATGAATAGAGTTATGACAACAACATATTCTTATCATAGTTTTGACTCTCGCGTATATATTCGATACAGTTAAATACAGTTAATCAACCGAGAACCACATCACTCTATATAAAAGTATATAAGATATCAACCGATACACATTCGAGAGTCAAAACAATGAAAACGTAATGCTCTTGTCCTAGCCCTAATTATGAATAATATATAAAAATAGTAAATAACTTTATACATTTTTTTTATTATATAACTGTATGTATAGTAAGAATGCGTAGTAATAAACAGTGATGTATTATTGTAAGTAGTAAAATATACATTTAAAAACAAAATCCCGTGTCGTAAAGGCAGACATTACTTCTTTAAAAACAAAAATAGCTCGACAAGTTTTTGTTGGCGTTGGATTTGAATATAACCATATTGTAGTAAACAGGGAAACACTTTCATGGAATAAAATCTATATTTATGCTTGGTCCTTCGTATTTAAACATAATATATTAGTCTATTCTGGTTTTATTGGTTTTCATATAATTTCAATAAGCGTTGCTCGGATTTGTATATATTAACATTTTTGATGTGTAAAACGGCTATTATTAATATAGGTCGTGTGATGAGAACGTATCAAAGGTTTTCTATGGTGTGCAAGCCTACAAATATTTGAAAACCGCTTAATGAATAAAAGCGAATAATTTTCGTTTGTTATACCAAGCGCCATTGTTTTTATTCTACAATAAGTATAATTCCATGGATACTGCTGTGACTGTGGCAAAATCGGGTAGGGAAGGCGGTTGATAAGTTATTCTCCCGTGAGAAACAGAGAATTTTTCTCCAGGAAGCGTGTCGTCAGTAAGTCGCCGAAAAGAACAATAATTACTTGATTGTTTTAGATCTTTTTGTTGAAAAGCCGACAAAACGTAAAGAAAATCTATAATTAAATATATAAAATAGCGGGCTCTGCCCAATCAATGGGAAAAAAATGTGGATTTTAGCAAAAGAAAAAAAAAATACCCCCGCTACTCCAAAAGAGATAAAATGTGGATTTTAGAAGAAAAAAAAAATACCCCCGCTCTCCCAAAAGAAACAATATGTTGATTTCAGTAACAAAAACAACAGCAAAAACAGGCTAGCCCCCAAAAGAAAAAATATGGATTTTAGTGAAAGAAAAAATACACCGGCTTCCTCCAAAGAGACAAAATGTGGATTTTCGATTTTAGTAAAAGAAAAAAAAACGCTAGCCCAAGAGAAATAAATATGGATTTAGTAAAATAAAAAAAAATACCCCCGTTACCTGAGAAGAGACAAAATGTGGATTTTAGTAAAAAAAAACAACAAAAAAACAAACAAACAAAAAAAGAAAAACGCTAGCCCAAGAGAAAAAAATATGGATTTTAGTAAAATAAAAAAAATACCCCCGCTACCTGAAAAGAGACAAAATGTGGATTTTAGTAAAAAAAAAACATCCTCGCTACACCAGAATAAGCAAAATGCGGATTTTACTAAAAGAAAAAAAAAAACCCGCTACCTCAAAACACAAAATGCGGATATTAATAACAAAAAAAAAAAACACCTCAAAACAAGAAAAATGTAAATAAATAAATGAAATACGTCCCGCTTCGCCAAAGAGAAATATAAGGATTTTGTTAAAATAAAAAAAATAGGGTACAATGATATAAAAATGACTAGTTTCTATTAATCCTTCCAAAACCTAAACATTTTTTTTCGGTATTTACAGTAATTGTAATACTTTATTATAATCCAAAGCGTGTATACATTACGACAGAATAATGCCAAGTTTATATAATGTGCATATAAATAACTTTTAAGTTTATAAAGTTCAGCACAATGCAAAGGTGTACCGGATAGACACATGGTTAAGCACATTACGATATGATAGTCAAATACGCTATGTAGCCTCAGCCTTACTGATTCAATATATATATATATATATATATATATATATATATATATATATATATATATATATATATGTTTTGGTTTGTTTTACATAAGCATTAATATGTCGCTACTACACACCCATGAGCATGTTTCGGTCAGCCGGTTACAAGTAACCAGATACCTATTCAGGCATGTTACTAACACCTTTATCTCTCTCAAAACCTTATTTCTATCTTTTCACCGCCTGCGCTCTAAAATCCAATTGAAATAAACGAGTCTCGTCTTGAGAAAATCCCATGCTTTTTATATCTTCTGAGACTGACTGGCTATTCCTAACTTCAGATTTGTTGGAAAAATAGCTTGATCATTTCACCGCTCCAGAAAATAATTAACTATCGACGCAATTCTCTACCTATACAAAGATCAAATACGTCATAAGATAAAATACTGTTGCAGTCGCATGGGAGGAGCTGCTAGAACACCATTTTCTGCCTTGACAGGATACTAAGTCGTCTTCGAAATCTAGTGGGTAAATGCCTATTCGCTTCGCTATTTTCTTTTTTCAGATACGAAATATTGCGAGTTTATCTCTGCTCTATCCTTATTCTTCTGGCAGGTGCTCGACTGAGCTTGTATTTATGATCCCGCTTGTAAAACCTTCACAACAGATACACGTCAAGCTACAAAAACTTTGAGCATTTTCCTTAACTCGTTTTAAAATTTTTTGTTAAATAAATTCTTAAGTCGTCATATTAAATAATAAAACTCTACCGGAGTGCCGCCATTAGCGACCATCAAGATGTTATCTCAGAGTCTAACCGACAGTCACTAGCCTTCGTCCTCCAATGGGCTTTGAGCCTTGGTAATCGGTAGCCCCCTATAAAAAAATAAAAACTCGACATCTTTGTGTTCGATATACACTTTACATCTGCTGTCATAAAAGAATCTCTTTCTATTCGTCTCTCTTAGTATTCTCCAATCTTTGCTTCATGTCTCTGACTTTGCAAAAACGAAACGTATTACCGAATTGTCATTTCAATGTTTATTTTTCTTTTTTTAATCAAACGGGGTTAAATGTCTACAGTGTGTCTTTCTCTACTTTCATGACCACTTCAGTTTATGTGAACATACAATTATTCGGAGGATTATAATTCGCCCCAGTCTTGCTTGGATAATAGAGGCTGTGGTTGTTAGGCTGTCCATATTAGCATGAAAAAAAAAAAACCGCGTAAGAAAGCGTATCAAAAAATATGGCTGTCACTGTGTTTATGTTCGTACATATTTTGCCTATTCACAATGAGTGACATCCGTAAATACGCCCAGCATAACGAATAGATTTCTCGTGTGAATGCAATCCGATAACGGGCAAATTATACGAGAACACATGAGGAGGGTTCAAAGAGGATCGAATGCGAGCCAACTTGTAGCCAAAAAGAGAAACATATACAATGAATGAAATATTCGTCATTTTTGTTCTAAATACGTTGCATGTTCAAAAAGTATTCACAGCTTAAACTTTCTATGGCAAATACTACTCTATTTGACAGCCCATTGTTTAAATTCTTTTGCTTAAACTTCACAAGAAACATAAATTTGAAAAAAATAGGTTGAGGATATTGCCAACGCTGTGACAAAGAAAATGGACTCCCTCTTCTGTTTTAGAAAAATTACTCCTACAATGAATTATATTATATACAAGCGGCTGCGCCGCATCGGCACACACAAGTCAAACGCAAAATCGAGTACACTCAACATCAAGTACATTCAACATCGTCTTACCAACAACGCTTACCTTGTGAACTCGGAGTATGGGAAATTCCCATATGCACAAAACAAAATCACTGAAAAAAAAATAAAATACCCTAACTAAGAATAAGGATAATGAATAAACTTTGGGTAAAATCATGGTTAAAATTATTAGCAACTTGCCAGGATTTGAACCTGGAATCTTTTTATCCGTAGTCAGACGCGTTACCCATTGCGACACGAAAGATGTTACCACGACTGTATACAGACAGTTCTAAATTCCGTTGACATGGGCAGATAACTTTTTCGACAATTAAACGAAACGGCCCAAACACCCGAATTTCGGGCTTTTTCTGTGACTCGGCGCTGTTCGTTACGAATCATATATAGATAAGGACAATCTGAGGACTCACACCTTTTAGGGAAAAAGAGAATTTTCCAATTGGGTGCATCCGTTCAAAAATTTTATTGGTATATATACACACACGCATAAATAAATAAACACTTAGAATGCTATTAATAGTATAGATTTACACCATAAAAATTCGCCAATTCATATCTGGGCAAGGTCGTCTATCACTTGTCTCTTCCTCTTAGAAAAGCTCCAAAAAAGTCTAAGATTTTGTAGGCCCCTCACTATCAGCCATGTTCTAGCATCTTCTGACTCCTCGACACACCTACTCTCGACTAACCAAACTAGCAAGAAAATCCGACAGCTTCACTGCTGAAGTCCATAGTTGTCAGAAAGCATTCTAATAATAGTTTCTTTCATGAAACTGCAAGATCTCAGAATTGCCTCTCTTTTTGTTTAAAAAAAATAAAATTTACATCTTTAGACTCCAAGTCTGGTTGTTTTCGTTTTACAGCATATCAACCCTTTTCGGGTTATTTAATGCCGAATCCAAGGATTTTGAAGAATTTTTTAAAAATAGAATATATTTGTTTTCAAAACGGTTTCTATTTAAACCATAGTTGGGACCCTAGCAGGTACTATCACTCCGAATCAGAGTGGACCTGGGAGCAATGGTAATTAAAGGTTGGCTCCACACTTCTCAAAGCCCGCAAGCTGGAGCCTCACCACTGGATATAGTTTAAGCTCATATCCAGGCCAGACTTCAGGTCTAATTCCCCCAATATATATATATATATATATATATATATATATATATATATATATATATATATATATATGTATGTGTGTGTGTGTGTGTGTCTTTCTGTTAGCTTTTGTGTTAATGTTTTTGTGGATTTCTTTAGGGTCACGTTTTCGTTATTTTTTTTTTCATTTAACAGAGATTATATATTGAGTTCGGAAATCATCGGAATTGAAACCCTGTATAAATCTTTTGTTGCTGTATATTTCTACATTTCGCGCACTTATAAAACCAAACCCCGTCATGGGTTTACTGCTTCTATCTACTTTACCAACAGCTTCATATCGTGCATTACCTATACCATCACGTGACTGGACACTAATATACCCGCAATCACTCCTCACCTACTCGTTTAGTTATCCATTAAAATACAAAAGAATACGCATTATTTTCCTTATTTGTAAATATTCTACGGTGCTCCATCATGTCAAAATATGTCAAAAGAAAAAACATATCTTTAAAAAGATTTTCTTGTCTTCTTTGATTGTATAATTACTATTTTTTTTTGTTTTTATTTCGTACGAGCTTCCCTTATGTTTGAACCACATATTTACAGACTCTTGTACTACGACACGACATTACGTAGCCTCATTTGTTTTTGTATTACCTATTCATTTAAGAACCTTTCTTTGAGGCCATGCCCATTACATACCGATCGCCTTACCTTCATACTACGTCTT
The DNA here is from genome assembly GCF_053919585.1 of Euprymna scolopes. Classification (NCBI taxonomy): domain Eukaryota; kingdom Metazoa; phylum Mollusca; class Cephalopoda; order Sepiida; family Sepiolidae; genus Euprymna; species Euprymna scolopes. The sequence continues at coordinate 109,776,604 of NC_136493.1, read as the reverse complement.
TACATACGAGTCTTGCTTATTTTTGACATCAAGGGTGTACGTACTCGTTTCTCCTGTGTTTAGTCTTGACATACGAGGCTCAATTATTTTTGAGACCACGTTTTTATCTACTAGTAATTCCTATCTTTCATACTGTATGCATTCGAATACACCTTGCCTTTGACACAATGGCGTTAAACTATGCAATTACAGTTTGAACAGTCTATACATGAAAATAACTTGAACGAACTGATTGTAATCGAAGGCCACAAGAATGTTCATTCACTGACCTATAGAAGAAGAAACTGTCGCTCTCCTTACATTACTTAAACTACTCTTTACAATAGTTAATGATCAGAGAATTAATATTATTTATACATTTCATATAGCTCATCTCAAAATTAAACCCGAGTGTCCTTGACTATCAGCGAACACTATCATGCCAAATAGACCAGCCATAAAAAAGAGTGTAAACATTTATTGTGAAATAAATATATATTATTATATATTATATATTTATTATATATTTCTATCGATCCGGTAGATATCTCACTGCTGATGCAATCCTCTATCTATATAAGAGCCAGGTACGTCTAAGGATGGAATACGGTTGCCACATCTGGGCAGGAGCTGCTAGAGAGGACTTGTCCTGCCTTTATAGAGTTCAAAATAGACTTCGTAGCCTCGTAGGAGATGTCCTTTTCTCTTCCCTGCAACCTCTATCTCACAGAAGAGATGTTGCGAGTTTGTCTCTGATGTATCGTTATTTTCATGGAAAGTGTTCGACTGAGCTTCAGTCTATGGTCCCCCCCCCGTCGCCTAACTTTCACAAGAAACACTCGTCTAGCTGTAAACACTATCAATAATTCCCCCCACTCTTTATCTGTGTCTAAACCTAAACGTAGATTCCATGAATAAAGCTTCTTTCTTAGAACTGCACGCCTGTGGAATTGTCTTCCGTTTTCCTGCTTTCCGGCTTACTACAATATGGTTGTGTTCAAGTCTAATATAAATAAGTTCTTGATGAGCCGTTCCATATAAGGTATCAAATTTACCAAATTTTCATTACTAATTATTACTATATTGTCCAATTTATACGGTACACTCTTTAACCCTTATCCTCGAGTGGCCTCTTGGCCTTGATAATGTGGTGATGCCTATGTAAAAAAAAAATTCTCAATGATGTTTTACTTTACATAAAACGTCGTTTTCTTTACATAATAATTTTGAAGTTCGAAATCAGATTAGATATGTAAAAAAAAAAAAAACCTAGCAGGCCTCCCAGCGTTGCTCGATCGAAAACTACTCTTAAATATGATCGAAAGCAAACAATATACCTAGACAGAGTTATTCATTACCATCTGAGCTAAATCCATGTGCACAGAATCTTAAAAGAAAGCGCTGTTGAACGTATAAATATACATTTGCCCTTGCTTAGAAGAGATATTTAGTCGACTTATGCCTGCCAAGTAAGCATATTTCAATTTTGAGTCGTTTACATATATGTCTAATTACTAAAATTATAATCGAATCTTTTGCCACAGGTCCAAAACGCCTATATATAAAGGGTGTAAACAGAACATTGAAAAAGTAGTTTGATACAGACGGACAACATCATTTAAATATATATATATATATATATATATATATGTATATATATATATATATGTGTATATATATATATATATATATATATATATATATATATATATATATATATATATATATGTAATGAACATTTAAATTAAAATGTTTAAAATTCAACGCTATTTCACATGGTTAATGGTAGCCGAATGGATACGGCCTCCGCTAATCGAGCCAGAGATGTCTCGTGTCGCGGGGTTCGAATCGTTCGACTGGTAGTAATCGTGACACCCTGCACTGAAGAATCCCGAAAGGATGAAACACTAGTGTCTGTAGGTATTTAATTATTATAGTAAAAAAAAAAAATTATATATATATATATATATTATATTTAAAAAACAAACAAAACAATAAAAATACAAACTGAGCGAATCATATTGTGTATTTTCATATGGGTTACAACTGTTTTGTGACGATTCAAATTATTTAAAACATTATGCCATCCAAAAATACACCAAAAGATCATCTCTTAGACGGTGAAATACTCTATTTAATATACATGTGAACACATTTAATATATAATGTATTTCATCGTCTAAAAAGAGGTTGTTTTGGAATATTTTGTAATGACATAAAGTTTGAAATTGTCCAAAGGGTTACGAAAAAATTGTAACGTATATAAAAATATGATGCTCTCATTTTGATTTTTATTGTATTCGTTTTGTTAAAATATTATATAATTAATTTATTCTTTGCATATTTATTTAAATATTTTCTACGTGAATAAAATGAAGTCAATTAAGTTAACTTAATTTTATGCACGTAGAAAATATTTAAATAAATATGCAAAGAATAAATAATTACAAATAAAACGTCCCAAAAATGTGGAGGCGACTATAATATAAACAAATGGCAGATAAGCTATCCCTTTAAAGCACTCAGTGAGTGATAAAAACAAAAAAAAAATGGGATTGCTTATAAAAAATAGATAATTATATATATATATATATATATATATATATATATATATATATATACTTCATTTACTCACATAAAATTAATATACAAAAGTATAAATTTATTCGTAAACGTAAAGTATTTACTTAAAAATGCTCAATACGTAGGTAGAGTTAGTTAGTAATTTATAAAATATATATGGCGATTAAGCTACACGAAATATTCCGCGTTTCATCCACTCTAGGATTCTTCAGGCTTATATATGTAAATACTGAAAATATATGGAATCTCGATTATAAAAAAACTAATAATCATGAAGATTAAAAATTGAATCAATTTATTTTTACTTAAATTTTTATTGGTATATATGAACATTACCGAACTTCATATATTTTAATTTCTTGAGAATTTTGCTCTATTAAAGATATATAACTTTTGATCTATTATATATATATATATATATATATATATATATATATATATATATATATATATATATATATATATATATGAGGAAACTTTGTTTGTTAAAAACACTATATGTAAAAATTATTGTCCGTAGCTTGTTGTCTACCACAATAAAAACATTGTTTTCCGAAACGATCGTACAAATTATTGATTTTGTTGTTGTTCCTTCTTATGAAACGGATTTTTAATTTAATTCTAATTTGATTTTTAAATCATCAATCACATTACTAAATATTAAATTAGCTCAAGGATATTTACCTATCGAGCTTATTATATATCTAAATTACAACGACCACTTTTTCTTTCCCTGTATTTTAATTAAACTAGTAATTTTACTATTACATTCAAATACACTCTGCTCTTTAGACTATTGTTCTAATCTCCTTTAAATATATATATATGTATATATATATATATATATATATATATATATATATATATATATATATATATATATATATATATATACTAGCAAAAGTACCCGTCGTTGGACTCTGATTTATTAAAGTATAAAGGTTATGAAAAGGAAGGGTTGTAAAGAGATAGCTTCGAATTCGAGAGTATCAAAACCAAAGCAAAATATGATGAAATTAAAAATAAAGCAGATAAACCCCATAATTTATTATATCATACCTTTTCACACTGAAACATTTATCACAATATTCTGTAGATCTATATTAAAAATCGTTGTTAAACTATTGTGACATATTTCCATTCTATTGAGATCAGGCGCGAACGAACACCCAATAATTTTATTATACCATATATCTTCAAAGTGAAACATAATTATCAAAGTATACTCACGCAGACAGATATAATTTTTTTTATTAAAGTTTGTGCCTATTTCCATTTCATGGAGGACAGACGCGAACGCAGACCCCACAATTTTATTATACCATCCTTAGTTAAGTTAAAATATACTTATAAAATTAGCCTTATGTACATCTATATCAAAAACACTTGTAAACGTTTTTTTTTTAATTTTTAATTTTTTTTATTTCCATACTTTGTGGACCAGGCGCGAACGCAGGCCCCATAATTTTAATGAACCACCGTTCTGCCAGATCAAACACACACATTCCTGTGTCTCGATACATCTTCTATCATTATAATGTAATCAGTTTTTTAAAATAGTCAACCATATAGGACCGTATTCGTGGCCAAACACACACATACACACACACACACACTCACACAGACATTCAGCTTTATATTATAGATATTGTTAAAAATGGATAAGATTCTTTTTTAGAAATATCTACTAATAAAAGAATTTGGAAATAAATATGCTTGTTGTTGAAAGAAATAAAACTATCAGTAAAAAGTTATTTTAATCCAATCGCACCTCGTACCTAGGCGGTTTGAGGCGGCTTCCTGTGCAACATTCACAAGCGTTTCGCAGTTCCATACATTGCAAATGGAGATGACGACGTTAGGCTTGTTGCATCACTTGCATCACTTTAAGGGAGGTGTCAACGTCCTCATATATACAGCGACTGGTATTCTCAATTGGTCAACCAACTGATATTGGCGAGACTCAACATAAACTGCGCATTTAGAAAAGAGAAAAGTATAATTAAAGGAAACATGTGTCTACATTCATCAAGGTTTCAAACAAAATAAGATAAATCGTATAATGATGGGAGCTGTCTTGAAAATAAAAACAAAAGGGCAATCAACTAGCGTTTATGAAACGTCCACGTCTTCTGCTCGTTTGAACACTTTAGATTAAAAATGGGGTCAGAGATGAGTCCGTGGCCGGGTTCGGATCTCCCGACCCGGTGTAATTGTCATCCCCTACACTGAGGGTTGTGTAAGAATAAAAGAATAAGTATTATTTAATTATATATATATATATATATATATATATATATATATATATAAAATATATTTGTAGTCATCGACATACAGTCCTGTTTCGTTGTATCACAACTCATCAGTGCCGCTATTATATTATATTAATACAGACATACACACGCATATATCTATGTGTTAGTATATGTATATTAATATTAATATAAACAAATGTACATTATCTCGAGACTAGATATGCTAATATCTTGGAAAAGTGGTTGATCAAAATAAGAAATCCTCGTCAGAGGGCTTAATAAATAATTCATTTTTTTTTCATTTGAGGACTGGTTTTGTCTGTGGAAATAAACCTTTTATTAAGTCAGCTGACGAGAACTTCTGGTTTTTACCGATCTTTTATCCGTAATATTAGCATCTCTAGTGTCTCTACTATATGGAATTTTTTAATATATTAAAAAATATATCTTGCTCCTCTTTTATTGAGGACTATAAATAACCTCGTTAAATTTATTTGTTATTCTTCTTGAATATCTTTCACCTAATAAATAGACACACACACACATTACTATATACGAGAGAATATGTGTGTGTATATATATATTATATCTATAACATGAACATATGTATATATATAAATATATTTATAAATATATATATGTGTGTGCGTGTGTGTGTATGTGTGTCTATTAATATACAAGCTAGAATATATATGCATATATATTCATGTATTTCTCTTTCTCTTTCTATATATATACATTCACAGATTCAGCCACTCTGATGAGTCGTAGACGACGAAACACGTGTCAGTGGATAATTATATTTTAAACTAATATATATATATATATATATATATATATATATATATATATATATATATATATATGCCGCTCCCCATTTAGGGGGTACCAAATTGGTCAAAGGGAAAATTATTCCCAACTCGCATTTAGGTAAGAATGCACTTTCGTATAAATAATTGAATTCGTTCAAAGATTATCGCTAACAAAAACAAATAAAAACATATACATTCACAGATATATATATATATATATATATATATATATATATATATATATATATATCTATACATATATATATATATATACGTGTATGTTCACACATACATATATAAATGTATTTATATATGTGTGTTTATATATGCATATATATTCGTATGCACACACGCATATATTTATACATAATATATGTGTACACATATATAAATATATTCACGCACAAAAACACACATCCACCTCTCCGTATTATATATATATATATATATATATATATATATATATATATATACATATATATATACATATACATATATATATATATATATATGCGTATTTATGCATAGGGCGGCTACTTGCAGACAGAAAAGTGTTTCTCTTTTTTTCCGATTGACATCCTGTCAGCTATTTATGAGTGTTATGAGTCGACGTGAATGCTTTCAAGGCGATGTTGATTATTTATGGTCGATTTGAACATGACTTACCTGCGTTTTTAATCCTTTAAGGGACACAAGACACTTTTATTGGCTCTAGCGAATTGTTGAAAGGGTTCAGTGAATTACAAGAGGCCGGCCAAGTAGATTATTGTTCAAAGAACAACCAATTTTATGTCTACCCTTTTTATTTTTTTTTTAGTTTTTCCTTTGTTTTGTTGAGCTGTCTATGGGATTACTTACAAATCGTAGGCATACATTCCGAAATTTTTTGTAACAAAAACATTCATATAACAATAAAATAATCTGCTTATGTATTAAGTATAGTATATGTTGTGGTCACACACACACACACACACACACACACACACACACACACACACACACACACACACACACACCCACACACACCCACACACACACGCACACACACATACACACATACACATATATATATGTGTGTGTATGTGTGCGTGTGTGTATGTGAGTGTACAAATATGTATATATTTATATAAAGCAATGTATATATTTATTATTTATGCAACGATTAATCGGAATCAGAATCGAGAATCGCAAAAATCAGAGATTTATGGGGTATCGGAATCGGAAACATTTGAGCGTAATTTCCGATGCCAAAATCGGTTCCTTTTTTTACATAGGCATCACCACTTATCAAGGCGGAGAGACAACTCGAGGATAAGGGTTAAAGAGTGTAAAGTAGACAATTGGACAATATAGTAATCGTTAGTAATGGAAAATCGGTAAATTTGTTAACTTAAGTGGAACGGCTCATCAGAAACTTGTTTACGTTAGACTTGAAGACAATCAGATTGTAGTCAGCTAGAAAGCAGGAAAAAGGAAGACAATTCCACAGGTATGCAGTTCTAAGAAAGAAACTTTGTTCATGGAATATGCGTTTAGGTTTAGGCACAGATAAAGAGTGGGGGGAATTATTGATAGTGTTTTCAGCTAGACGAGTGTTTCTGGTGAAAGTTTGGCGAGGGCGGGACCATAGATTGAAACTCAGTCGAGCACTTGCCATGAAAATAACAATAAAGCAGAAACAAACTCTCAAAATTTCTTCTGTGAGATAGAGGTTACTGGGAAGAGAAAAGGACATCTCCTACGAGGCTCTTTTTTATTTTATTTGTGTTTAAGAAACATCTTCCACTGCTGGAAGATAAAATAAAATAAATCTTTTTTATTGATTTAAACTTCTCGTAAGACTAAAATCTCTGCATCACCCTCTCAAAGATGTGTTTTTTACGTTTGAGAAAATATATGCACATCTAAGATATGTTTTTACAGTAATCGGGACAAAATAACAATTTTATAGTTAAATATTTAGAGATTTATAAAGAATCGGAACCGGTAATTGTATCGGAATCAGGAAAAATATCGAAATCGTCCCATCACTAATATTTCTATAATACAAAGTATATTAAGTTAATGCAGAGGGAAAATTGACGTTAGAGTAAAATCCTTTAGTGATTCGTCTATGCTCACACACATACACACATACACACAGAACGCCCCGTACCGACATGTCCTTGGGTCTCTTTCTTTCTTAAAAAAAAGATTATATTATCGAAATATCCAAGATATACAGGTACAGTAAGACCATTTTTCTTATTTGTATTTGTGGTTTATCTGGAAAATAAATGGATGTATAAAGATATAAAAAAAGAAACTCTACAAGACCCTCTTTCGTTTGCTCCTTTTTGTTCATTCGTCACAAATTCTAACACCAGCACTACTACAGCAAACTACCTTTCCATCTTAACTTGATTATTTAAAGTTAATTGATCTTTCAAATAAGTAAGTTGCTCTGCTCAACCGTATATATTTCACCCAAACCTCTGGCCTTGATGTAAAGGAGACTAAACCTGATCTGAAATAACAGCAAAGGCGAAACTTTATTCCAAATATTCCTCATATATTATATCTCCCCTCATTTGGAAATAGGATACGATTATGAATATGAATGGACCAAATAGGGGAGATATAACATATGAGAAATATTTGGAAGCAAGTCTCCCTTTGCTGGTATTTCAGATCATTTGAAAGCATAGCATCAAGTTTTAGTCTCCTCTGCATCCAGGCCAGAGATTTTGGAGAAATATCAGATATTTTGTAATTCATATGCAAAACTAGGAAAACAATGTGCAGTATATTTCCACATAAAATAATACTTTAAAATTACCACGATTATAAGTTTTCGAGGGTGCTGAAAACGGAAACAACAGTTACAATCCCAGGAAAACGAGTTATTTCAATGAAATGAATAAATATGTCATAAAAGAAGAATAACACAACATGTCAATAGTGATGAAATTTAACATGATGTTTTCGTCTTCTTTTTATTTTTCGATCCCATTTGACTGGGGATCAACTTGTCTTTGGGCTACTCTACTGTTCGAAAAAAAAAACAATTTTCATTATCTCAGCTGCTTTGGAAACTTTCCAACTGGACTATATGCATCATTACACTAGGCTTAATTTGGGACTCCATTCTCTCTAATTAACTACTTTCGCCTTTTGGATTACCTTGAGAGAATTTTCATGCAAGCTGAAATATTATGCGCAGTTTGTTTTTATATTTTTTTTTACATATCCAACATTTTTTCACTTGTTTTTCTTGGCAATTTACGACTACAATTAACTGTGGTTTCACTTAATGCCATAACTAGCAAATTCTAGCATTGCTACAAATATAATTTGCTGATTTCCTTCTGTCCTTTGATGAGAACTATAGCAAGAATAGCATTCTTTGAAACTCCGCGGAATAAGGACTTTGTAAATTGTTTTTTGGTGTATTCAGTCGAACAAGAAATGTTGATTGTGAAGTGCATTTTAATTTTCTTTCTCTTATAATTAGCTCTACTCTCTATTTCGTATTGAGCTTTTTTATTCGGTTGGGAGTAAATTATCTACATATAAATACTGGTATTAATATTAGATTGAAATTTACCATCGAGTATATCAGGTAAACTTACATCCTTTTGATTTCATTACTTATATATATATATATATATATATATATTATATATATATATATATATATATATATATATATATATATATATATATATATATATATACGCCAACAATGCTAAAATGTTGAAAGTGTTGGCTTAATTATGAATTTCTGTATTTTTCGATTTTTTTTTATGATTTGTTTTTTGGCACACGGAATTTTAATTGCCTCTCCTGAATAGTCTGAAAACGTTCTCGCGTTTCACAACTACTTTTCAAAATATACGTCTCTTATCTAAAGTTTGTTTTTCTAGTAGATGATGGTTCTACGCGGAATCGAGAATGTTTGTATCACATATGGATCTTATACAGGGTTACCCCCCAAAAAGGGCCCAACTCTAATTAGGCCCCGTTTCTTAGTGTTTTGTCCGAATGAAATGAAACTTTAATCATAACTAGTTTATTATATTCTAAACATCACATCAAAACACTAGGGTCTTTTTTCTCCGTTGACTGTAAAATGCTCTGACAAACTATTGAATGTCCTCTGTTTTTTTTTTGGGGGGGCGGGGTCACCCTGTATTATTCTTATCACGAAAAATCATGAGAAAGCTGAAAAGCGTAAATAATTAATCAGCAACTTTTTGTTATTATTAATAACGTTTTCAAGATGAAAAGAAAACGCCGTATAAACACATACACACACACACCCACTATATATATATATATATATATATATATATATATATATATATATATATATATATATATATATAAATATAAAGGGTGAGAGATTAATAATTGTAAAATCATTAATCAACTTTTCATAAGAGGAAACATGACAAGATCAAATTTATATGTACGTTCATTTCAGAAAAAAAAAAATTATACACATAAAACCATTGAGAAATAAGTACAATATTTCTGGATATCGTGTCCTCATGAGGATAAATAAGGGAAGGAGGGAGAAGACATCAAAGTTAAACCATTTATGCTTATGAGGAGAAGATATCCAGAAATATTTTACTTACTTTTTTGGTTTCATTCGTAAATATCGAATAAATAGACGGATATCATTTCCGAAACGATCGTGCATATAATTTTCATTTTATTATGATTGCCCCCTATGAAAACTGATTGATGATTTCACAATTATTTATCTCTCCCCTTTCAATTTATATGGCTGTTTTAATTTTTGAGTGTATATCCGTTGATATCTTATACGCTTTTATATAGAATGACGTTGTTATCGGTTGCTTAACTGTGACTAACTGTGTCAGGTATATACTCGAGATTAAAGACAATAATAAGAATATTCTGTTACTATAGTCCTAGTAATTACACCTATCGAGTTTATCGTAACTGCAAACTCCGAAAACAGCACTTTATTTTACTGAGGCTTTGCTCATTAAGACCCTGTCTATTGCACACAATATATACAGTGTGTCCACAAAGTCTGGCTACATTATGTAGCCAGACTTTGTGGCACCCTGTATATATATATATATATATGAATGTATATATATATATGAATGTATATATATATATACATTCATATATATATACATTCATATATATACATTTATATATATATATATATTCATATATATATACATTCATATATATATACATTCATATATATATATACATTCATATATATATACATATACATTCATATATATATACATATATACATTCATATATACATTCATATATATGTATATACATTCATATATATATACATCTATATATATATAATTCATATATATATACATTCATATATATATATATATATATATATATATATATATATATATATATATATATATTACAGGGAGAAAAATAGACACTAAAAATAGTAAAAAGACTATTCGACTAAAATAAAAAAGAACCTCTAATTCTAATGACTCCATTTATCCTTTTAAAAACTGTAATAAAATTTTGTACCACAAAAAAAACTTTTTAAATATATATATATATATATATATATATATATATATATATATATATATATATATATATATATATATATATATATATCTTCTTCTATATATCTATAAAAGTGAACGCGTCTGTGTGTCTGTGTACATTTACCTTCGCAATAACTTTGTCAATCTTCAATCTACAGACTCGAAATTTGATAAACAGGGTACTGAGATTTGGAAATCGATGTGATCGGTTTTCGGCCAAAATTTTGGCTGTAAAGGAGTCCAAATTCAACGATTTGACCTTTGAGAACTTTACCAAACTCCTCCCACAATTTGGGGTCTAAAGACTTGAACATGGATCTAACTTAATAACTCGATTTGATCCCAAAACAATAAATGTTAAGGGTCATAATAGGGGTCACATTAAAAAAAAATTACCGTTTTTTTTTTTTTGCTCAGCACACACCTCCAAACACCCGGGCAACGCCGGGCTGAAAGGCTAGTATATATATAAAAAGTTACAAGGTAGGATATTTGGTGTATCTTGAATAGTATGTGACTAATTCCTCGGGCAGTAAATAGGTTTCGAGCAGTCAACGTCGGATATATACAGCAATATATATATATATATATATATATATATATATATATATATATATATATATATATATATATATAAGAAGTAGTTAAGAAAACATGTTAAAAACACTTTGAAAAAGAGTTAAAAACATATTTAATTTTAAAAAGGAAACATTAAATAAGTGGTTAATAGTCCTTAATCCACGGAGTTTCGAAGAAATACTTTCCGTCTCATCAGAGGGTAGGATTTAGCAAAATGCGGGATCGGATTCACGTGAATTTATATATATATATATATATATATATATATATATATATATATATATATATATATATATATATATATATAGTAATTTATAAAATATATATGGCGATTAAGCTACACTGAATATTCTGCGTTTCATCCAACTATAGGATTCGTCAGGCTTATGCGCATAAGCCTGACGAATCCTATAGTTGGATGAAACGCAGAATATTCAGTGTAGCTTAATCGCCATATATATTTTATAAATTACTAACTAGCTCTACCTACGTATTGAGCACTTTTGAAGTAAATACTTAAAGTTTACGCATAAATCTATACTTTCGTATATTAAATTTATGCGAATAAATAAATGAAGTAGTTATATATATATATATATATATATGTATGTATATATGTATGTATATATGTATGTATGTATAATATATATGTGTATATATATATATATATATATATATATATATAGATATACAAGAGGTATCTTTATGCTTACTTATTGAGTAATTCGTAAACTAAACTTAAATACTCTTCTTACACCTGTTATTATATAAAAAGATTAATTTTATCTTTTTCATTTTCTTCTTTATAGTATTGATTTTTATAGGTACCTTTTTATTTCATCTTATTCAAAATAGCAATGTTTATCTTAATTATTTATTGTTTATTTTATTTATGATTACCATAATTAATATGCTACCCCCAGCACAACAAAGCACTATTTGAACGAGTAAGCTGTTCTGAACGCACACATACCAAGTCGATTTGCAGCAACTTGATGAGTTAGCGAATCGAGTGGGGCCACAAGACTGACGCTACCTCTGGAGTGAGCAGTTGTTGTTGGGGGGGAGGGTGAATCGAAGGACCTGCAAAGAAAACAAACGGCAATAAAGGGTTAATAGAGATCAAATAAGAAGATCAGGAAGCATGGATCAAAACCTGTTGTCACTTGGCCGCCATGTCAGCATCCCCAAGCCTAACCCCAAAAACCTTAACGTCATGCGCTGGTCGTCCTGGTCATTGAAAATGTCAGTTACTTGCCAAAACAAATATTTAATTCCCTCTAAATTGGTCAAAGTGACAACCGGCATTTTCATCAGCAACTAAAGTGACCTTTCATGTCCGGAAAATACTATTATTTTCGTTCTCACAATGATAGATGTTAAGGAAAATCCATGCAATAACGTGTGCGCGCACACACATACACACACACACATACACACACACGCACACGCACACGCACACACACAAGCGCGCACATACAGTGTAATTTAATGTTTTAAAGGATACATTGAGAATGTTCAATTAGATTTGCAAGACCATATACACGTTATATATCATTTATATTGACTGTATTATATTAACCTTGCTTCATGCTAGTCATGGCATAGTATATTTTCTCTCCTCTAAAAAACTTTAATTTTTTTTAAATTTTCTTGCCTGATGAGATCTATTATGATCGAAATGGTCTGCACATCGTAGTTAGATATGACTGTATTTACACGAAGAATAATAAAAACTATAATTGGCTCGCTTTGATTGAGCACTATCAACGACCCTGGTTGGAATTCAATTATTCTCAATTTTTGGATATTTTTCTCCCTGGAATATATATATATATATATATATATATATATATATATATATATATATATATATATATATATATATATATATATGAGAGAGAAAGAGAGAGAGAAATAGAGGGAAGAGAGAGAGAATAAGTTAAAAAGAGAAAGAATAATATATATATATATACATATATATATATATATATATATATATATATATATATATATATATATATATAAACGTGAAAGTGTATGTCTCTGTCTGTGTGTCTGTCTGTGTACATTTCCCTACACAATAACTTTGTCGATTTTCAGTCTACAGATTCGAAATTTAATATACAGGGTATTGAGATTTGGAAAATCATTGTAGTCCGTTTCGGCCAGAAATTTGGCTGTTAAGAGGTCAAGGTTTAACGATGTGACCTTTGAGAACTCTACCAAAATCCTTCGTCAATTTTAGGTATAAGCAATTGAAATTTTAGATATAGGTTCCTTGGACATGGATCTTACTTAATAACTTGAGTATAGCCCCAAACAGAAAATGTTAAGGGGTCATAATAGGGGTCAAAGTTAAAAACAAAATAAACTCTGACTATCTACCAAATTTCTGGTTTAAACATATAAAAATTTACAGAAAGAGTATTCAGTTTAATCGGTTTGGGTCGAAAATTTGAGCCAACAATATATAAATGTATGTATGTATGTTTGCATGTCTGCCTGAAACTTTCGATAGAGGTGGCGGATTTTCACAAGATCAGTATCGTTTTGAAGCTCAACCCTCCAGACGACAAATACCGAAAAATTGGCGAAAAACATTCATATATTCACCTTCAACTTGGCAATTTTCTACAGGGAGGGGTCGCTTTTTTCGCCGTTTTTTTTTTTTTTCGAAAGTCATCCCCTCTTTTCGATTGTCTAGCCTTAATTTAAACCTACGTAACTTCCGGTTTGGCGGTGGTCGTAACAGCAACGACGTTAAGTTTTTTTCCGTTCTTTTCCTCCTTCGCGGCACGGGTTCGAGACTGCCTTTCTACTACCACATTTTTGGTCAACACACACCAAACACCCCGGCAACGCCGGGCACCCATGCTAGTATATAATACACGTATATAATATATATATATATATATATTTATATATATGCATATATAATATATAATATATATATAATATATAATATATATAATATATATATGATATATATATAGTTTATATAATATATATATATATATATATATATATTTATATATATATATATATATATATATATATATATATATATAATCAGTATTTAATGAGGACATATTTTTAGCTTTATTTTTCCACACTTTTAATTCATACAGAGCAAGAATGAATGGGTACTTGTAAAGGAGGCCACATTTTATAGTCTGTCAATTAAAAATACGATTCATACCACGAAATGAGTTTTATTTTTCGGTCATTATTACAGGAAGAATGTTTTTATATGATTTGTTTTCTAATAAACACAGCATAACTGCTTTTTAATGAACCGTAGCGGAGTTAGTCATTATAGTACTAATAAGAATAGTAAGTGAAAATTGCCAGTCAGAATCAAGATTTAATGTGTTAGGTTTAAAGCCAACCCTTGTTTTAATTTAAGCCGAGATAAAAAAAAAACAAACAAAAAAACAATCAACTTCCGTTATTTATCTCTTCCTCATCAGCAAGTCGTACGCCATGAAGAAGAGAGGATATTAATTTCTTTCCCATAGCGAAAAATGTAACACTCATGACGGAAAGATGGGAAAAAGTCAGCGTCTCAGAAGAGGGACAGCCCATTCTTATAAAAAGATTCTCCTGCAGCCTCTTCGGCATTCCCCGGCAGAAGCACCACAGCCGATTAGCAATAAACTAACTCTTTGTCAAAGAGAATAGCTTTGGATTATTTCAAATGATAAATAGCAATTTCACTAACTACGGTGTTTTATGATTGAAAGTAAATAGGACTGTGTAGTCACTCAGAAAAAGATTGTTTCGTAGTATCACACGTTTTATTATGTCTAGACAGGCAACCCATTAAAGTCAGGATCGAACTTTAACCAATATTTCGACAGTTTGACATTCTAACTTACTAAATGAGTCGCAAGGAGTGCATGCCTGTCTCTGTATTCTTTACTCTATTCTAATTCCTACTTATATTCGCAAATAATAATATTAAGTATATATTTTTTCACTATCGAGTTAAATAGTGCGCAATGTGCGAGTTTAGCTTACAAGTCGTATGGATATGTAAATATGTTAAGTAAATTATGCCACAAAACAGGTTTTGTGTTTCACACCAGGGAGGGATCTCATCGAACTAACTGCTTATTAACTTTCTACGATACCTTTCTATAAGTACATCGACTTACATTAAACATTTACCGCTGTCAATTGAATTAGATGAATTTTCTTGTCGATACAAGAAATTACATCACACGCTTATTCATGGCTATCGACCAATAAAAGTTCTCCAGTTGTCCATTAAAAGTTGCCAACATTTTATTTTTAAGTAGGTAAAATTTTATATATATATATATACATACATACATATATATATATATATATATATATATATATATATATATATATATATATATATATATATATAGTAATTTATAAAATATATATGGCGATTAAGCTACACTGAATATTCCGCGTTTCATCCACTCTAGGATTCTTCAGGCTTATGCGCATAAGCCCAAAGAATCCTAGAGTGGATGAAAAGCGGAATATTCAGTGTAGCTTAATCGCCATATATATTTCATAAATTACTAACTAGCTCTACCTACGTATAAAGCACTTTTGAAGTAAATACTTAAAGTTATACTTTTGTATATTAATTTTGTGTGAGTAAATGAAGTAGATATATATATATATATATATATATATATATATATATATATATATATATATATATATATATATATATATATATTATAATATACGAATTAAAAGTTCACTTGCGCTAGGGAAACGTACACATTTTAATAGCATACGGATCGTCAACTCTATCCACGTATTTAAGCTGTTGCAGTGAATACTAAAAATTTATACATCCTTTTAATTCCATGCGGATATTTGAAATACGTTGCCATTTTTTTTATTTGCCTTTCTAGTGCGTATTGCATTATATTTTTGTCCTTACCCATTTGGTGCTCCCAAATAGGGGAAAACATATATTAGTTACAGACAGTGCATTAACGTATCTAAACACTAGACGAAAATCGAACGCAGTATTCTCGTTCAGTTCAGCTGCGCTGATGAGTCGCATGACAACGAAACACGTGAGCATTGTTAATATATATATATATATGAACGGATGTGTGTGTGTGTTTATAAACAGGCGGTTTGAGCACTATAAAGTGGTAAACGGATGTTTGTTTAAAGTAGATATTCGGCAGGTTTTTTTTTGCTGGCATCGCTTCCGTGGTCCAGTGGTAGAACTGTCACACTTCTTAGATACCTATGGACGGTTCAGGTTACCACAGTCAAAGTATAAATGATGGAATGCACGAAATACCATTCAACATTTAACGTTCCAGTTCAATCGTTGGCTTGGGAGAGGTGCTAACCTAGCGACACTGACGAGTTGCGATACAACGAAACAGGAGTGTATGTCGATGACTACAAATATATATATATATATATATATATATATATATATATATATATATATATATATATATATATATATAATGCTAGCGGGGAAAGTGCGGCTCGCCCAGTCGTAACGTACGCCTTAATATGTCCAGATTTCGTATATATTTTTATACAGTCGTTATTTCGAAAGTAACAAAAAAAAATATTTGAGTGCCATTAGCTGGAATCGCAACGGAAAGCAAGACTGCAGTATTCGATGCTGGTGACCTTATCACTGTACCAAGGTGACATGTATATGAATGTTTAAAAATAAACATGAATGCACGAAATGTATAATGATTTTTTTTCAATTTTGACCCGTTTTTGACTCTTTAAAACTATTTTAACCAGCTCAAGGCCCATAAAAGAATGGTCCATAAAAAATTCAATCATATGAGACCCCTGGCACCGCTCTGCGACTTTTAGTTTTTACAATATGGAGGCAGACAGACAGACAAACAGACATAGTGGGTTTGACAAATTATATATATATATATATATATATATATATGGCATATCATATACAATATTTATATCTGATATATATATATATATATATATATATATATATATATATATATATATATATATATATATATATATGAGTGTGTGTGGGGGGGTGTACATACATGTATAAATCTCTTTCTTGGGTACATCTGACAAATACAAAACCTTATGGAAATTATAAAAGCATGTATAATTATTGGCGTTATTATATTTTGAATATTGTGACCGGTGCTTCGCTCTTTACTGGAAAATGATAAAACATGAGGGAAATATAGATGGATGTTAAATCTTTCGATTAAAAATAAGGGGTTAATGTGCTTCAACAAGCTTCTTACCAATATTTAGATTAAAATAGATTTTAAAAAAAAAAGCGTGGCCTGAGAAAGACAAAAGTAGATGTGCTGCGCACGTGGCACGAGAGCGACAAGGAAAAACTGACAAAAGCAGAGTATCACGTGATTGACAGGACGAAGTCTTCTTAAACACATTCGAGTACGAGAAATCTTTAAACACGCGACAAGGCGTTATTCTGAAAGCACCTGTGAATAAATGTCTGTTGTTTCAATTGTTGCAGCGTGAAACAGACTGCCAGATGCTGTTGTCAACCCCCAACAAAATATTTCGAGGCCGCATTGGCCGCTAATCAGCCAGCACTATTTAAATATACCGTTCAAGAATTTTTACACCCCAGTTCCAAGTTCTGGTCTCCACATATACCAAAGAAAACATGAACCATAGTCGCTTTCGTCACATTATAAAAGAGTATCATTTACTGCCTGTCCGTATCGTGGAAGACCGTAAATAATGATCATGTCTATCCTCTCCAAGATTGAAGCCGCTTTGAATAATACATTCAGATGTTAAATTGATGTCTTTCTACATTAGTTACACGTTATAATTTGTTAATTTTTCATTGTCACTTTTGCCAATGAATTTGATTTGATTTGAAGATGTGTTGAATGAATGAAGGAATCCCTCTAACAGACAAATTAATATATAAATAAAAAATAATAATAACCGTTATGCAGTGAAGTCTCTCTGTATGACATTCTGTCTATCTGTCCGCCTATCTCTCATCCTCTGTCTCCTTTTCTTCTTATTTCTTTATCTCTTCCTCTCTCTCTCTCTCTTTATTTCTCTCTCCTTCCATTTCTGTCTATCCCCCTCTCTGTATTTCTGTCGCAACTAGTCTAACAAGTATATGCTCCCTCAGTTCATATAGGTTGCTAGGCTCGTAGATCCATTCAAAATATGAAGTGATATTTTTAGAATCATCCAACATATATGCTCATTAATAATTCAAAAACTAGACTCTGACGCACTATGTATATTTATAAATAGATATATGGTTTGAAATAGGACGGAAATCACTCACCGTAAAAACTGTAATTATTTTGGTAAGGTAATGTATTAAAATCGATTTACAAGAAAACTAGCAGGGAGACCCGATGTTGCTGGTGATTGAATGATGATCATCGGATGTTTAACATTTCCATATGTTTTATCATCGATATCGGTTAAATCGCCGCTTTTTTAATCAAATCGATTTTTTTTATGTATAATGACTTGAATTAAAGTTAAAATGCAAAGCCAGGTATCACACTTCAGTTGTGCACTAAACATAAAAATTCGTTTCAAAGAATCTACGGCTGATTTCATACGCATTGCCTTACTGTTTGTGTGGTGATAATGGCTATAATTTAAAATGAATTTAAAATGAAAAAGTCAAGTATCAAGGTGCAATTTTGCTTAAAGCAGAAATATTTATTTCGAACGCGCCCCTGTCATATCAAAGTACCTACTGTTGATCGTATATGTCGGGCCAGTTTGCTTGTGCGGTAATAATAATTCTCAAATGCGCTTTTGATGTTCGGCTGTGTAAGGTGTTAATTTTGGTCCAAATCTCCTGCTTCTTTCTTTCATCAGATTATTTCGATTATCGATTATCGATACTTAGCGAAGACATTCCGATACTAAACCTATCTAAGTATACTGCTAGGCAGATAGCATACTTTCGTGTGAAATGTTATAAAAATCGGCTAGGCCGTTTCCGAGTCAATAGAGAACAAACTCATACTCACATACAGGGACACAAACTTCCTTTTATGTCATAGGAGAGATAGAGATTTAATTAGCTTAGTTCTTAAAATATGAGACTGGAGATCGCAAATTTCCGATCATGATATCCTTTTTATTGTCTGGAATTTATTATTTAGTACTAGCGGGGAAGCACCCAAATTTGCAGCTCATTAAATGCGTTTTATATGTTTCAATTAATGCATATATTCGATTTATTATTTTACTAGTCTGGGTGGCCGGCGTTGCCCGTCTGTGAGAAGGTGTGTGTTGAGCAAAAAAAAAAAAAAAAAAAAAAAAAAAGAAAGAAAAAAGTGGTAGTAGGCAGGCAGGCTCGAACCCGTACTGTGAAGGAGGAAAAGAACGTGAAAAAAACGTGACGTCTTTGCTGTTGCGCCTATCGCAAAACCGGAAGGGACTAAGGTTTAAATTAAGGCTATTCACTCGAGAAGAGGGGATTACTTTCGAAAATATCGGTGAAAAAGCGACCCTTCCCTGTAGAAAAGTGCCTAGTTTAGAGGGAGAGATATTAATGTTTTAAGCCAATTTTTCATTTGTCATCCAAAGGACCGATCTTCAAAACGACACCAATCTCGTGAACATCCATCGCCTGCCGTTTACCAGGCATACATACATACACACACACACACATACATACATACATACATACATACATACATACACTTAAACAGACAGGTGATATTATAGAAAAAAAAAGTGGTAGCAGGCAGGCAAGCTCGAATTCTTACCGCGAAGAAGGAAAAGAACGTGCGAAAAAAGTGACATATTTACCGTTGCGTCTATAGACAAACCGGAAGTATCGAATGTTTAAATTAAGGCTAATCAATCGAAAGAGGGGATAACTTTCGAAAATACCGGCTAAAAAACTGACCCACCCTGTAGAAATTTTCCCCGTTGAGGGTGAAGAAATTAATGTTTTTAGCCAATATGTCGATATTTGTCGCCGACGGGTCGAGCTTCAAAAACAGTACCGATCTCCTGAACATCCGTCGCCTCTGTTGAAAGTTTTCAGCAGGCATACATACATACATGCATGATGATTGCAACGTCTTGTCAGACGAGTTCCACTCCCTCAGACACTGAAAGTTCATGAGCCCGAAAAAAGACATATAGTCCTGCCAGCGAATTCACATGCTCAAGCAGACATGACACTAAAGACGGTCATTGTTATACATACATATATATACACGCACACACATATATACATGCGTACATACACAATACACGATATGCACACATACATATACATACACACACACATGCAAACATAAACAAGACGGTCATTGGTATACATACATATAAATGTATACATGCATACATACATACATACATGTCTATAAGCATACGCTCATATATACCCATATACATACACAATGCATAATACACAAACATACATATACATACACACATTCATACATACACATATACATACATATACATCCACATATACAAATACATGCACACATATACTTACACATACATATACGTACATATATGCACATATATATACACTTACCTACATATACATACACATCCATATATGCATTAATACACATACTCACATACATGCACACATGCAAACACATATACATACACACCTGCATACATACACATACATGCATATACGCACATACATGCATACAAACATTTATAAATGTATATATGTATACACACAAACATATATACATATAGACACATATACATACATATACACATAGATATAAATACATATAAACTCACATGTACATATATAAATATACACACATACATATATAAATATACATACACATATACATACATAGATACATATAGTGATGGCAGAATACTTGTCACATGCATCCAGCATTACAGGCGTACACAGGTCACAGCTTTTTTATCGCCATAGGACTTTTTTCTTCTTGTTATGATAGACAAATACCTGAGGGAGTATCCAAACAAAGATAGTGTTAGAGTTTTAGCTTTGTACGACAGCTAAATCTCTCTCTCGGTTAAAAATGTTGACATCCAGCAACAAGCAAGAGCAAGATAGCCAGCAACAAGTCAAACTGCAGACAAGCTTAATGCGGGCACTTGTCTCCCGCTTTGTTTTTTTTTTAAATAAAAAGTTTGGTTGAGACAAACACTTTTGGAATAGTAACTGACGATGATATAAAAAAAATTCACACATTTCTCCACAAATAAACTCAGAGACTTATAGTCAAAATGTAAACAGTCCACCGACATATATTAAAGACGCTTACTTTTTTTTTTAAATAAAAAGTTTTGTTGAGACAAACACTTTTGGAATAGTAACTGACGATGATATAAACAAATTCACACATTTTTTCACAAATAAACTCAGCGACGTATAGTCAAAATGTAAACAGTCCACCGACATATATTAAAGACGCTTACTTTTTTTTTTTCTTTTTGTTTTAAATAAAAAGTTTTGTTGAGACAAACACTTTTGGAATAGTAACTGACGATGATATAAACAAATTCACACATTTTTTAACAAATAAACCCAGCGACGGATAGTCAAAATGTAAAAAGTCCACCGACCTATATTAAAGACGCTTACTTATTTTTCTTTTTTTTAAATAAAAAGTTTTGTTGAGACAAACACATTTGGAATAGTAACTGACGATTATATAAACAAATTCACACATTTTTTAACAAATAAACCCAGCGACGGATAGTCAAAATGTAAAAAGTCCACCGACATATATTAAAGACGCTTACTTTTTTTTCTTTTTTTTTTAAATAAAAAGTTTTGTTGAGACAAACACTTTTGGAATAGTAACTGACGATGATATAAACAAATTCACACATTTTTTCACAAATAAACTCAGCGACGTATAGAAAAAATGTAAACAGTTCACCGACCTATATTAAAGACGCTTACTTTTTTTCTTTTTTTTTAAATAAAAAGTTTTGTTGGGACACACACTTTTGGAATAGTAACTGACGATGATATAAACAAATTCACACATTTTTTTCACAAATAAACTCAGTGACGTATAGTCAAAATGTAAAAAGTCCACCGACATATATTAAAGACGCTTACTTTTTTTTTTTTTTAAATAAAAAGTTTTGCTGAGACAAACACTTTTGGAATAGTAACTGACGATGATATAAACAAATTCACACATTTTTTCACAAATAAACTCAGCGACGTATAGTCAAAATGAAAACAGTCCACCGACATATATTAAAGACGCTTACTCTTTTTTTTTTCTTTTTTTTTAAAATAAAAAGTTTGGTTGAGACAAACACTTTTGGAATAGTAACTGACGATGATATAAACAAATTCACACATTTTTTCACAAATAAACTCAGCGACGCATAGTCAAAATGTAAACAGTCCACCGACATATATTAAAGACGCTTACTTTTTTTTCTTTTTTTTAAATAAAAAGTTTTATTGGGACAAACACTTTTGGAATAGTAACTGACGCTGATATAAACAAATTCACACATTTTTTCACAAATAAACTCAGCGACGTATAGTCAAAATGTAAACAGTCCACTGACATATATTTAAACAGACAGGTGAGATTTATCTAACAGAAGATTACAGAGTAAATTCTCTATTTAACATATATATATATATATATATATATATATATATATATATATATATATATATATATATATAAAGAGAGAGAGAGAGAGAGAGGGAGAGAGAGAGGGGGAGAGAGACAGAGAAAGAGTCACGGGAAACGGATGTTTTTAGAACGCTCCTTGCTCTCCATGTGTAAGAGATAGGGAATGAGGAAAGTAGTCTTTAAACCTGCTTAAGATACCGTTAAGTTTGTTATTTATTAAACACATTCGTTTCCCGTGACTCACCCTGTATATATATATATATATATATATATATATATATATATATATATATATATATATATATATACAGTATTGATGTCAAAAGTTGAAAAAAAAATACTTAGTTACTATTATATAAAATTGAAACCAAAATATTTAGCTCTCCACCTGCATTGGCTACGGTTTGAGCTATTCGGACAGATACATGGGAAAGTTAAAAATGTAAACCATTTTAAGCTGTTATTAGTTTATACGGATTGATAGAAAAGTCGGCAAGTTTAAATGAACATTTTGCATTTCAACTTGCCGACCGCTGTACACGTACCATGCATCCAAACAAATAATTTCTTTGTTATAAACCATAGCTGTTGGTGTTGGTGTATAATTATTATTATTTCTTACTAATGTCGGTATTATGTGACCGGTTATGTAAGAGCATTGCGGTTAAATATCTACACACAGACACACATACATCCATTTACTGTAGACTAATGAAGTATTTTTCTATTTATAGAAAAAAAATAATAAGGTATTTCGATATTGAAATATATTGGTTACGTTTACAACAAAATGGTGACAAGCGGACGGACAAACGCAGGCACAGACAACGATCATATTATGAATGGATGTAACGTGTAACAACAGAGAGGGAAAAGGTGGAGAGAGTGACTCTGAATGGTAAGAGTTTAATCTTAGCGCACAGCGATCAATTTTCAATGTATCACCCCAAATCGATTTCACTTAACAATATCCGATCAATACTGACCTGGCCCGGGCCCTTCAGTGTCAAGCAAAGACCATATGTGGGGGCAACCCCACATATAAGACCTTGGTCAATGTAGGGGGACCCCTTCATACCAATTGTCACTATCCAGCTCCCCTACTCCTCGGGGAGTTGATCCCCATTTCCCCTTCACTCCTCACTTTAAAAATCGGCCTTCTGCCTAATTTGCTCGGTGGGGGAGCAAATAAATACCCTTAACAATATCCGATGCGAACCAGTCCATGTAAACATTTAATGAAATAAATGTTATCATCATTAGGTCCGTGACAACAGAATATCCTTTTCTCAAATACATATCCGAAACAGTAAGACACAGTTAACCGAGAACCACATCACTCTATATAAAAACATATAAGATATTAACGGATATATACTAAAGAGTCAAAACAATGAAAAGAATATGCTGTTGTCACAGCCCTAATCATCATATAGAATTGTTTACTATGCTTTATGCTTGCGAATTCGTTCCGAACAACATAATATTTACCTTCGTTATTTTTTTACAGTAATGCGTACTCTCGCATGTGCATGATAAATAAACTAGCAACTCTAACGTTTTACCACGAAGGGACTTGAAATTGTAATATAAATCGTACGCTGTGGTTGTATTTCAGTCGCATTTGAAAGGTCACGTGATTGGTTTGTCATTATGCCGGCGTTGTTATACAGAACTGAATCGGTCTTTTTTTTTTTTTTTTTTAGAAGTGTCATGCGTTTTACATTGACGTTTAATAAAGTACTGGGTTACTTAATGGCATCGTCATGTTAAGGATAGAGCGATGGGGGTAAGGGTACTGCTAGCAGAAAAAAAATATCTGCCGCGGATATCCAACTGACACTTTGTTTCGTGATTAATGCGACAGTGAATCTATCAGCACCGGCATCTGTCATGCTGGTCAGGGTTGTATACCACTATTTTTTTCTCGTTTGTGAAGAAAGGGAAACTTAAGAAAACTTTTTACAAAAATTGCCGGGTTCGACATTGCAGCAGTGTATATGCAGCCAAACCAAATAAACGGTTTATATGCAGCCAAACCAAACAAACGATTTATATGCAGCCAAACCAAACAAACGGTTTATATGCAGCCAAACCAAACCAAACCAAACCAAAGCACAAAACCACATTAATTTTAGTAAGAAAAATATTTGCACCTAAAAGACATCATTTCATATATAAATTATGTTATAGAAATTAAAAAGTCAAATAAAGATGTGGTGTTTTCTCCAAAATAAATTATTATTTATCTTAATAAAATAAACCAATTTTCGACTTATAAAAGATCATTCTCAGGTTTAACGTTTTTCTTTTTTTTTTTTCAAATCATCTTGTCCGTTGAAGATATAAAATCCTCCGTGAATAACAGTCTGTGGAGGTGTTAGTTATGGTTAGCATTAATGTGACTTTAGCTGCGTTTTATGGGTTTATAAGAAAAGTATCTGCACTTGGAAAACATTCGTTTCTTATTTGAATCATAGAAAGTAGAAAATAATTTTAGTTTTGGTAAAACTTAACATAGATGAAATTGCCTCGCTTTTCTTTGTCTTGTATCATCCATCATTTCATGGTGAAACATAATATAATAATACAATATCAAGGGTCTTTAATGTTAGCTCTATTATTGGACTTCCCTGTGGGTTTTCTAATGGTGGATTGTATATTCTGTACACTAGACATGGATATAGTTAATGATACTTCCAGAGCAGTTGTGGCTTCCTGTGTTCAAATTCATATGATCATTTGCGAAATTATGATATTCGCAGTACCAAATGATCAGTTCATTATGTGCAACTTGATCTATCAGGATTTTGAACGTGGTTAATTCCTCTAGATCCGCCATTGTCTATTCTCATGCCTAATAACAGAGGAATATCGAGAAGAATGTAGCTTTTCACCACATGGTATGTTTATTTAAAATCCGCAGGTTGTATTTTTGGCGTCACGTGGTTCTAGGATGCTAAGCAATAGAGCTACAAAAGACAACAAGCGTACATGCTGGAGACAAAGATTCATTAGTATATATATATATATATATATATATATATATATATATATATATATATATATATATATATATAAAATAAAAATGGCAATTAAATTTACCAAAATGATCCAAGATGGTAAAACTGAAGTATATTATAAACTTTTGGATTTCACCGTCATTGGAGACGTTATCTTTCACCAGTCTATCCATTCAAGTGAAATCACCTTTTTCTTCACCCTATTCACTTTGCTTCACTTTTTGTTATCAAGTAAGATCTTTGACTTACTTGCAGTTTCATCAAACACTCCCGCATTTTGCTAAATCCTACCTTCTAATGAGAAGGAAAGTATTTCTTGGAAACTCCACGGATTAAGGACTATCGACTTATTTACTGTTTCCTTTTTAAAATTAAATATGTTTTTAACGCTTTTTCAAAATGTTTTTAACATGTTTTATTAACTATTTGCTCTTATATATATATATATATATATATATATATATATATATATATATATATATATATATATATATATATATATATATATACAGGGTGTTCCAAAAGTCTTGTTCACATTTCAAGTCCTCATATCTTCATAACTCTGAATAGTAGAAAGATGAAAGTGGTACAATTTTAAAGCTAAATGCATTAAGTTTTTTGTAAGGCTTGATTTTTTCATTTCTTTTTATATCCAATATCTTAATAGTTCTTAAGATATTCAATGTCAAACAAAATGTGCCCAAGACTTTTGGAACACCCTGTCACCCTGTATATATATATATATATATATATATATATATATATATATACAGAGAGGGAGAGAGGGAGAGAGAGAGAGAGGATGGAGACAAATAACAAAGTGTAGAGAAAGAGAAAAAAAGACAACTTCTGTCACGCTTCTTAGATACCTATGGACGGTTCAGGTTACCGCAGTCAAAGTATAAATGATGGAATGCACGAAATACCATTCAACATTTAACGTTCCGGATTTCCCCAATCCCCTTCTAAAACAAACGATCTCGTATTATGTATCAGCGTGTACCAAACAATTCATCACGTTTGGGTCGGTAAGTATGAGAGAGATAATTAACCTCGCTTTCATAATCTTTGCACGGTGCAACCAGTTCCACCGGAAAAGTCACACCTGTCTCCGAACTTTTTCATTTCTTTTTCTGTATTTTTTAATTTTTTTGTTTTCTTTTATTTTCTTATACGTGCGACAATTACAGAGTGTTAAACCGCACTGTAAACGTATCACACATCCGTATTTCTCTGAAATTTGATCTCAATATATTATCGCCAGCCAGTGTCTGGTCGGCGTAGATCACAACAAACTGCGCGGAGCTGTTAATGTTCATATAGATTAGTAGCCGCCACTAGTCCACTATGGCCGGGTTTTGCATCTCAACCTGCAGACATAAAAATGTCTAGCTGAATCCACTGTGAAAAATTTCCCCCACTCTATATCTGTGCCTAAATCAAAACGAGGATTCCATGAACAAAGCTTCTTTCTTAGAACTGCACGCCGGTGGAACTCTGTTCCGTCTGCCTGCTTCCCACCTGACTACAACCTGGACGTCTTCAAGTCCAATGTATACAAAATCCTAATGAACCGCCACCTCAAGTAAACACTTCAATAAATCTCCACACTCATGTACTGTACTTGCAATAACCTTTATCCCTGAGTGGCTTCCGGGCCTTGATAAGTGCACCACCGTGCAAATAAAAATTGTTATTCTTACCTGTGCTATGTTTCCTATGCTATTTTATTTGTGATGTTATTATTATTATTATTATTATTATTATGATTATTATTAATAATAATAATAATTTATTTTATTTTTTTTAATATTAATTTCCTTGTCCACACGTCCAGTGTCACAAACACATCATCATCGCAAACATTAATTAATGAGAAACACATTACCTCCCTTTATAGCCGCTCTTTATCAGTTAAAAAATCATTAAAACCATTTCCTCTCCAAGAAGTAAAAACAAACATACAAAAAAACAAAAAAAGCAAATGTCTACAGTTTATGGTTTTAAATTGGCTATTTTATTTTATAATTTAAAAAAAAGGTAATGGTAGAGGAGACTGTAATGTTTTTATTATTTCTTTTTAAAAATTTAAAAAAAAACATGTGCAAGTGATTTGACGTTCGTTCCTTTATAATTTATATAAAAAAAAATATTCAGAAAAACAAAGAAACTGTGTGTTAAATTTTCATTGAAAGAAAATCTAAATTTTTAAATCAATTAAGGTTAAAAAAAGAATTTGCTGAAAAATTGTTTTAAATTCATTATTTGTTTTATTTTATTTTTTTATTCATTTTATTTATGTGTTTTCAACTACCATGGGATTTTCAGGAGTTCTGCATGTTGTTGTTGTTGTTTACGATGACGACAACAACAACAACAATAACAACAACAACAACAACAACAGCAACTGTGTCGTCTTGTATCATCAGCGTTTAGAAAGCGATGGCGAGTGTTTCCCGCGTGTTTGGTATAGTAACCACACTTTCATGATAGCATTAGCAGAACCGACCCGTTTCTATCGGGAGTGACGCACCTGTATCCATCCTATTTTATTTCTATTGTTTTCTTATATGTGGGATAATTTTAAAATGTTAAACTATTTAAAAAAAAACGTGTCGATCAACTGACTGTTGTAAAAAAAAATAGCAGGGATTATTGAGCTATTTATCCTATTTAAGAACATTACACATTGATATAAAAAATAAAAATACGATATTCTTAAATGCGTTTATTAAAAGAAAAATAATTTTTTTATGTTCCAGCAGTAACGCCTCATATTTTTTATTCCGTCCGAATGGATTATAAGGGATTGCAAACTGCATTTTTATGATAACTGAACTTACGCATTCACATCCTGAAAGCTTCGTTTCTCTGTTGTAGATATTGACGGTGGGACACTCTAAGGAACCAATCCCTGTCATAAAAGTGCGTCAGTGGCAGATATGCGTCATTGAATTATTTAGAAATGTTCTTTGAGTATTGGTGGGAATATGTAAAAGCAATAAATTCTAAATAAACAAATGTTAATAGTACCTTTTGTCTCCTTTTGTACTCCAGAATATTTTTTTTTCTACATAGTCACCATAATTCTAAATGCACTTTTCCCAACGATGAACAATTTGCGCATGGGCGCCCGAGGCGCATTTTGGCATAAGGGAGTTGTTCTTAAATTAAAGCATCTTATTTTTTAACTCCCAAATATTAAAGCGGAACACGGAAGGCGTTCCGTTTTAATATTTGGGAGTTAAAAAATAAGATGTTTTAATTTGGGAACACCTCCCATATGCCAAAACGCGCCTCGGGTGCTCAATGCACAAATTGTTCATCGTTAGGAAAAGTGCATTTAGAATTATGGTGACTATGTAGAAAAACATTCTGAAGCACAAAAGGAGGCTCTTGGTTTACAGCTGTTTAAAAACGTACACGCCAGAACAACATGGAGGCAAACAAAAATAGACCCATTGCACTCAGGTGATAGAGTTCAGCGGTCTAGAAAAAATACGCTAGAAGTATGAGTCGAACTGTTAGAGGGTAATTGCGTCACGTATTCGATAATAAGTTTGAAGACAGTTTACGGAAAAGAAGCCGATACAGACGTTGACCCAATATAGATATCTATGAGAAATTTCCGTTTGTCCATCATTTTTAAGCTAAGTACGAAAATTTAATACGAAAGAATTAATTTAGTCTTTCTTGTATAAGAAATTAATCTTGGTCTCTCCCCTTGTAAACAATGCCCTCTCTACAATAAAACCTTTAACATCGTCATCAAGTCTCTTTGCGTTTCGAAGCATGAGTTGTATTCGTCCTGGATTAAACAATCAATCACACCACTACAAGATGCAAGAAATCGTCAAAGGGAAAAAGCGACGATCAAGAATGAAGACCAGGCCACACACGTATATAAAGCAAAGGCATTATTATTTCATTTAATGGTTTCTTGGTCGCTCTCCAGCGATAACTCACGGGTGTACAAATACGTGTTTGTTGTAAAACGCATGTGCTTCCCATGTTTAACGTTTGTTCGTTTTAACGACTTGTTTGTGCAAACGAAACAGCATTCACTCACTCTAAGTGGGTTGTGCAGGCTTCATACTAAGTAGGAAGTTTCTAGGGTAGAATCGATGGAATATTTAATCCATAAGCGACTTCCAGTCTCATATATATCCTGATAAAAAGAAATGCCAATGTTTTGTAATACTTGTAAAGAGGTATCACCGTACTCCAACATACAGCACTTGTTATAACCAACTGGTACTCATGAATTTTTGACGACGGTCAACATGATCTAACGAGAAGCGATGTCTCATCGTGATTATGATGGGCATTTAATTTTTCGTAATAAAATTCTATTGTAAAAGTAACAACACTAACGTCTCAATTTACAGTGTAACTGCCCGACGAAAATATATTTTTAAACTTTGAACGTGACAAACGGACGAAGAAACAAACATGAATTAATATTAAAACTGAATTAATAAACGCTTGTTCCCGTGAGTCATTTTTATTGTATAATTTAATTAAACACAATGCACGTGTGTTTAGTTAGTCTGATTAGCTGAATTTTATAATTACAAGCGCCCATGTTTGCCCAGCTGGGCAAATTTGAGTCCTTGTACCGGAAAAATATCCAGTAAATATAACGTTGTTTAGTAAATCGTTATTTATCATTTTTTTTATTTTTTATTATTTTTTTTAAATTTTTTTGCATTTCCATACACAAAACATGGATATAAATATCACTGAAACATCCGCTGGGCCATAAGCTTCATTTCGAACCGCCTGCCTGCCTGCTTGCCTGTCTCTGTATGTCCGTCTGTCTGTCTGTCTCCCCCTCTCTCACTCACTCACACACTCATACACTCACTCATACACACACACACACACACAGTAAATTGAACTTACTAAGGGAGATAATAACTTCCGGTGAATACCGGAAAAGTATCCATTGAATGAAACGTTGTGTAGTAAATCGTTATTTTTTTCATTTTTTGCATTTTCTTTTGCATTTTCATACACCAAACATGGATATAAATATCACTAAAACATCCGCTAGGTCATAAGCTTCATTTCGGTACCTAACTTGCCTGGGTGGATTGCCTGTAGACTGAGACAAACCGCGTCACCCCCCCCCACACACACACACATCCCCACACACAGTAAATCGAAGTAACTAAGGGAGCTAATAACTTCCGGTGAATACCGAAAAAGTATCCAGTAAATAAAACGTTGTTTAGTAAATCTTTTTTTTTTTTTTTGCATTTTTTTGCATTTCAATGCACAAAACATGGGTATAAATAGCACTAAAATATTCGCTGGGTCATAAGCTTCATTTCGGTACCTAACTTGCCTGAGTGGATTACCCGTAGGCTGAGGCAAACCGCGTCACACACAGACAGACAGACAGTACGAACATTTATAATAGGATATAGACAATGCACTAATCTCTATACTGTCTATGTATAAATCTAAATTTATTTCGCTCTGTGTGTAGTCAACCAGTTTGTAACTTTTCTTGATGTCTCTGTGAACATTTAGAGAAAGAATGACTTTCTTTGTTTTTTTTTATTGCATAGTAACGCGTGACATCATTACTATCTGGACCCAAATTATGTTTGGGACCTATTTGAATTCGTTCCGTGATCAGTCTGTGTTGCGTGCGTGTGTGTCAGACATAAAATAAACACATGCATGTATTTCGACATACTTTTTTCAACTGCATCGTTGGTGTTTTGGTCCACACGGAACATAATCAGTTCTTGGAGGGAAGCTGGACACTTTTTGAACGAATACATTTCTCTCCTGGTTTTATGTTAGGTTTTATTCACTTTCCAGGTGTCGAACGCAGAAAAATAGAAAGTGAAGATCTTTGCGTATTGTTAATTCTAATCTCCAATTTGGAGACACGTCATATCTTTCCCAGTGGAGGGGAGGTAACCGTTAACCAGAACGCTCTTCTTTAAGTCCAAATTTCAACTTCGACTCTATGTTCAGCTAACCTGATCACGTGACAACCACGTCCTTCCGGGTCAGCTATTTTTAGAACTTCCTGTGCAACTTGTCCATTTTATACCTTCATAATGTTTTGACAATTTTTCTCGAAACACAGCTTCATATCTCATCTCTTGTTTACCTCGCCAGTTAGATAGATAGCGAAATCGAGATAGATAGATAGATAGATAGAGGTAGATAGATTGAGATAGATGGATAGCTAGGTCGATTGATACACATAGATGTATAGAAAGATCGACGGACAAGTAAATAACAGATGATTTACCGTGTTCCCAACTTTTTGGTCAAGATCAAAGTGTAGTATCTGTTCTTCAGATGCTGCACTTCCATTTCTTGTTCTCTTTCGGCGGAGGAGAAATCCTTCACGACTGAGACAATTTTTATTTTTGTACCTTTTCTCCACGTTAAAAAAACGACCCTGGTGTCTAACTCTGTCCCGTGGGGAGGCATAGTAAATAGGTACATAACACTTTCACATCTGTAGTAGCTCTGGCAAATTGAACACAGAAAAAAATTCGCTTCTATTTTTCCATTAAAAACGTTTCGTTATGCATTCCCAAATCTGCCTCATGCTGATTATATCCATGGCAATTCAATGCTATGCTATGCTTGAGTTCGATCAGCTTATACCACGTGACCCAAAATTTCTCTAGGTCAGAAAGAGGCTAGATTTTTGGGACCCCTTTCGTACACTACCACCTAAATTTCTGATGATGGATGACAACTTTTGTTTATAATTTATATATTTATTAATTTCGTGGTGGTGGGGGGGGGGGCGACAAAATTATGCTTGGAAGAGTTAAGAGAAGAAACATCTAGGGAAAGCTTAACTGAAAGCGTTCGTGTTTTCCTGTGCACAAACAACTTCCTTGGCATTTCAGATAAGAACAAAGTGTAGTATCTGCTCTGAATACTACACGTCAATTTTTATGTCCTCGGTAATTGAACGAGAGGTCCTCCCAGTCTGAGACAATTTTTTATTTTTGTTCCTATCCAGAGTGATCCCCCTTTTTTTTTTTTTTTTGGGAGGTGGGGTTTCTCTACATTAAAAACCGACTTTGCGTCTAACTTTACTCTTGTGCGAAGGCAAGTAAATAGGATCTATAAAGATGAAAGATCGCAAGGCACTATTTACGAAATCCGGTTTCTGTCAGCACTTCGGATGCCCTCGTGGGGAGCTTAAATGTGCACCAACAGATCTAAAGACACGGACTGAGTTTTGTTTGAGTAGGTGTCTGGAGCATGTGGTAGATACTAAGTTATTCATAGATCATTTTACGTGACAGTAGACGCCGCGTACACGAAGAACAAGACGAAATGTAAATATTAATAATAATAATAATAATAATAATAATAATAATAATAATAATAATAATAAAATAAAAAAGGAAGGAGACAACTAAAGAGAAAATAATGCAAAAAGAAAAAGAGAAAATAACTTTTAGGAAGAGTAAAACATTAGTAAAAAAATAACAAAAAATGAACAAAAATATTGAAATACAACTATAGCAATGAGTATAAGCAGAGAAAAAAAACAATACCGTAGTGATATGGGGAGGATGGTAAAACTTCCCTAACCACTATCTCCCCCCCCATAAAACACCCTGATGAATGCAAGTCTTCGAAAAAATGTTTATTTTTCGAGGCCTCTTCTCTTACTTTTCCACAAGGACGTGTGACATTGTTTGTTTGTTTCTGTTTTGTAATTATTGCTTGTTTTTTTTTCTTTGTTTTTGTGTGTGTCTGTGTGTATTTTCTTTCTTTTTTTTTTTTTTTTTTTTTTTTTTTACTTAGAAAAGCTTTTCTTAATGTAGGTGCGAAATAAGTATGTGATTTTCAGGACCATTAGCATCAGATGGGAAAACGCTCTAGGGTCGACGGTAGAACGCGTATTCTGCGAGCAGAAGAAGAGAAAAAGAGGGAGGAGGAAAAACACGACTCGACTCTAGGACTCCCCTCTTTCTCTTAGCTTTGGGAACGCCAGTGGGGAGGGGGTTGCTTGATAGTTAGGTCGGGCATGGGGGCGTAGGTGAAGGTGTCTGGTGCAAATCTTACCGGGGATGCGGCTGGAGAGAGGCTATTTGCTAGGGAAAAGGAAAGGGTACTTAGTGGATAGATGGATAGTACACACACACACACACACACACACACACACACACACACACACACACACACACACACACTTGTATATATATATATATATATATATATATATATATACAGAAAGAAAGAGAAAGAGAGAAGCGAGAAAATAAAGATGTATGCCTATATATATATATATATATATTTATATATATATATATATATATATATATATATATATATATATATATATAATTTAAAGGAGATTAGAATAATAGTCTAAAGAGCTAAGTGTATTTTAATGTAATAGTGAAATTACTAGTTTAATTAAAATACAGGAAATGCTCGTTGTAATTTAGATATATAATAAGCTCGATAGTTAAATGTCCTAGAGCTAATTCAATATTAAGTAATGTGATTTATAATTTAAAAGTTTTAAAATTTTTAAAATTTAAAAATCAAAATTTAATTAAATTAAAAATCAGTTTCATAAGAAGGAACAACAACAAAGTCAATTATCTGTACGATCGTTTCGGAAATCCGTGCTTTTTATTTGTGGTATACATGAAGTCACGTAGAATAATTATACATAGTTTTTTTGGTAAGCACGGTCTCCTCATCAGCAAATTTAGGAGGATTTCTATTGAATTGAAAAGACACCAAAAATAAACCTAGCATTAAAAGTAAGGCAGATGAATCTGAAAAATTGAAGTAAAAGGTTTGGATATAAAATTTATAAGAAAATTAATAAGGAAATTGGTATAGGTTAGAGATAGAAATGAGTAGAAAAAATATATATATTTTTGAATTTACATAATAAATTTGATTTAAAAATATATAGATATATAATTACCTTTTGGTTTTTCTTTTTTTGAAATCAGGAACTGTATTTAAAGTAGTCATTTAGATGTTTGCTATAGCTTTTTATTTTATTGAATGATGAATTTTAAAAGGGCGACGCTCGTGCAGTAAATTGTTTCCGTTAGCGTATTTTGATTTAGAGACGCTACAGTTAATATCTATAGAGAGAGAGTTTTTTTTTTTTTTTTTTTTTTTTTTTTTTTTGCAAGTTTTTAAGGGGAGATAATTGTCATGGCTTTATTTATTATTTGATTTACGAGTCTAAGGGCGGTAATTGGTTTAACTTAATTTATTTAAAAAAAAAAAAAAATCCATTTTTACTAATGAGTAATTTTTAATGATTTAAGGTGGTTTATATTTATTAAATTTAAACCAACGTTTATGATTACACGATAGAAGCTCGTGTCTTGAATTTACTAGTTTGGTTGTGCTTTTTATATCTTCATATTTTAAAATTTTTACGGTTTCTTTTGTACATAATGTACAAAATTTATCTCCTGGTTTATATGATTTGCAAGTCTCAATTATTTGCCATTTTAAGTTGAAAGAAATATTGCTATTTTTTAGTTGCCAAATATAGTTGGATAGAGTAGTTTGGTTTGATAGAGAGTTATTTTTAAAAGAATGTTTGTGCGTTGAAATTCTATGTTTTATTGGGCCAGATGTGGAACCAATATATATTACCTCTTGATTATTATGATTATTTTCCGTTAGGTCTATTGTTGGATTATAATGTGGTGGGTTGGTTAATAATTGATCGGTAGATTGATTTAAGTTGGTGTTATTATTTAATTCGGTAGTTGAGTTATGGCTGTTGATAGGTTCTTGTATATTTGGAGTTTTTGATACTGTGCAGCTATAGATAACATTTTTAATTTTACATGAGCCTTGTAGGGGACATTTATTTTTTCTTCTACAGTTACAGTCCGATGTATTTTGTATAGTTGCATTTTGTAGTTTATTAATTTTATTATTATTAGAGCTAATTATTTTCTGATGAAGGTTAGGCATAGTAGAGTAAGAGACTTTAATTGTGTTCTTATTGAAAATCTTATTATATCTATGGGGGGCTTTAAAGTTCTTATCTAATATTTTAAAAAATTCTCTAGCTATGTTTGTTTCTAGGTTTTTGGAATACGGGGGGTTGAACCATAGGATCTCCTTGTGTCTATTCTTACGTTTGCGGGTTTTAGTTTGTTGTTTATTTATATTATTATCTAATATTTGTAGTTTGGTTTTATCTTTTTTTGTCTCCTGGTTATTTTTCTTAACTCGTATACGGGAAGACATTTATTATGTAAATTCAAAAATATATATTTTTTTTCTACTCATTTCTATCTCTAACCTATACCAATTTCCTTATTAATTTTCTTATAAATTTTATATCCAAACCTTTTACTTCAATTTTTCAGATTCATCTGCCTTACTTTTAATGCTATATATATATATATATATATATATATATATATATATATATATATATACAAAGTAATGGTAATGTGATTCCAACGAGAGAAAAATGTATGTTTAAAAAGGTATAGCCAGCAACAATTGTTGATTTTTAAGACTTTTATCATTTTTAGAAATATTTTTAAATATTTTTATACGCGTTCCAAGCCTCATTTAGTTCTCTTCAGATATTCTTCAGCTTTTTTTTTTTTTTTTTTTTTTATGCTGAAACGTTTATGGGACTCCCTTTTAGAGATCATTTCACTTCGGCTAGTACGATTGTGCTTTAGAGAGATATATGCATGTTAGACGGAGTGTCTCACATTCACATATCTGTCGAAATCCAGAGAATTTTCATCGGGTTCATATAATAGTGTTCAATAGTAAATATAACTATTTATTATAATATCACTTCAGATAGATTGGCAAAAGTTTGATACATTGCATTGATATTACAATGTTTCGATCAGTTGTTATTAATAAGTAAAATCTCCTCAGGTGAAAAGTCGGTTTTTCCTATTAGGTATTAATATTGAGCATGAAAACGAAAACCTTCATATATATATATATATATATATATATATATATATATATATATATATATATATATATATATATATATATCACTGTATCTATTCTTCTCTCACACAAACACAGACACAACTATAGGAATAGAAATATATAGTGAGATAAACCGTGACACACTTAAAAGTAGCCCGATCTTTTTAATGTGTCTCTTAACGACCAACTTACAAAATGCAATTCTTTTTCCAACAAGATGGCGCTACATGCCACTCGTCTCACAGATCACCGACATGAGTTCATGACATGTTTACGGAAGATAGAACAATAAGCAAAGGGTTATGGCCACCACGTTCCCCGGACTTGCCATCATGTGATTTTTATCTTTGGAGGACTTTAAAATAAAATGGAGGACATTAAAATAATATATATATATATATATATATATATATATATTTATTTTGAGGACTTTAAAATAATATATATATATATATATATTTATTTGTAAAAAAAGCTGATGATTCGAGCACTTTGGAGGGTGTGGATCTAATACACACTCTAGGAGAAATATCTACGGCACTGATTTGTAGCCGACTGGTGAGAGCTGCCGACTGTTAATGCGCCGGTTGCAGGTTCAATCCACGGCTGGGGAAAGGTGTTTGTCTAGTCGCACTGATGAGTTGTGATACAACGAAACAGTACTGTATGTAGATGACAATATATATGTATGTATATATATATGCATGCATATATATACATGTATATATATGTGCATTTATAATATATGCATATATATATATATATATATATATATATATATATATTAACCTATCATCCCTTTTTAAATGATGGAATCGCCCAATCGGCGAAGACAAAATGCAAGCAAGAAAGCAAGCAGGATTCACAGAGTTTTATATTTCTATAGATTATATATAATTATGTTGTATAGGAGGAATCTATTTGCAACGAATTTATTTTTCGTTTGAACATTACTGGAGAGATGGGATTCGTTTGGATTTTTTCTGCTAATCTTTTTAATTTTAATCATTATCCAATAGGTGAGACACACGGTCAAATGTTTGATGAAAGTGAGTCTATGGAAACAAAACTCTGATTTCTTTTAGTCCGTGCCGTTAAACACTTATCCAACGTCACAATTATACATGTTATTTTTGCTATATATCACTGTAATTTACCTTTTTTTTTTTAAATGAAACCTGGATAACACAAGGTAGCCTTGCTGGTTAGTTTATAAAATTAAACGCCACAATCGATATGTTTATCTTGCAGCAATGCCGCAATTATATTAGGTGACACGACGAAGAGGTATAAGTGAATCCAGAAAGCAACTAGGTCAATTGTATGCTCCGTGTTCTGACACACAAGTTCTGAGCGGTTCAAACAGTGCAGTCTAGGCTCCAGGGCAGCCAGCAATTCCCAAAACAACAGGCAAATACAATACCTCAAAGCAATCCCAAAGAAAGTCGCAGGAAAAGAAAACATAGGAAGGCGCCAACCTCTTTTTCTTAACAGGCGTGGTTTATTTTCCCCACATCTTCCCCATGCAACTGTATTATTACACAAAGAAAAACTGCCGAGAGATACTAGAGACCCCTTTTGGTTGCGTTCGGTTACGTGTTATGAGAGTGGGCTTGCTTAAAGTTGTTGACGTCTGGCCATTGTAGTGCAACGATGCCACTCCGACATCTGTCATCAAAACTAATCCAGAAAGGAATTATTATTGAATGAATAAAATAAATCGTCAGTTTAAATCGTATTCTTTATCTACGAGTAATAAATGTCGATATAGCTACACGGTCACATGTCGTGAGAGTTGGTGTTAAGATCACTATAATCTAATAATAACCCACAATAATTGTTACTGCTCGCGTAATTCTTTTCACGTTCAGTTGCGATTATTGTTTGCCACAAGTCGGGGCTTCGATCTAAACAGCCGTTCCGCTAGTTCGGCGGCATTTTAGCTGTCGCACTTAAGCATTCATTCGAGGTGGTCCTAAGAGGTTCATCCTCTCCGGCCTTGCCTCTCCACTTTCGGGTGGAGCAATTATATTGCTTGTTGTCTGAGATGCCTTCACTTTGGAATTCCGACGGGCCTACTCAGGATTATATTGCAGGACCAGCATGCTCCCTCTTTAGCACCACTGGCTCGAGTCTTATCTTCCGACCTTGTGTCACGTCCCTAGTGGTGGGGAGGACGGCTGATAAATACCTACTATAATAGCATCGAAAGTCGTTGGCTCAACTTTAAACGCTAGCTATTGTTTGCAAAGTTCCATATTTCTACAATTTTGATGTCTATGGTAAATAGCCCGAAACCGGAGATATTCAGATGTGCGTGATTTTACTTTGTCGAGCGCGAATCATATGATTATGTGTATAGAGGAATGTAGTATTTGAAATACTGAGTAACACTATGTGTGACACATACAGGTAACATGCAAGTGGACATGTAACGCCTTTTTCACAATTATACTAAAATATGTTAGAACAGATTACTTAAACAACTGGCTGGGTATTGCTTTTTGAATTGTGTTAATAATTTACTATTTTAAATATTTGACGTTTGTAATAAATTCATATCAATGCAACTTCCATCAATATAGAAGAAAAAAGGGATAAGAATATATTTAGTTCAAAGTAATTCACTAGATCAAGTGGCGTCCTGTCTTGTCTGGGGTGTTTTCAGTAAAATAAAATACATAAAGTGAACGTCATTCCAGCTGAAGAAGTTTAAGATGTCAATAACATGACTTAAACAAGCTTCAAAAGAATATAAAATCCATGAAAAAGTATACAAAATCCATACAAAAAGAACACAAAATCCATGAAAAAGAACACAATATCCATGAAAAAGGTATAAAAATATAATAATCTACAAATATTTACAGTTGTGAGCAAAACGTTACTATAATAACTCTAATATTAAAAATAAGAAAAAACATTGTGTCATTAAAATATTAATAATGGCTAATATATTATGGTAAAACGCTCTTGTCGTGAGCATCAATTTGTGTGGGGTGACGGTGCAGTTCTGTGCCTCAGTGTGTTGCTTAACTGCAGCGTCTGTTGTAACTGCACAGGCATACCCTGGACTAATAGGCTCTGTTTCACTCGCAACAGAAGTGAGTAGCGTCTAATTTTGTAGAATTCTGATGCAACCCCTTGTAGTGGGCGTTCTCTCCCCTCTTTCTTTTCTTTTTAGCTCTTTTTTGAGCATGCCTTTGCAGCATTTCTCCAGCTGCTGTGGTCTCAATCTCTGGCCTTCCAACCTGCCAGATCGATGTCACATATTCTTATGTTTCACATGTAGACATCCTTGTAGCGTAAAACAGTCGCTTCGTGCTGGTTTGATACCTATAGCTTTCTCTTAAAAAACAAATCTTATAGATCCTCCAATTGTCCATTCGCCTGACATATCATTGCCACCGCAGTTGACATTGGATGAGATGGGTAAGCATATCTACGTGTTTAATGAGAACGTTACATTAATTTGTTATTAGTTTTTATTACATATTACAAATAAATTTGAATATAAAAGAATATTGTATACTTGGCAAATATAATTGAAAACAAAGAGTTTAATATCGGTTAAATCACTCTCTTAAACAAGGCTACTCCGGATTGAGGCAAATATAACAATGACCGCAGTTTGGAACGAGGTATCCCTTACTGATCAAACATGAAAAAAGTATATTGTAATATTAGGTATTATATTTTAATTCTTTTAATAATTTAACATGTTTTTTAATACTGTTATGGTAAAGTCAACAAACATTCAGATCAGACGAGCAAATTTATTTTCTTTAATTTCAAATGATTGTTATTATCTGATTAATTTAAGTGTTCAAACTGATTGTGCGATCATCAATTGACAACAAAACCCCTCTTTAACCCTGCCTCTCACAGAAACGGCGCCTTGACTGAATTAAGCAGGGCTGCTTAGAAAG
>NC_136493.1:109710297-109730297 GCF_053919585.1 Euprymna scolopes | reverse complement strand
GATATCGGACATTTTTTAGTTATTGTGAATTTTGTGTCAGTGACCAGTTTCTTGCCGTATGCTTGGATAGAACCACAGATAAGTGGATAACACATAAGGTAACGAAGTGAACATAGCTGTTGAATGAATGCAATTAAGATGTTAAAATAATAATCAAAATCATAATTTACCTCCCTTTCGATTTTTATACTTGCCTTATGTAAAGTATAAGTTATCTCCCCTTACGATCACTACTGATTGATATAAAAACAACTATTCACAATGGGAATAGGTATATTTTAAAGTTTATTTAAATTTAGCAGCAAAACTCTTTTACAGAAAACTACGTCTGGTGCAAAATGTATTTGCACATAACACATCAATTTTAGTCTTTCACAAACAATCTTACAGAAAGACACGATCGGCTTATGATAATAAAACTTGATATTTGTCTAATTTTATATAGGTTTCCTATTCATGTCAAGAATTTTAATAAAGTTTGGTTTTCTAAACAAAAACGTGACTATTTGTAACATTATTTTCAATTTAATTCAAAAGTCTTTACAAAAACTGTAATTTAAAGGCGTGCTTCTAAAATCATCTGATTGAAATTACTTCATAATTTCGACTAAATATTATTAATTAAATGTTTTATTAATCACATTGTAATAATTGCAGAACGCTTCATCCAAATTAGACTTGGATTTAGAACATTAGATCGAACTTTAAGAGACCCGAAAAATACTTTTAATCCCAAACTGACGTTGCTCTACGTCCCGGTCTGTGCCATCTTCCGTAATGCATGTGAGTATATGATTCTGAAAGTTGAATTACGAAGAAAGAATACGGCGTGTGGAAATGAGAGGGACGTTCCTACATTAATGTCTCCTAATTTATTCTGTCCGGATGGATCAGAGCGGATTGCAAATTGCATTATTCCGATGATTGAAATTGACCTTAAAGGTAAATATCGCTGTTGAAGATATAGACGGTCAGAAACTCTAAGACAGCAGCTCCTGTTATGGATGTGAGTTATACACAGAGATACATCATAGAATTCCTGGAAAAAATGCGGTGATGAATATGTTCAAAAATAAATCCTGGAGCACAAAATGTTTTTCGCTTTGATGGTACTACTCCCATTTTCGTAGATCTTATTTTAGTTAAAGGAAATGAAGGCATTATATTTGCAACGATTGTCGTACTTCAGGAGAAACCTTGACATCTCCAGCAGAGTCGGTCATAAAATGACCCATTCTACTACACAATCGAGTAACGTGTGAAATATTACGAACATTTTTTTTATCATAGTAAAGAAGATGAACACGAAGGAGGAAAATAAGAACAATATGATGCTGAGATGCTACTGATACGTAACAATCTGAAATGGTCACTACAAGATTATTCTCCAATGACTGAATGTTACAACACAGGCGATCGCTTACACTGCAACATAGCGCAGACGCACATATTGAAGATGCATGCAAATAACCGAGGCGTGTGCGATGTGGCGACACGGTAAGGAAGAAGAACAAAGATTATAAATGAAGAACATGTGCGCAGACCCGAGCCGAGAATTAATGCGTGATCAGAGAAGGAGGTCAAAACCTGAAACAGTTGAATTTCTTTTCTCTTCCTTTCTTTTATTTTTTTAACTCATGTCCATCCTTAAAAAGGCATAAGAGGCTACTATTAAGGACCATGCCTAGGGAAGATTAAGAAGCTGTTGGTTTGCGTTGCATTTAATATTTTGTATATCAGTGCAGCCAGGGAAGCAAGTAGCAGGAAGGAAATTCTCAAATCTAGCTGTTTGATGGAAGGAGACTATTAAGAGTAGAATACTTTCTGGCATTTAGGGATTTCAACAGTGAAAGGGGAGAGATTTTGTTGCTAAGCAGGGTTGTGAGATAGATGTTCGTCGAGAGATCACACGAGCAATGAGTTCACCAGAGCACATTCCATTATTATCTGTAAAACAGGATCAGAGATTTGTTATGTTCATTGTGACAGAGTCTACAACGTTGTGAGTCTCTACATATTAACAACTATGTTACAACTTCTGTCAGAAGTAGAGGTTGTAGCATTACGATCTGGCGTTTTGGGGGAGACTGTAAGATGTAGTAGTAATAGTAATTATGGTACATATCCTCTGGTTATTTATAAATTTTAACTGTGTTTTGTACCTACATTAAGAGTAAAAGTCACGGTTTTATTCACAATAAAAGATCAATCGTTTATTAATATTCTTAACTAGCAGGAGACGTGCACCGGCGTTGCTCTGTGAAAGATAGCACAAAGTCAGATCAGCTTCGTAAAAAGAATGAG
Organism: Euprymna scolopes; assembly: GCF_053919585.1. Taxonomy (NCBI): domain Eukaryota; kingdom Metazoa; phylum Mollusca; class Cephalopoda; order Sepiida; family Sepiolidae; genus Euprymna; species Euprymna scolopes. The sequence continues at coordinate 109,727,993 of NC_136493.1, read as the reverse complement.
ACTATAATTATGTAGCGCATTATCGTAGACAGAGCCACAATTGTTTCTTTTCGATTTCTGAAGTTGTAATTGAAGTCTCCACGAAGAGAAAGTAATGTAAAAAACATGTTGATTAACATATTAAGAAAGTATGCTTCCACCATCTTAAATTGGAGGGAAAAATATCACAAACAAGCATTTTAAGCACTCGTGAAATACTAAAGGTAAATATAAAAATGCAGGGTAGTTAATTATTAAATAAAATTTGCAGATATGTATGACTTCCACACAATAAATGAAATTAAGGAATAAGGGATGTTTACAAAAACATATTTCAATGAATCCTGAAACCATTGGTTCTGGTGTTTTTTTTAATGAATGAGGAGTCCTTATAGCTATGTTCGGTTTGTTTTGATGGGGTTAATGGTAATTATCTGGCAATGAAACTCACTCAGCCGGATTGGAAAAAATCTCTAAAAAGTAAATGTAAAAGACAGACGAGTTAACGTAAATAACATGTGCATAACGGCAAAAAATGTGCTCCACTCTTATACAGGAAACTAATGACAAAATATCAACATATCAATAATATAATAAATATTAAAACCATTCTGATGTAATTCGATAAAGAAGAAATATTTTTAGACTGATTTATTTTTTTTTAAAGTTGTTTATACATTGGTCGACAAGTCAAGAAATGATTCTCTCAAATATGAAGAAATTAGATGAAGCACGAATAGCACGTTAAACAATTCTATAATTAAAAAGAAATTGGCTCTAGTGTGTTTCAATAATTAGGAAAGCCTTCGAGACGGAGACCTTTTATTTCCTTATGGGGTGGTATAGAGTTAATAAATTTATTCCCGCTAATAAAATAAATTGTAAACAGCAGCAGTAACACCTCTAAGCGAAATGATAATCATTGCAATATTGTGAGGAATTAATCTCACAAACTCAATACTCCCTGGCAGAGGCAAAATAAATTCACAAATTACAAAACCATACATTTAAACTCAAGTGTTATTCAGTTATACAGAAAAAAAAACGTCATTAGTCCTCGTACAGTCCTTGCAAAACGGTGGGTCAGTTTTTCCTCCCGAATAGGAAGCCTGTAGTTACCTCTTTCTGTTGGAGTTGTAGTTCGGTTTTCCTTCGAAAAGGTCCATGATATTTCATGGTGTTCTCGGTAAGAATTTTGGTGCCTTTAATTAGGCATAAATCGAGTTCCTTAGGACTCTAATTGAATTGAGAAAAGTGAAACCATTTAGTAGATATAAACATGATGAAAATCTTCAAAAAGATGCTCTAATTGGGATATCTTTGGCACAATAAAAAGTTGTTCCTGCTTGTAGGGATTCCAAGTCATTTTTCACCAAGCATTTAGGTGATATAACATGATTAAAGTGTGGCAGCTCCATTCCTGATAAGGCATTCTTCTCGGAGCCGACCTTTGGTGAGTCTTTCTTGTCGGGTGTTTACCGTAGACTTAATACAAAATGAATGTGTACAAAAAAAGGTGACAAGTAATTATCTTGGCTCATGCAAATAAACCAATCACATGCTCGCTACTAGAATTGTGCGTAGGCGGCTTGAACAATGAAACATGCCATGTAACTGGAAATTCTCACACAATGTATAACCTTAATATTTGGAAGAGTAAACATAATAATAGTAATAATGGAATAAAATACCACTTAACAGTATATTACAACTACTACAATACATACAACCAATTAACAGTATATTACAACTACTACAATACATACAACCAATTAACAGTATATTACAACTACTACAATACATACAACCAATTAACAGTATATTACAACTACTACAATACATACAACCAATTAACAGTATATTACAACTACTACAATACATACAATCAATTAAGAATTAAAATAATAGCAAAGTGAAACTATTTCCGAAAATTAAAATGAGAAAGATGAAATAACCGATATATGTAAATTATGAATTTTTATTTCAGACAAAAGTTACTCTTGACTCAACAGTTCAAAGGCGTCAGATCAATTTTCTCTTCTGCATATTAAGTGGTAAATTACCGCAACAATCAAAAAGAAAATAATAGAAATTGTAGCTTCCAAATCGCCGAATCCTGTGTTCATGTTTTAGTTTAAATTCAATTTGACACATTTAAATTGCTAAGCTAAACGTAATTTCGGATGTAAAGAATCGTGACGTGAGCAGCTTATTATATACTCATGCAGAATACAACCCTTGAAAAAAAAAAAAAAAAAAAAACAATAACCGTATTCAACCTGTTTCTAATATGATGAAGCGTAGTATGTTGAAAAGAAAAATGTATTCTGTATCTGCGATCAAGTGGGAAATTGCAGCGAAAACCATGTAAAATAAAATAGAAATTGTAAAGCGCAAAATAGATCGCCGAAATCTGCGTTTATTTTCTTAGTTTAAGTCAAACTTGAAGCTAAACTTAATTTCTAAAATAAATACTCGTAATTTGACCATCTTATTGTGTACTCATGCAGATTATGGACCGTGGTGAAACAATAACGGTATTTTATAGAAACCTGTTCCTAATATGATGAAACGTACTACATTGAAAGGGAAAACGTATTTTGTACTTGCGATCAAAATGCTTCTTAGCAAAAGATGCCGTTAGAAGTTGAGTTAAATGGAAAAATCCTAAGAGCTTTTTATCTGTGGTCAAACTGTCCGAAGGAAATCGTTGCTTGACTCAGTCGCTGAAGCAGATGTTTACGATACGCTATAATCACTACAAAATGACTTTTTGTAAGGTTTCACAACCGTAAGCGAAGCGGAATAGAGAAAGTGGTATATTCATGTTTCTCTGGGTCTCTGTTGATAGGAGGCGAATGGGAAAATAAAGCTCAGCTGAAGATAAACCTGAGGCAGATTTACCTGATGCGTTGACCAGTTGAAAATATGATCGGATGCTCCTTTCCAAAGCTGCTTACATTAACCACAAAAAGTATATGCTGTGGAGAGAGAGAGAGGGAGAGAGAGAGTGTGTGTGCGTGTGAGAGAGAGAGAGAGCAGAAAACGGAGGTAGAAAGAAAACAAGTTTCAATACTTAACCTTGTTTGCCACATATGTGAAAGACTGTGCAAGTCAACTGCTAACTTGAAAAGTCACCTTCGACCCCCTGGACATTGTTTAGGTCACACTAACGTTTCACCCTGCAACTGCCGTGAGGATGGTCATGAACATTAAGATGGCTAGCGTCTGTTTAGATGAAGCCATTGCCTGATAGAAAGTAGTGAAACGAAGAGCTTATAAATGTTCCTGTCTCACTTTCTATTTACTCGTGTAAACAAGGATTACGACTAGAGTTAAAGTGTATGAAAGGGTAAGTAATTCGGTGTTTATTCCTGTGCGAATGGGCTTTGAAGCTGGCGAAAATGTTGGTCTCATTATTCAGCAGGAAGGAAAGAGCCGAATGTTTTTTGTGTGTTTGCTGACGCCATCCTGTTTCGTTTTTAATCGTTCGAAAATTAAGTGAACTGATGTCACATGCATTTGTAGAAGTACACATGGACGGCGGTGTTGTAAAAATTATTGCAAATGTTTCGAGTCGTGTTGAGAAGAGAGAAAAAGAGAGATACAGTTAGAGAGAGAGAGAGGGGGGGAGAGAAGAAAAATGAGATATAATTATCCTGATACAACCTGTGAAAATGATATGTGTATGAAAGTGACTCTTCTAGAAATTAATATAATTATTTGATAATATAATGGAACTATATTGCATTTGTATGTGGCGTCTGCGTTTGCAAATCTATAATACCTTTTTCGCAGAGGGGAAAATCGTAATCATTTTATTAATATAGAAGAACAGAAAATGTTTATGCGAATGACATCCGAGGGTTTATTAATTAGCACATCGCTTTGCAAGATTAACTCTCATTAACAAGATATATGATTTTTTCACATTAATTAAATATGTTTTTTTAAATTTCTTTTTTTGTTTTCATATTGAATTATTGTTTTCATTTTACAATTACCCATGGTTTAGTTTGCAATTATTTTTGAAGGTGTAGATAGAGGTTTCGAATGAAAACTGTTTTTCCCGTATTTTCCGGTCAATTTGCAACTGGAGGTTGCGATTCCCGGTTTCATAAATCTTCCAGAATAATGCCAAGGTACAGATCGTGCTGGATTATATTACATTGACTCGTGTAGAATTAACATCGGCGAGTGTCCTTCACGAACGTTAAATAAATATAATATAGAAACTAAATAGCTGGTTGAAGATTAATGATGATAACATGAAAACGCGTGATCAGGTTGACTGAGAGAAATGTGTGATAAGTTCATATTAGTTATCACACCAGGAAGTTTGAGTCGGTTTTTCCTGAGCAAGTATAGTGCCTCTTATCGACTCTTATTTTAAGGAATCTGAGTTCAGGCATAGGGTATGTCTTTCCAATCCTAATTCCATAGTCAAAGACGAACTTATTGTGGACTTCGGAGAGCTACAAGGGTCGCCTTTGATTGTCGGCATCTAGATATAAAACGGTCTAGCAGTCAGTTTGCACCGACCATGTAGAGTGGAGGAAATAAGGACTTTTTGGATCAACTCTACCCCCTCATACAGGATATGTCAATTCGTTTTGGTAAAATAAACACCATTAGATAGGAGATAATAAAAAATAATAAATGAAAATATGGAAATAGTTTTTATGTGTTAAGATTTCAATTTACATATCAATGTAGTGTGTCGAATCAGAATTTTATAGTGTATATGTTCTTTGAATTTTCGAGGTAAACCTCGTTTTCAGAAAGAAAAAAAATAAAAAAGGCATAAGCACTGGGTTAGGGTGTTTTTTTGTTATTTAAAAAAAATAAAACTGTAATGTATTATTTATTTGTTATTTTTTGTTTGTGATTTTTATCCCCGAAAACTGAGTATTAAAGTATTGACAACGTACAATTAATACATTTCGTTTTTTTAAAAACGAGTTTCCTATGCTTAGATACACATTTTCTGACATAACGCCATTTGAAATATGTCTCGTATTAGCGGTATGCAAAATATAAAAATTCACGTTAGATGATGTTTAAAAGCAGCTGGAATTAAACGGTTCTTATTATATGCGAAATTTTGCGTGTTGAGAATATAGGGCATATTTGACGTGGCCAGAGTTAACCGAATCAGTTAGTTAGGTATATATATATATATATATATATATATATATATATATATATATACATATATATATGTGTGTGTGTGTGTGTGTGTGTGTGTAGTTAACAGTAAAGAGGCCAGACTGAAATAATAAGATCGTAATCACAAGCTCTTTATGATATAACAACATCGACCAGATAACTATTAGTTTTCAAATAAATAAATAGATGTTGTGAATATCCCGGATGTATGTGTTCTATAATTCAATTCCTAGTCAATTTTAAGCAGAATTAAATCAAATATGTTTAGATGGTCACATATGGCGTCAAGTTTAAGTCACTAGAAAATTTACATGGGGTTCTTTAACTTTGCTTTATGATTTTACCCATGGTTGGAAAAGCGAAATAAACAAATCTGTGAATGAAAAAAGCAAGATTACCTTTTGAAAATCTTTTTATTAATTTGCACGCTTAGCAATGAGAATATTATTTTACATAGTGACAGACCAATAAATGGGGGACAACTCCAACTAATTATTTTAAGCGTAAACGTAACAGACCTCACAACAAGCAAGTTCAATCCCTTATATGGATGCACAACAAGTATCTAAAAGTAGGAGTTTTTTTAGAAGCACCTCTTAATAGAATATATTTCTGTAAGAAAACAACCTCGTGCGTTATCCGCTTTGCGGACCGACTTCCGTGAGTACCTTCTAGAAATGCGTAGAGTTTACGTCAGGGTAAGACTTCCAATTAGATATAGATTAAACGACTATATGGAACGCATGGCGGAATTCTGGATAAGTGAGACTAAAAAACTAAAAAGTTACAGAGCTACAGAGACGGGAATACTACCATTAAACGAGCGACCATTTTTGGTCCAACATTTATTTTCCTACATAATCACCACCATTTCCAAGACACTTTTGCCAGCCTCTTTTAATGCATCTGCAGTAAAAATCCGAAGCGCACATGGTCACTCACATCTCTGTCGCCATTATGAAATAATTGAACCTATCATCTAACTGTATATGCATCAACTGCATAGACTTTGTAAACGTTTAATAGGCACCAGTGAATGTTGATCGATACAATATTTTTCTGTATGAAGGAATTCAATGACGCATCTCTGCTTCTGACGCACGTCAATGTCAGGAGTTGTTTTCTTAGAGACTCACACCACCAATATCTACAGGAGATGAGAACTAAGGTAAGGAATGTATACGTTCTATAAGCATGACAATGCAACTCGTACTCCTTCTGCATCATTCGTGAAATAAAAAAATAGGAGGTATTACTTTGGAACGTCCGTCTTATGGGAAACGATCATCTTATGCTGAATACTGAATGACATGAAGGAACGAATTTTTCTCTTGAATAAGTAATACGAAAAAAAATTGTTCGACATTCCGCAATTTTTCTTTTTTTCGTTGTGGGTTTTGTAGCTTCGCTGTTATTGTTTTATGAAATTTGACGATATATCGATTAATTGATGTTATTGGCGATAGATAGGGGGAATGGGACATAAGCGTAGGTCATATTCCGATTTTTAGATGAGATGTGGATGTTGTATGCATAACAGATCTACGGAAGGGCAGAATTTGTTATACTATATATAAACGACTAATATTAGGTTGGTGCAAAACTAATGTTTTTTTTGTTTTTTTTTACATGAATTTGAACGGCAGAAAAACGACATTAATTTTGCACCAACCTAATAATTGCATTGGAAAGTTCTTGGGCTTTGAATATAGGCCTTATTTTTTTCCATAGGATGTGAATGCATATACAGGCTTATATACAGTATTAGGGTATTAGCGAGATATGTGTTTTCGTTGTTGATCTATTTTGATAGTAGAAATTTTCTACAATGTAGAGCATTATTTAAAGACTTCACTTTTAATGTTCTTTTTTTACACTAGAATCAACACTTATCAAGGCCATGAGGCCACTTGAGAATAAGGGTTTATGGGTATACATTAGTCAAGGTGATTAGAGCGTAGTAAACATAAGTGGTGGGAATTTTGTAAATTCGATTACTTAGGGGGACGGTCCATAAATAACTTGTTTACATTGGACTTGAAGACAATCAGATTGTAGTCAGCTGGAAAGCAGGCAATCGAAGGAGAGTTCCACAGGCGTGCAGTTCTAAGAAAGAAGCTTTTTTCATGGAATCTGCATTTAGGTTTGGGCACACATAAAGAGTATGGGAAATTATTTATAGTGGTTTTGATCACTATTTAGACGAGTGTTTTTCGTGAAAGTTTGGCGAGGGGGGGCATAGCTTGGAGCTCATCTGAGCATTTGCCATGAAAATAACGATAAAGCAGAGACAGGCTCGCAACGTCTCTTCTGTGGAAAAGAGGCATTCCCACTAAGCTACAAAGTCTATTTTGAACTCTGTAAAGGCAAGATAAACTGCTTCTAGCAGCTCCTGCCCAGATGTGGCAACAGTACTCCATCGTTGATCGTACCTGGCTTTTATATAGATAGAGAATTGCATCGGGATTTAGATTGATTTACTTTAGGATGATACATATTTCAATGGTACATAACTGGCTATTCTTGAAGGCAGAGCTGCAAGACTTGTTTATCGGGCATCCTTAACTGAATTTTATAAGGGGTATTGGAATTCTTTATCACCCATATAGTTTTTCTCATGAAGGTGGTATTTGTTTGTGCCGAATAAATAAAACTATTATTTTGGGCGTTATTTTATTTATTTGTTTTTTTTTGTTGAACAGGATTTAGGGAGGAGGGGTTCTTCAACTTCTATAGATGCAAAGATCTTTGAAAAGTATTTACCAACATGAAAATAAAATTCTTTAAGACTGCTTATAGCGCTGTCTACATCTGGAAAGGAAAGTGATGGAGGCAGAAAGAAACATTGGTTTCTGTATCCGTCGGAAATTAAGAAAGACCAAAACGGAGGTGCATATGAGAATTTCAGCAAATTGTATAAGCCAGACATGAGGTAATCATTCTTCACCTGTGGACCAGATTATACTTAAATTTATCATCTGATTTGTTGGCGTTTATTCCTCGCTAAAAGAAAACTTTGAATTAGGTCGAGCACATGTCTTGCTTTAAATAAACAAATCTGCGCGCGGATTGTCTTTCGAAAATATTCGAGGATAAATTGTACAGGATTAAAAAGAAAACATGATAACACCTTAACGATAAATCTATTTACAAAACCAACAAATTGCTTATTTTTATATATATTCTGTGTATATATTTTATATATAGCTGTGTTCAGACATTTTTAGATATAGCTACCCCAACGTAATGATTACATGTTAGTTGTATATGGCTCTTTTCTTTATACAATGTTTGGAAAATCAATGCCATACTTTCGGAATTATGATCTATATTGGCAATAAATAAAACCTATTTCATAAAATATACGCCCGGAAATGCTTTCATTTCGAGCTATGGGTCATTAAAACAAATACTGATTTAGATTCTATATATCTATAAACATTTAAAATATAAAATGTGTGTTATTGTGCGTATAATTAACTTTAATTTTCTAGGAATTAAGAAATAGTAAATGAAATTCATTGCTCTATGATACTTCAAGTATATATTAAGTTGGATTTACGATATACTGCAAGTAAGAAGTGTTAAATATTATTACAAGGAAAAAAACATTGGAAATAAATTAAATCTACTCTTACTTGTTAGGTATTTATTACCTAAGTACAGAAATCATGCATTAATGTAAAATGCAGTTTTTTTTAGTTATTCATTGAACGCGTCTCATTTCAGTTTCTATTTGCATCGATTGAGCTCTCGGGCGCTGCCATTGTATTCCGTAAGCGATCACGAAAATGTACAATTTCTTGGTTCTTTAGCTTCTTTATGATTATATCTCTTCGGAGTGGCATTGCTTGCAAAACAAAGTTGTCACTAAAGTAAGGACTTTTTTCTAGAAATTTCATAATTGTCTCCATAGACTTTTCTGCATCATCCCATGATATTGCTTCATCAGAGTATTCTTGGTTATTTACATTAGGGTCAAGAGAATGGGAACTGTAGCTATTTTCAATCACCATTACTGCCTTTAGGATATTGATCAGTAGTTTCCTCATCTTGTTGCATCTACATTTCAACATCATTTGCATTAAGTGATTTAAGAATAGTGTGGTTGGTCGGTAACCGTTGTGTTTCAAGAATTTTTTCTAGACCAGGTGTATTCTCTGATTTTATATTTGCAAGCCATTATGATGGGTTGTTTTACACTATTTTAAATATAGCAATCTGAAAAAAAAAATTACAGTTAGCGTAAATTAATTATCAATAGCTAATCTACATTAATGACATAGTACCAATATTAACATTTCTGCGCAATATCTGACTAAACCATGTAAACAGTTTTACTGCAACTCCGTAACAAATATGCTAATACAATTTCAATGACGAGACAGTTCAAATTTAGAGAAAGACCAGGTTTAGAAGAAGTCAAAATGAGAGAAAATAAAAATGAGAAGTCCAACTTTGGAGGAAGTTCAAAATAAAGAGTTTTACTCTCTCTCCCTCTCTCTGCATTTCGCAACATATAATGGAATATATTAACGAAATGCAATATCTGTCTTTACAGATTGCAAAACGCGCATACCGCAGTAACAAATGAGGAAATAAAGAAAAAAAAAGGAATAAGCAGTACATATAGTTATGGACTGCTTATTTCTCTTTGATAATAAACCTATAAAAAAGTGTTTTGGTGAACAGAAAATCATAGGTTATATGGGTGACATCGACGACGCGCATCGAGTCCGCATCAACAGCACCCATCATAGAAAATGGAATTCTCAAAGCCTAAATTTCCGTAAGCTTTTTACTGTACCCGTCACGCAAATGTTAAACTCACACACAGACACGCATGCGCACAATATTACTTTGAAAGGAATCTTCTGAAGCTTTTGTTTATTTCTTATTCGAGATCTTTAAAACTTTTCCACAACTTTTCCACATTTTCTCAGAGTGTACATTTTATATATATGTAAAAGTATTGATATAAATACTTTTTCCCCCCGTGGATTCATGCTTTCTCGCTTTCATGTCCAAATTCCCGCTTTTGAGTTAGATTTTGCGCACTGGTGGCCTGTTGTTAATAACTTTTGTGTTGTTGCTCATCTATTTGAACGTCAATTTAATTATGCATACAATCTTTATTACTGCTGTTATGACGTTTCAAATACGATGCTATCACCAAACATATATCACCTGAACGTAGAAGCCTGGCCACAAGTTCTAAAAATGTCACTTCGTCCGTATCAGAAATACCTGTAGGATCCTCATAATTACGTTCACATAACAGTTCCTGTTAGATCGCTTAAGTTAAGTGAGGTTGAGCCTGGCTCGTGCTAAAATTGATGACCATTTTGTAAGACCAAGTCCTAAATGTGCTCTGAACCCTAAAGAGGGGTGATATCCTCAGGCTATTATTATCCAAGACACGCCACACAGAATAATGCAGCATTCTTACGATCTCGAGACGTCAAGGAACTCTTAGTTGGTTGGTTGTTTTCATTTTACGACATATCAACCCTTTTGGGTTATTTAATGCCGACAAGGAACTCTTAGATCTCAGAGCTCATATTGTCGTCCAATCATACATTTTATTTAATATTATCTTGTTTTTATTATTTTAGCTGAGTTGGACTATTGAGCTTACTCGACTATACTGGCGGCCATTAAAAAGTGCCATTTCTTACGATAAATCTTTTGTCTAGTTTTTATAAAGTACTGAACGGATATGGTCAAAAGCAATAAATAAAATAAATAAATAAAATAAGTAAATAAATAAATAAATAAAAATAGAATACTAAACAGAATAAAGGGAATAAGAAATATGTTTTCCCCCTCGTTTAATTGTTGTAAATCATTTCGACATTTGGCAGGTTTTATATGCCGCTGCTGGGGAAACGAAAGAAAACAAACATTTAAAGATAAAAAAAGAAGTAAAATAAAGAAAAGAAAACGTCTGATTTTAGGTCGTTTTATGCGTCTGTATGTTGGGCCGTTTTGCTGCGTTCAAAAGATAAATTCAGATTTTTGAAATGCCAACTCCCCTTCGCATGAAAAGAAAGAAAGAGGTGTGAGCGAAATTAGAAAGAAGGAGTTAAAGTCTGGAAAATGAGAAAGAATAATTAGAATAAGAAATACAACGGCAGCAAGATGACTAAAGAAGAAAAGGGAAAATATTCAATCAGAAAAAGGAAAATTAGCAAAGTTTTAAATAACTGTAAAAAATGTAGGAAACAGTTTTGAAAAAGAAAAAAGTCGAAAAAAGTAGCGGGAATTAATGACTGCAAGAAAAATAAAAAAAAAGCAAATAAATAAGCAAAGAAAAAAAAATAAAATGGTCAAATAAAAAAGCAAGAGGGTCAAAAAGGAGAAAAATATTTGGAGAAGACAGACAAAATTGGCCAAAGAAGAACATTATACAACATTTAAAAAAATATTAAAAACAAGAAAATAGTTGAAAAAGGACGACAAATTAAGTAAAAAAAGAAAAATGGACGAAAATTATTTAAAAAAATTGTCTGAATAAGAAAAGACACGGACATATAGAATAAATAGGTAAATAAGAAGATTAAAGTTAATGGTGAAGTCCCATTTAATTGAAGAATTGAATTGTCCAGAGTAATTACGCAAGTTAAAAATAAGCGAAACTATCCTTAAAAGAGAGACTATGATTTAAACGAAACATGAATAATAATCGAAAAGATTTAAGAAGTAAAGAATAGCGAAAAATGGAAAGAAAACGATTTAAATCGATTGAAGGAAAAATAAAAAATAAAAATGGACCAAGAAAAATATCGGAATTCCATGGTCAACGTAAAAAAAAACAAATAGAACAGAAGAAATAGAAATTAAGTTAAAGGAAGAAAAGAAGGAACATTTTTTTTATAAGGTGGTCACCACTTATCAAGGCCCGGAAGCCACTCAAGGATAATGGTTATTGCATGTACAGTACGTTAGTGTGGAGATTTAATAAAAGTGTCTACTTAAGAGGACGGTTCATCGGGAATTTGTTTACGTTGGACTTTAAGACATACAGGTTGTAGTCAGGTGGGGAGCAGGCAGACGGAACAAAGTTCCACAGGCGTGCAGTTCTAAGAAAGAAGCTTTGTTCATGGAATCTACGTTTTGATTTCCGCACATATAAACAGCGGGGGAAATTTTTGACAGTGGTTTCAGCAAGACGGGTGTTTTTCGTAAAAGATTGGCGAGGGGGGACCAGAGATTGGAGGAGCACCTGCCATGGAAATAACGATAAAACAAAGATAGGTTCGCAACGTCTCTTCTGTGGGAGAGAGGTTGCAGGGAAGAGAAAAGTGCATTCCTCACTAAGCTACGAAGTTTATTTTGTACTCTGTCAAGGCAGGATATGCTGTTGTTAGCAGCTCCTGTCCAGATATGGCAGCAGTATTCCATCCCTGGACGTACTTGACTTTTATATAGATAGAGAATTGCATCAGTAGTGAGATATCTTCTGGAGCGGTAGAAGGATCCCACCATCTTTCCAGCGACCTTGGCAACAGACTTGATGTACGTGTTCCATTTCAGATCAGGAGTAAAGGTCAAGCCCCAAAGCTAAAACATGAGGCTTCTCCTAGACGAGAACCATCCATTTCAATTAATGCCAGATGGGGATCAGAGCGTTGATGATGTAAGGATAGGAGTTTGGGTTTAGATGCATTAAAGGTAACCAGCCACGTCTTCCCCCACTGAACCACGCACTCGAGATCAGAGGAGAGAGAATTAGAAAGAACTTTGTCATTTACAGCCTTTGATGTGTTGCTGTATATTGTCGTGTCATCAGCATTAATATCAACGAATGATTTAAGTATGTGTTTTGGGAGATTATTGATGTAGATCAGGAAGAGAGTTGGGCCCAGGATTGACCCCTGAGGGACTCCAGCATTAATACTACATACCTCTGATTTTTGTCCATCTACCACTACTCTTATGAGCCTATCAGAGAGAAATGATTTAATAATTGAGAAAACATTTCCAGTTATACCATAGCTGGAAATCTTGTGAAGTAGGCCTTTATGCCATACCTTGTCGAAGGCCTTTAATATGTCAAGAGCAATTGCCCTAGAAAGGAAGCCTTTGCCAAGAGATTCACTAATCCTATGAGATATAACCGCTAGCAAATCTGCGGTAGATCTTGCAGAACGGAAACCATACTGTGTGTCACTAAGAAGGTTATTTCTGCTGAGGTGGTTGACTATTTCTCTATTAAATATGGATTCCAGCAACTTACTCATGACACACAGTAGACATATTGGTCTGTACTAAGAGGGAGATTACTTATCACCTGAATTCTTTGGTACAGAGAATACTGATGAGGTTTTCCAGGGTGTTGGAAAGCATTTCTCCTTAAGGCAACGTTTAAACAGTTTCGTAAGTATGGGAGCAAGTTCTGGTTGAAGCTTTTTTAACACTATAATGGGGATGCCGTCAGGGCCAGTTGCTTTACTGGAATCAAGGTTCTTGATTAGCTTGGCGACCTCACGCACAGATATTTGTATGTTACCTAGCGTGTTCTGTGTTATAGGAGGAAATATGGGGAGTTGGTGGCCTTCGTCGCATAGGGTAGAATTAGCTGCAAAGTTCTTGACAAATAGTTTGGCCTTGTCTGATACTGACGAGGTGACCTCAGGCCCATTGATAATTGTTGGGATAGAACGCACACTTCTGTTCAGGATCCTATTTGTTATTTGCCAAAACTGGTGGGAACCAAGCCGCTGCTCAGCTAATATAAAGAAAAAGATACAATAAAACGAACGAAGAGAAAAAAACTAAAGAACAAAACCATTATTCTTAATTTGTGTGCTGAGGGCTGGAAATGTTATTTTAAATTCACGCATAAAAGATCAGTGAATGGGCGAACAGGGCATATTATATGGATATCCGCAGATGTTTTATGTAGGCTATTTGAAACTTAACATTTTCTTTGGTCTGCCATACTGATTAAACCTGTCAGATAGACAAAATGCTATGAAAAATTTAAAACTCAGACTAACGAAAATGCTATTTAAACTTAAACGTGGCAGACTGCTGGAAATGCTATTTCGACTTACATATAATGGACTACCAGAAATGCTATTTAAACTTATGCATAATAAAAAACCGAAAATGTTATTTCAATTTTACGCATTGCAGACACACTAAAATGTTATTTAAACTTCACATTGGCAGATCGACGAAAATACTATTTCAATTTAAGCATGACAAACCGAAGAAAATACTATTTAAACTTTAGCATGACAAATCGACGAAAATACTATGACAACTTAAGTATAACAAACCGACGAAAATACTATTTCAAGTTAAGTATGACCCACCGACGAAAATGCTATTTCAAATTAAATATGACAAATCGTGATCAATGTTGTTTAAACTTAAGCATGACAAACCGACGGCAATACCTTTTAACTTAAGCATGACAGACCAGCGACAAGACTATTCAAAGTTTAGAAAGATAGATTGACGAAAATGCTATTTCAAACTTAAGAATGTCGAACTAAAGGAAGTGCTAATTTAAATTAAAGTATGGCCGAGTGAGGGAAATGTTATTTTAATCTTAAATGTTATAAATCATGTAAAGTATGATTAAACTATAATTATGACTGACAACAATGTTATTTCAAAATTAAGTTTGACAGATACATAGGAGCATTATTTCAAATATTAGTGTCATGGACTAGGTGTATCAGAACTTTCGTAGGAATTTTTGACACCCCTAACATGAAACTGCGAATAAAATGTAAAAAAAACTCGTAACTTCTATTTTAAAAGTGGGTTGTTTATTTTCTTTATGGATTATACTTCAAAAATAAACTATCAAAGTTGTTTTAAAAGTAATAGAAATAATTTTTTTATTTAAAAAAAACAAAAAAACAGTAATGAATTTTACGAACTCAATATTTTTCAATTTTTAAACTTTAAAAATCTATCAAAATTTTTCTGTTGATTTTATTTTGACGATATTTTCAGGGTGAATGTGAAATTTTATGCTCTTTCCAATAAACCGAATATAATATTTTAGCCAAACGTTTTTTTTTTAAATTCACGCCCTTCCATTTTCAAGTGTCTATTAAAAAGTAAATAATTAATTTACCAAAGTGTTATAAATCACAAATTGAAGAGAAAGGTCAATAAATAATATATTCAAATTTAAAACACAAAAAGTAGTGTTTTTTTATAAATTCACCTGTAAAGTCCGAAGTTTAAAACCTTTTTTGTTTTTAAACACGTTGTTTGTTTTTTTGTTTTGTTTTTTAATGAAACCTTGGTCCTTGCCCCTTTAATTGAAAAAAAAAAGGGATTGAATTATATTTTTCGAGGAGTTATAAACTTGAAAAGACGGAGTGGAATTATTCACTATTTTTCACGAAATTTCTGACACACCTAGTGATGTACTGACAAAAATTGAAATTTCAAACGTAGATCTTACGAATCGCCAAAGCATGCGAGGCCATAGAATGAGTGGATAACACCTACAATACTTGCTAATGCCTAAAGTATGCTATTTTACATGTGAACGTGACAAACTAATATGCTATTTCTAACATAAGCATGATAAACTGACAAAAATGTCATTTTATACATAAGCATGACAGACTAGCAAAAATTTTATGTTAAACACTAATCATGAGCTACTAGTGAAAATGCTCTGTGAAACTTAAGAAACGTCGACTATTTCAAACTTAAACATGGCAAAATTATGAAAATATTACTTTAAACATGAGCTTCAGAATCAGAGGAGAAGATTAATGCAATATTTATCATATAAAATCGAATAAAATGTTATTTCAAATTTAAGCATGTCATACTAATTAAAATACTGTTTCAAATTTAAGCTTAAGCATACGGAGAGAAAAACAAACTTTTGTTAGAAAAGAATTTGGACGCTTCTCAAAAGAGTGCATTCATTTAATTTATAGGTTTAACGATGCAGCACAAAAGGTGACACGTCGACTGACAAATCGACCTCAGCCCGTATTTAAATATCAAGAGAAAGCAAGACACCTATGAAAAGTTTAAGACAACTGAATTGCCTAATTGCTTCTTGAGGTCGTAAAGTATTTCGGATAAGACTTTCAAAATAAGGACTATTTTTGTAGCAAAGCCCCGAAGTAAAACTGAAGCCAAACGATCCATTTTTTGCCGCAAGTCGGTTTAAAGTAAATCTACATTAAATGCCGTTTGCACTGTTTACTACGCATGCCGTCGCATCTCCAACCTTTGCGGCGTATATCATTGGCTTCTTAATGCCTGCCACATTGTAATTGGAGTCAGCAGCATGAAGAGCAGATCGAGTGGAAAGTATAAGAGAGGTGAGGACGGATCAAGTGGCTCGGAATCATCGCTATAAAATGATGCAATTAATCCTAGGATCAAAGATTATCGAGGAAATTTCAAACAATAAATTACAAACCCGTGTAAAGTGTTATTTTCCTCATATAAACCTCTGGTAGATCTTAATAGAGTCTGACAGCCCAGACCTTGCATAATTTTTTTGATAGACTACACCGACTTTTGTTTAAAGCGTGGACGTGCGAGCTAGAGATATTTAAGCCAAAGAGATACATAGTTTGTAATTACCTAATTCTCTTCAAAAACAATACAAAAAACATTGGGAGACGTGTGTTAGTGGTTCCTAGCTGAATCAGAAATTTACGCTGAGTAGTCATAATCGCTCTCTCTCTCTCTCTCTCTCTCTCTCTCTCTCTCTCTCTCTCTCTATATATATATATATATATATATATATATATATATATATATATATATATATATATATATATATATATATATATATATATATATATATATATCGTGGGTCGATGGGTAGAATTGCCAGCTATTAACGCGATAGTTCTAGGTTCAATCCTCAGCGTGGGGGAGGGGCTAGTCTAGCCGCACTGGTAAGTTTGATACAACGAGACAGTACTGTATGTGGATGACTACAAATATCTATCTATCTATATATTTATATATATATACAGAGAGAAAGAAAGAGAGTGAGGAGGATTACGACTACTCTCTCCATATTTTTATCAAACGAAAATAGAATAATGTCTTTTTGAGTGCGATAATTTTATATCTAATATATATAAAAATAAAAGTAAGTCTCCGTTTTGTAATGCTTCCATATATATATATATATATATATATATATATAGTTGATTTTTTAAACGATATAATTCAACCTTGAAGATCATGGAAAAATCATCCTTAAGAAATCGCCCATATTTTGTTTTTCGACGTAAACATAAAAACAAATAATATAAATTGATTATTTTACATATATAACAGTAATCTACGAACACGCATGTTTCAGAGTAGCACTCTCGTCAGCGTAGCTTGACTTTTTCTAGGATATATATTAAGGTCGGGACGATTAATCGGAATCGGGAATAAGAAAAATTGGAATATTACGGGGTATCGGAATCGGTAAAGGAATCGGAAAATATTGATGCTTTTTTTATTGTATTTTGTTTAAAGTAAAATCTTCCAGTGCTGGTAATAATGATAAAATAAATATTTATTGATTTTAAATTTCCAGT
>NC_136493.1:109697797-109705297 GCF_053919585.1 Euprymna scolopes | reverse complement strand
TGATATCATTGAAACTGAATTCTACCGACATGGTCGCGAATTTAATCAATTCTACAAAAATATTTTCTGGTATTGGGGGAATCGGAAGTTTACTCCGATGTAAAGCGTCATAAAAAATATTAATAGTCTCTAATAATGGGATGCAAGTAAAAAGACTGGAAATATCGAAGAACACATAAATTTGTCTGAATGAGTATAATTTTGTATAAAGTTAGTCAAGCTATAATATAATATGAACTATAAAGTTCCAAAACAGGTTCTAAAATAATTGTCAACGCTTTTGCTAACTTATGTTGACAAGACCCTATCATAGATAATATGGGTCTCAACGGTACTCCCTCTTTATAGGTCTTAGGTAAACCATACAAACAAGGGCGAATAGAACCATTAGGACGAATTAAATCAGAAATGAAAGTGGGAAGAACAACACTTTTGACCCAGTAGAATCATGAGTATCTACCGGACCCAATTTAACAAATTTAGAGGTGTCCCCCAAAATAGTCAACATTTTATTGACATAATCATGGTGATCTATAATGACAACGCCAGAACCTTTATCGGGTTTTGTGATGACTAAAGATTTATTATGGCGAAGTGCTTTAATTATACGATAATGTTCACTTCGCCATTTTGCTTCACAAAACGAAAATTTGAAAATGTTAGAGACTCTTTTTATTAAGTCTTTGAGACCTTCTCTTTGCAAGCAAAAAGAAAATCTTCTAGGACTTAATTTAGTCTCTATGTAATTTTTCCCCAGTTTATTTCTGTTTTTTTCTACCCCCCGCCACATTAATGACTTTTTTGTTTGTTTTAAATCGTATTTTCCTCGATTTAGCTTTGATAAGTGAGAAACGAAACCTGGTTAGCTAACCTTTATTTTTATTTTTTAAATTCATTAGGTTTTTTGGTCTGTATTTAGCCGTTATATATATATATATATATATATATATATATATATATATATATATATATATATATATACTTGTTATATTCTATATAGCTACATCGAACTTTATAAATTAAAAATTGGTATGAATAAAATGTGAAATCTAATTGATTAAACTCATTTCCTAATAAATTATATATATATATATATATATATATATATATATATGTGTGTGTGTGTGTGTAAATATAAATAAATATGTAAAATAAAATACGCACCAGGTGCGCTTGAAAGCCAAATCACAACGCAATATTACAAAAATAAACACATATTTTACTTGCTTGAAATTTATAATTTTATATATTTCTGAGTCAAACTCCATCCTCAGTATTTTTTACATCTTTTTTGTTTCTTGTTTTTCTTTTCCTTTCTTTGTCATGTTGAAGAAAGAAAGTCAGTTAGTAAAGATCCGCATGTTGTCTCTCAGCGATTGTATTTTGAAATGCCAGAACGGTACGTTGGCTCCGCGGTTCCGGTCTAGAGGCGTTGATTCAATTTGAATATTCAAATTAAATCAACGGCTATATAACGGAACTCACATCCCTGATGAATAAATGTAAGTGTGGATGTATAAATATTTGTAGGCATTTATTTAAATGTGATAATTGCGTGTGTTGTTCAGAATTGTGTGAGTTATTCCCTGCCGTTTTGTTTCAGTTTGTTTGACTCGTTGTTCAAGTGGTATCTATTAATTTGCTGTCTTGATACCTACTTGTAATACAGATTCCTATTAAAGTAGCTTCTTTCAATAAACTGCACGCGTATGAAATGCTCTTCCTGCTGATTGTTTTCCTCCTACCTATAGCATTTCATGAATAGCATCAACAATCATCCTTTGTCTTTGCGACACTCATCTTTCATTGTTGTTGGCTCCTTATATCATGGTGCTTCATGGCAACTAGGACTGCTGAACAGCTTGCCCGCTTAATCGCTTCTAACTCTACAACCACGATACACTATAAAAAAACAAAATTTGAACTTTGTTTTACCAGTACTTGCACGGAAATTGATTAGACTAATTTGTTTGTAATCCCAGCCTAAATAGCTCTGACCAAACCGATTAGTATCAAAATCCAAACCCTCCAGTGTGATGGCCCCAAGATACAAAGAAATATTTCTAATTAAAAAAACTATTGCCTGCTTCTGAGATTCCACACCCGATCCTATTTTACCAACACAGAAAAATTTAAGTATATATGCACAAGTATCGTTTTCTTAAGTATTTATGTTATTATAATATTATAATATATTATAATTTAACTATTATGTGTTATTGTTTAATAATTCAATGGTTTTCATTTGAATATAATGACTGATTCTATTTTGCTATATTTTATTTCCTGGATAAATATTTTTTTAGAATAACCGATTAGCTTTGAACAATTTGCGATCTATATATAAACCGCAAGTAAAAACACAAATTTATTTTAAATTCATTTTCGTTGTGCTCATATTTATATTATGAAACTTTTACTAATGTAAAAATTAAAATCCAAAAGAAGTTAAAGCCAGCATATATATATATATATATATATATATTTGCGACGGCCAGATGCTAATTTATGAGGCATTTGAAGAGAAATATTTACGGACACTGATTCTTGGTACGATGGATACAGTGCGCCGACTGTCAACGCGATGGTTCGATCCACGGCCGGGAAGAGGTGTATGTCTAGCCGCACTGATGAGTTGTGATACAACGAAACAGTACTGTATGTGGATAACTTTGTATATATATATATATATATATATATATATATATATATATATATATATATATATATATAGTTTTAAATATAATGGGCGGAAGTCTCTCGAGAGCTCTTTCAGCTATCATCTCATCAGGAGAAAATCGATAGCGTAAAATAATAATACTATGTCGAAAGTAAAGAGTTCTGGTGGGGAACTATTGAATGCGCCAAAAATACGGGGACACTAAAATAAAGTTTATTAACGTTTAAAAAACGATTAAAATATTGGCACACCGAGGGGGAAGAAAAAAAAACGATGCTGGTTATGTTGGGCTAGCATCCTTGCATCTTTTGACTTGTATAAACCAGCATGTTCCATCGAAGATCAGACAAGGGAGGATGGTGTCTGGTAGTCTCCATCCTTCTGCAGCCTTGGACTCTGCTATTGGCCAGCATTTGGTTGACAACCCGTGATGTGCCGATAGATATAAAATAGAATGGTTCGAAGTGCTACATAGAGCGGACTCCAGAAACCATTTAAAGCTTTATGAGTCTGTCTCTATTGCGGTGCGGAAACCTTCTTTGAGCCGGCAGAAAGAAACATCTAACGCATTGTTTCTCTTTGGGGAACTTTGAATCTTTTCTCCTATTTTTTAACCCGCTCCCCCCTCGTTGTATCAATATTTTAATCGTTTTATAAACGTTAATAAACTTTATTTTAGTGTCCCCGCATTTTTTGGCATATTCAATAGTTCCCCATCAGAACTCTTTACTTTCGACATAGTATTATTATTTTACGCTGTATATTTTCTCCTGATGAGATAATAGCTGTATTTAAATTCTGTACCTCTAAACATTTATATATACATACATACATATATATATATATATACATATATATATATACATATATATGATTATTTACTATAGTAATTATTAAATATCTACATACATTAGTGCTTCATTCTTTCGGGAATCATCAGTGCAGGATTTCACGAGCTTTCATATATATATATATATATATATATATATATATATATATATATATAGAGAGAGAGAGAGAGAGAGAGAGAGAGAGAGAGAGAGAAAGAGAGAGATATATGTGTGTGTCTGCACACAAAATTATACAGCAGCTCATCATTATATAATACGAGGAGTGCTCTTAACGTGCAAAATAAGAATTTTGTTTACATCAGTTGTTAAACGAAAAAAAGAAATATAAAATTAAATATGAATCTATGAAAGGTACATTACATATATCTTGTATGTTGAAGCCTGGAATGATGGGTGGTGGATTATGCATTTAAGCCTGTGTGAATGTTTGACGAATGTATTATAAATATGAATAATGGGCAGTTCGAATATCCTGAGGATAAAATGTTTGTGAAGTATATATATATATATATATATATATATATATATATATATATATATATATATATATATATATATATATATACGATAGCGTGTGTGTTCTTTTGTGTGTCACACTTACATATTCTCCTTCCGAGTGATTGTCGTTTCCTTGTTATAACCTTCCATTCCTTGTAATAAATAATTTTACCAAGATTTCTTTGTAAGTTTTTGTTTCGGTTTCGATTTTAGTATATATATATATATATATATATATATATATATATATATATATATATATATATATATATGAAAAACAGATTGGAGGTGGAAGGACCTAAACGCTCAACGTTTCGCCCGATTTATGCAGGCTATTTTCCAGAGAGATGGTCATTAGGGCCCTGTGAATATGCACTGAAGAATACATCAAGGAAGAATTTGAATATATTTATGAAATAACAATACCCTTAACATTTTTTGACAAATACAAAAAGGAAAGCACTAAAAATTTTCCATAACCGAAACCGAGATGATTCCCTAAATAACCACACACACAATAGTATTACAAAATAATAAAAACAACGACACAATCTATAAAAACCTAAATAAGAAAGCCACTCAAATAACAAAACTAACCTCTTTAACAATTAGGGGTCTTACACGTAAAGTTATAATTTATACACAACACTAACATACAAGCCGGAATATATTCCATACCCTGGTTGATTGTTGAAGAATATACGTAGGAGAAACTCCACGTAATTTAAATAAAAGAATATATGAACACAAAAGAGATGTAAAAAACAACAATACACTCAACGCCATATTTTGTCACATCATGGAGGACGGCCACCATTTTAATTTTAATAAAGAATCTTTCCTTAAACATGTACATACCAGATCCCCACGACGTTTAATTGAGTCGGCTATAATCTCCAATTCTAGCAATATAATTAAACAAAGAACAGGAGATTTCCACGTTGCCCTCAATCTGTCGAAAATACTTATTAAAGAGAACAATTTAGACACAGATTAAACTTGAAACATATATAAGATCCATTCTTAATTTCATTTCATTTTATTATTTTGTTTTTACTTATTTACTGTATTTCACTTTATCATTGTCTATTTTAGACGCCATTTTATCACTTTCTATTCTTATTTTTAGACACCATCTTTCAAGTTACTACGCTATTTTATCCCAATGTAATCGTCTCTAATTTTAAAACTCCCTTCGTAATCTCGTTTCATTTTATTTACTTAATCTATCACGATATTTTCGCCCAATTGATTTCCTCATCTAATTTTATCAATTTATTTTTATTTTATTACTTTTTTTAAAACGTAATCTTTCAAATCACTACGCTAGTTTACTCCAATTTATTATTATTTTCTCCAATGTATGTATATATGTATATGCATATATATACATGTATATATGTATATATGTATATATATATGTATATGTATGTATATATGTATATGTAAGCATATATATTTATATATACGTATATATATATATGTATATATACGTATATATATGTATATATACGTATATATATATGTATATATACGTATATATATGTATATATACGTATATATATATGCATATATATATATATGCATATATATGTATATATATATGTATATATGTAAAGATATGTATATATATGTATATATGTATATATATATGTATATATATGTATATGTATATATATATATATGCATATATAGATGTATATATATACATATACATATATATATGTATATATTTATATGTACATATATGTATATATATATGTATATGTATATATATGTATATATATGCATATATATGTATATATATGTATATATGTATACGTATATATATATGTATATATGTATATATACGTATATATATGTATATATACGTATATATATGTATATATATGTATATATATGCATATATATGTATATATATATGCATATATACGTATATATGCATATATATATGCATATATATGCATATATGTGTATATGTATGTATATATGTAAAGATATGTATATATATATATGTATATATATGCATATGTATATATACATATATATGCATATATATGTATATATTTATATGTATATATATGTATATATATGTATATGTATATATATGTATATATATATGCATATATATATGTATATATATATGCATATATATATGTATATATATATATGTATATATGTATATATATATGTATATATATGTATATATATATATGCATATCTGATATGGATACTAATGAAGATAAATCATGTCCTTCCGTACGTGTATAGACTATCATTATGCATCAATTGATATTTGCAAACAGAATTTAGTCCCGACCTGTCAGGTGTTACTGCTGCCATATAGTACACCACGAATTTGCGAATTCTCATATATAATCAGTATGGCTTCAACAGATTATTGAAATAATAGAGTAGATTTGAATCTAGAAACGTCGTTAGTCATTTCTAGTAACGGGGGAGAAAAACACCGAATTAACATTAGTTGGTCTTGAGATTAGCTAACCATTGCGTCGCAAAAGATTATATTCTTTCAAAACCAACGCTTATTTACATATTATTTTGTGTTAACTTTAAAATATATTGAATTGAAAAACATTGTAATCCAGGCAGTTTAACAACATTGTTTGATTTGCATGACGTCATCTTTAATAATCGCAGATTCTCGTTAAACACTAGGATAGCAGATTTTTATCCTGCACATTAATAGCAACAAGGCTAACAGGTTGCATAGGAAGTGGAGGAAAGTCTCTCCCATCTCACAAAACAGAATGATGTAGAAGAAACTTTGCTACTTCCGCCCACTTACTTGTACTTCCGCGTTGTACAAACGTTTGCTTGACACACGTAAGATAGAGACAAACAGCGGAAACGATAAAGCTTGATGTAGAGTCCTTCTGGGTTTTCAGTAGGTCCGTATTAGTCAAATTACAGCCGTAAGAGCGGTACTAATGCGCTTACTGATCCGCGCTATTTTTTAAATCGTATTTCCAAGATTAATTAAAGTCTTATGATATGTTTTTTATTCAGTTGTGCGGTTAAAGTACAGAATAGGTACAAAACGCCCTCCCTTCTCCATGTTAAGAATGGCTTTTTAAATAATGACGTTATTATTTCAGCACAGGTCAATAATTGCACTAGTACGGAAACAGCGATTACCAAACCTGTTTAACCTGCCAGAAACCGAAGTTCCTTACAGTATAGCTGTTGGACTACAACGTTTTTGCTCCTCCCCAATTACCACTATAATGAAGGTTTAAAATTCAGTTAGGAGGGTTCTTGTTTTCATAGTAAGTAACTCTAAATATCTCTACCATAAATCTAACATAAATCGAAAGCTTAATATCATGGGTTAATATGGGTTAACTCGTCTTTTGCACTTTTGTTGAAAAGTCATTTTCAACGCTTTCATCTTGTTTTTGCTGGATGAACATCGTCGGCCATTTTTAATTTTTTTTGTTTTTGTTTTAC
>NC_136493.1:109577797-109692797 GCF_053919585.1 Euprymna scolopes | reverse complement strand
GTGTTACAATGTAAAATATGTCTGAAGGTGTTACAATATTAAATATGTCTGAAGGTGTTACAATATTAAATATGTCTGAAGGTGTTACAATGTTAAATATGTCTGAAGGTGTTACAATATTAAATAGGTCTGAAGGTATTACAATGTTAAATATGTCTGAAGGTGTTACAATATTAAATATGTCTGAAGGTGTTACAATATTAAATATGTCTGAAGGTGTAAAAAGGTTAAATATGTCTGAAAGTGTTACAATGTTAAATATGTCTGAAGGTGTTACAATGTTAAATATGTCTGAAGGTGTTACAATATTAAATATGTCTGAAGGTGTTACAATATTAAATATGTCTGAAGGTGTTACAATATTAAATATGTCTGAAGGTGTTACAATGTTAAATATGTCTGAAGGTGCTACAATGTTAAATATGTCTGAAGGTGTTACAATGTTAAATATGTCTGAAGGTGTTAAAATGTTAAATATGTCTGAAGGTGTTACAATATTAAATATGTCTGAAGGTGCTACAATGTTAAATATGTCTGAAGGTGTTAAAATGTTAAATATGCCTGAAGGTGTTACAATGTTAAATATGTCTGAAGGTGTTACAATGTTAAATGTGTCTGAAGGTGTTACAATGTTAAATATAGGCACCGCCAAAAATGGCCGCAAAATCAAGTTGTTGTTGTTTTTTAAAACTAAATTACATTTATTAAAATCCATTATTTCTGAGTAACTTTTTTTTCCAGAAAGATAAAACCCTGAATTTTATCATATAGAAAACAGAATAATGTAAAACTTTTTCTACTATTTTTAATTAAATTTTAAATGTTAAATTTTCCCCAAAAGTTAACAATTGACATTTTTTTGTCTTGCACAAAAAACGTACTTATATATTTAAAAAAAAAAGGTTTTTGAAATAATTAATTTATTTATTTATTGTCTAACTAAGATTTAGGATGATTTTCTAAGAGAATATACAAAAATATTATAATATATGTACCTGAATTTAAAATAATTCCACTTATTCATATAGGTAACCAGATATTTCGCGTCGATGTAGAGTCTAGATCACTCTGTTTACGTTTGCGTTTGATAAGGAGAAAACTATGGAAGACCAAACAGGCCCAAAAAACTTTTTTTTCAGTGACGAAAATTTCAATGTATTATTAAGCTGAGGCTGGCCAGTACCAGATGGGTGACCATTTGTATGAGTTTGGTTTTTAATGTGTATGTGTGTGGGGGTCAGGCTCCCCAAAATGGGGGGGGCAATTTAAAGCAGAAAAAAAAATTATTTCAGCGCGTTTGGTCCATCGTAGTCGAAAGGCGGCAAACGTTTTCAAACGGGATCGAAAAAAAATGATGCTATTTTTAACACAAAGGGCACAATATTTATTGATTTTTTTTGTATCGATTATTCAAAGCATGCCCTGTTTAATAATGGTCATGCATTATTCGGCTCGCTAAAAAAAATTGTTAATTTATTTATCAAAAATTTTAAAATGGCTTTTTTCGTACAAATATTAAAAAAAAAAAAATTTGTTTTGCATAACTTAAATTAATTATTTTACTTAACATATTCACCGAATTTCACACTTCAAAACTCAAAAGCGGGATAATTAAACACAATCGAAGTTCTGATATTCAGACGTCAAAATAAGGTATGCAAACAATTTTTTTTTGTTTTTTTTAATCTATAATTCTGTCCCTTACAACAACACAATATGTTTTGTTCAGTTTCAGATGATTATTTTAAGCATATTTGTTCCCACTTCCAAACAAGGGGGGGTTTTGTAAGCAATATATATATATATATATATATATATATATATATATATATATATATATATAAATATCGTTTATGAAAAATAATTACACTGTTATAAAGTTCATTCTTCTCCTAATAATCGCTGAAAATTTCGTATTGATTGGATAATTACCTGATTTTTGGTAGATTTTTAAAAA
This sequence comes from Euprymna scolopes, assembly GCF_053919585.1. Classification (NCBI taxonomy): domain Eukaryota; kingdom Metazoa; phylum Mollusca; class Cephalopoda; order Sepiida; family Sepiolidae; genus Euprymna; species Euprymna scolopes. The sequence continues at coordinate 109,690,840 of NC_136493.1, read as the reverse complement.
GACGGTCCGTCAAAAAGTACTGACCTGCCCCCCCCCCCAGTTTTGGCGGTGCCTAGTTAAATATGTCTGAAGGTGCTACAATGTTAAACGATCGTACCGATGCAAGTCATGACAACAAGACCATTACCAGCGCCATCAAAATACACCGCTGGATTATCACGATGTCTGAAGAGTATGGAGATCCTCTGCTGCAATCAGATGGCCGCTGGCAGACTAGGCGCCGGACCACAAGTCCAAAGAGACCCAGGCTTGGCTCCACAAAGAGTACTACAACTTTGCACCCTTTTTCTCACTGCCCCCTCCCTCTGACTAGAACCCGCTGGAGTACTTCAGTTAATCATACTTCGAGAACATTAACGATATGACCTCCCACAACACCAAAGCCAGTCTGATCAGAGTTTACTTATGGGTAAAAATATCGTCAGCCAGAATGCTTGCTAAACCTCTGTAGAGAGAGACCACACACACACACACCCACACACACACACACACACACACACACACACACATATATATATATATATATGTATGTATGTATATATGTATGTATGTCTATGTACATGGAATCAGTCTAAATACTCGTGTACTATAGAACACACTTAACCTAGATATATTGTTAGGCATAATTATGTTTTTGACGATATAAAACGTCATGGTTCTCTGAAAGAAAATAGGGATTTTTATTCGCTTTAAATTTAGATGCATTGATAACTAAACCAATAGTAATATGCCCTGAGTAGAGTCATCTAAATAGGTACACTCTCCCGAATTTTTCGGGGACTATCCATCCCCAAATGTGACGAATAATCCGCTTTAATCTCAAAAACTCTTTTCTTTTGCGCTTTATTGTATCTGATCCGTCTTCAAGTTGGTTCAAATTTCATTAGATACATTTCAAAAATAACAAACGGCCAAATGAACATAAGATAAATATTTGGGAAAATATAGAGGAGCACATCGAGAAATATATATATATATATATATATATATATACATATATATATACATATATATACACACATATATATACACATATATATACATATATATCTATCTATATATGGCTCATACATATAGATATATATAAATATACATGTATATATACGTACATACACACACACACACACACACACATATATATATATATATATATATATATATATATATATATATATATATATATATATAAGAAGGCATAGAGAAATGATAACAAGAATTTAGAGAAATTTCCGAGACGCACATCGTAAATGGGTCTTATAAATATAGAAGAGAAATTGGTGTAATATAGAAGAGACAGTACGCATCGAAGAATAAAAACAGGAACAAAAACGAACATTTGATGAAATAAAAACTAGAATTTGTAAAAATGAAGAAAATAAAATAAAACCGAGGCAGAGTAAAACATGAACGATGGAACAATAATCTAAAAGAAAATAAAAAGACAAAGAAAACATAATGAAAATTGAGACTAAAAAGAAAAGAAAGAAGAATAAAAAAGAATAAAAAAAGAAGCAAGAAAACGTGGGAAGTAAAAGGAATAGGGAGGCCGGCAAGAGAGAAAAGAAAAGAAGAATAAAAAAGAAAACGAAAAGATGAAAAAGAGAAAAAAAAGAAAAAAAAAGAAAAAGGAAAGAAATATTTTAAAAATGCAAAAAATAGAGGAAAATGTAAGGGAATTAAAATAAAGGTCAAAGGTGGAGAAAAGTTAAACAAAATGAGAAGAAGAAAAAGAAGAAGAAGAAGAAGAAGAAGAAGAAATAAGAATAAAATAAGGAAATGAAGAAAGAATTGACGAAAGTGTAAAATTGATAAGCCATCTATAAATATAAAAGCGAAAATGTATGTATGTATGTATGTATGCATGTGTGTGTGTTCGCTTTTCTGTGTGTCTACAAAAGGCTTTTTTCAGAGAAGCGGTCGCTCGCTTCACAACTTTTTAAAAAATTTGTATCACATATAAATCGTAATATCTCACCGTTAACAACGAAGCTTGCCTGTCTATTTAATTTGCTCGATTTCGGGAAGATAAATATTCAACATTTGTCGCTCGCCGCATGTGGGTTAGTCTTTTTCCTATAACATCTTGGGGGGGGGCGTTCAGCAGTAAATGAAATCTCGCAGTCAAACTTGAATTAATGAACTCATTAAAACGGAAACCTTTTTTTTTTGGTTTTTCTTTTTTCCAAGATGATCACCACTTATCAAGGCCCGGAAGCCACTCAGGGCACCTGCTAAATCCAAGTAATTAAATAAATTCAAACGTGTTTCCGTTAGCATATCGCGGTGGGGCAATGGGTAACGTCGCACGGTTTTTTTTGTTTTTTTTTCACACTTTAATTTACAAATTTGCCTCGAGGGTTCGGGTTCGATCCTCATACTTACTATTTTTAAACCCCCCAACACACACCTCAAAACACCCGGGCAACGCCGGGTACCCCTCGCTGGTGAAGAATAAAAGATAGTTAAAGTGGAAAGAAGAAATTAAGAGAAAGAGAATACTGGTAATGATAAAAATAAATCTAAGGAGAAAAATAGACGAAATTGGAAAGAATTTAAAAAAAAAAATGAAGGAGTGAAAAGAATAAGAAAAAATCGGACGAATACATTTTATAATAAGAACTATGGAATATATAGCTAATGAAAAAGAAAAAAAACGAGAAGAAAAAAGGAAGACGAAAAAGAAAAAAGAATTAAAGAAAAAGGAGAAGAAGAAGAAACTGAAAACTACAAAATAGCACAACGCTAAAAATACAGAAACAAGTCAATAAAAATAAAGTAACAAACAAAAAAAAGAAGAAGTGGGGGTGTGATAGGTCGGGGGATTTTATTCGTAGTGATGGCGATAAAGGCGCTGAGCATACGATCATCATTGAAGTTGATGCGCGAAAACTGAATAATATCCGAGATGAGATAAGTAATATATGAAAGATAAGTTATGTCTGCAATTTCGTGTACATGGGTCACTGGCAAATCAAAATGTTGCCTCGCTTGTGTTTATGGCATTTCTCATTTATAACGAAGATAAGTGTCAGTTATGGAAGAACCAAAGAGATGAAAACGATAACACGGAACGGGGAGATGTAAAACGGAAGTTGTTTCGACAATAACGGAAAGTTAAGCAGTAAAAACCTACAACGCATATAGCCGTTCTCTGTATATTTACAATATGGATATGGAATAAACTTACTATATAATATATAATGTGTTTCAAAAGTCTTGGGAACATAACGATTTTTAATTACTCAAATATATGTATATATATATATATATATATATATATATATATATATATATATATATGTCTGTGTGTGTATTTTATGTTTATTTTTTATTACCGTTATATCTGCTTAGTTACACATGTTTCGGTTACCAAATCGTATTAACGATCCAGTAACTTCACAGACAAAGTGTTTACTAATTGCTATTCTTGCTATTTATATATATATATATATATATATATATATATATATATATATATATATATATATATATATATATATACAAACAATACATATGCCGCTCCCCATTTGAGGGTACAAAATAGGTCAAAGTGAAAATTATTCCCTATATTCATGTAGGTAAAAATGCACTTTCGTATAAATAATTGAATTCATTAAAAAAGTACCACAAAACAAAAACAAATAACATCTCTCCCCCCTCTCTCTCTCCATCTCTCTCTCTGTCTCTCTCTCTCTATATATATATATATGTATATATATATATATATATATAGTTTATTTTTCTTTATGTAAATGCAGTATCTCCTTGCTGCGATATTTATATATATATATATATATATATATATATATATATATATACGCATATATATATATATATATATCCATTCATGTGAAATCTTTTTATCATTTTTTCTTTTATCTCCTATTCCCCTTACCTCACCTTTTTTTTAAAAGCAAGTAAGATCTGTGACTTACTTGTAGTTTTATTAAATACTTTTTATATACAAAATCCGATCCTGCATTTTGCTAATTCCTGCCCTCTGATGAGAAGAAGAGTATTTCTTCGAAACTCCGCGGATTAAGGACTATCCACTTATCTTGGGCTTTATTTTTTTAAAATTAAATATGCTTTTAACTCTTTTTTAAGATGTCTTTTAACATGTTTTATTAATCATTTGTATATATATATATATATATATATATATATATATATATATATATATATATATATATATATATATACTCATGAGCAAATAATGGGCCCATTGTGAAAAAAGGGAGAACTCCATATTTCAATATTTTTCAATGAATTTTTGTTAATTTTTTACTGAAAATTTCTATTTTGCAGATCATTATTATTATAGCATATAATAATAAGTGGAAAAATTAATACTAAATAGAGTAGGACCGCATCTTGGCGAGGATATAAAAAATCGAATTGCAGGATTAAGGCAGTCCAAAAGAACTTACAAGCAGATTTTTGCTATTTTAAGAAAAAGTGAGAACATCTCTTTCTGTAGTGAAGAGAATTGGTCAAAGGTTTCAAGTCGAATGCTTGTTGAAAGGGAAATCTAGATCTGGTCGTCCTAGAGCATCCACTTTGAAGGACGGCCACAGGCTTAAATTAACTGTTTTGAAGGATTGAAAGAAAACTTATGTTGACCAAAGCAAAGAATTCAAAACAGGGGCTGGAAATTCTCTTTCTAGATGTACAAGATCTTGACGAATTAAAGATATGGGATTTTCTTCTAAAAGTTATGCAAGGAAGTCATTTTTATCTAAAAATAACATCATATTAGAAAGAGATTTTTCTCGTATTATGGCAAGAAAGATACAGACTGGTTCAGGAATGTTTTCTTGTCAGATAAATCAAGATTTTTGTCTTGTAGATGCTCCCGATGCTCTCAAATCGTTCAATCGAAGAACTTGAAGATTTTCGCCAAGTTGCATAAAAAACAACAGTTAAACATGGGAATGAAGAGATAATGGTACGGGAACTTTTACTGCAGCAGGAGTTGGGGAACTTATTAGATGTGAGAAGTCAATGAATGCAAACGAATACATTCTAATGTTAGAAACAGGACTGTTACTAAGTATCCAGAAGCTGGGGATATCTCAGAACATTATTTTTCAACGTGATAATGCCCCTGTACACACTGCTAAAGTCAGAAAGAATTCAATTAATGTGATATTTTGGCCAGGTCAAAGCCCCGATTTAAACCCAGTCGAGAATATTTAGTCTATGGTATCTCGTGCATTGGATGGAAGAACCTTTTCGAACAATGACCAACTGTGGAAAGCTGTGCAAAGCGAATGAAATAGCATCTCCTCTTCACAGTGTTTCACTTTGGTTGAGAGCATGTCTAAAAGGATTTTAAAGAAATCAAAAGGGAATGTGATTCCATCCTAAGCATTTATTAAAGTAAATGTCCTGTTCTGTGTTATTAGTCTCGTTTAAGTTTCCTTGTTTAATTGTTCTTTGTTCAATATAGCTCTTAGTGCAATAAAATGTATAAAATTTGTTTCGCCCGTTTTTTTTTGCTCACGAATGTATATATATATATATATATATATATATATATATATATATATATATATATATATATATATACAAAATAAAAGCTAAAATAACATATATTCAATAAGCTTAAATATATTAACTTATTAAGATATGAATTAATAGATAAATAATTGATTTGGTGTAAGTAGAAAAATATATATAAAAAATAAAGAAAATGAAGACTAATGTAGACTATTAAGGAAGCCCGATCTGATCTTATATTGAAAATGTTAGTGTTAAATTCAAAACAAAAGATATAATTTATTAAAAAATAAAATGATAAATAAATAAATAAATAAATAAATAAAATTAAACAACAAACGTTGGGTTTTTATAGACATACAATATGACCCATTTCAGTTAAACTTGCTCCATAGTCGAGACATTTATAAATGACTTGATTTAAGAAATAGTAAATATCGCCTCGTTACGTGTCAACTGTTTTCATTTGTACGACCTCCTTCCTACCCCTCTTTTATCCCTTTCTATCTCCTATATCCTTGGTTTCATTTCATTTTTTTATAACTCTCTAAAAACTATCGTTTTACCCCGCTCTTTCTTAACTGAAATTTGAGTTTTGGAAGTAAATTTAAATCTATAAGAGCATTTACGTTGCCTCACGTCAGTCATGGCAAAGTATATTTTCTCTCCTCTAAAATTGAAAATAGTCTTGAACCCTTTTTAATTTTTTAATTTTCCTGCCTCATGAGATCAATTATGATCGAAACGGTCCGCACATCGTAGCAAGATATGACTGTATTTACATAAAGAAAAAGAAAAAAAAAAAGGTATAATTTGCTCTCTTTGATTGAGTACTATCTACGGCCCTTGCTGAAATTATATTATTCTAATTTTTTTTAATATATTTCAACCTGGAATACATATATATATATATATATATATATATATATATATATATATATATATATATATATATATATATATATATATATATATATATATATATAAACAATGGTAGGTGGTGTGTGTGAGTTCATTGTCTATATACCTCAAAACGTGTGGGTCTATATTTGGACATTTCACACACATGTACCTTATATGCTTGGAAGTGTTCTGAGATCGGTTTTGTATCGGAATACCTCCGATAAATATCGAAAATCGATAATCGAAAACATTCCATTAAAGAGGAATAGTCAAATTTTGACACTTTCATACATCCTAACATCACAAGTCCATTTGAGAAATTTTATCACCGCACAAACAAAAAAGTTCGGCATATAAAATAAGCAATAGATCCTTTCATAAGGCAGGGGCGCGTTAAAAATGAATATTTCTATTTTTAGAGCACAATTCAAACATTATGCTTTGTTTTTCCATTTTTAGTTTGAATTCAAATTATTATATGAAAATAATTTTATCAAATGAATAGTGTTCTCTAAAGTGCAATGTAAACTGCGGTGAATTCTGGACCAAGATATTGGGGGGGGAGATACGGAAGCTTCCTCCCAGTGCACCGCGGTAAGTTTCAAACTAGAGCAAGCAATGTTTGTGTGTACATCATTTTGCTTTTTTTTAATAATTATGAAATCTTGACAATATTGGCCAGACCTTTTCAAATCAAATATCATGAGATAAGACTGTTTCACAACGTGTATTTTAGAATTCTCTTTTTGTGTAGGGGTGCCTATAAACACTACAGTAAATAATTGGTTTGTTTTAATATTTCTGCATGATTAGTAACATTTTTTACTAAGCTCTGTATTAATGTCTTGTTCGTTCTTTAAATTTCATGGTGGTATATCCTTTTAAAACTATTTACCTAGATTCGACTATGGCTTTTGTTCATAATAAAGATAAATACTTTATATTAATAGTCATTTGTGAAAACAGTTGATTCGTACACCTCCGAGTAGGTGACTGATAACGAGAAAGCTGTGCGAGGATTTGCTATAATGGAAACCAAAGTGTTGTTCCCCGAATGTCTGCAATTACGCTGCCCAACCATATCTGCAACGGCGACACCCGGACACATTGAGCCATCGCATTGAAACAAACAAACAAAAAAAAATAAGCAGCTTTAAATGTATACTTGACATTTCAATAAAAAAAACATATAAATCTGAGATTGGTTGGATCAGTTTCCTTAACACATTTGACAAATAAGAAGAATAACTGACTTCAATATTATCAAGGTACAGAGGCCACTCAAGGATAAGAGTTAAAGAGTGTACAGTGGTCAAAAGGACAATATAGTAATCATTAGAAGTGTAAATTTTGTAAATTAATTTCGTTAATAAATAAATCTCAGGTTTGTTGAATCATATCTATAAACAAATTTGACAAATGAAAAGAGACACCATCTTTTATGAATACTAGACATTTCGTTAAAATCATATAAATCTGAGCTTGTTTAAATTATTTTCATTAACACATTTGAGAAATGATAATAAAACGCATCTGTTAGTTTCATATTTGACATTTTGGTTAAAACATATTCTGAGATCGGTTAGATCATTTCCATAAAGACATTTTACAAATGAAAATAGTAACTATCTTTTCATGAATATCTCACTGCTGATGCAATTCTCTATTTATATAAAAGCCAAGTACGTGCAAGGTGGAGTACTACTACTAGATCTAGGCAGGCGCTACTAAAAACAGCATATCCTGTCTTGACAGAGAACAAAATAGACTTCGTAGCCTAGTGAGGGATGCCCTCTTCTCTTCCCTGCAACCTCTCTCTCACAGAAGAGACGTTGCGAGCCTGTCGTTGTTTTATCGTTATTTCCCTGGAAGGTGCTCATCTGAACTCCAATCTCTAGTCCCTCCTCGCCAGTCTTTCACGAAAAACACCAGTCTAGCTGAAACTACTGTCATTAATTTTCCCCACTGTTTAACTGTGCCTAAATCGAAACGTAGATTCCATGAACAAAGCTTCTTTCTTAGAAGTGCACGCCTGTGGAACTCTCTTCCGTTTGCCTGTTTCCCACCTGATTACAACTTGGATGTCTTCAAGTCCAACATAAACAAATTCCTGATAAACCGTCCCTTAAGTAAGACACTTTATCAAATCGCCATTACTAACGATTACTACGATATTATCCCATTGATTACTGTACACGCAATTACCCTTATCCTCGAGTGGCCTCCTGGCATTGATAAGTGGCGACTTCCATGTAAAAAGAAAACAAATAAGAAGCATAACAATCTTTAAATGAGCTTAGTTGGATTATTTCAGTAACACATTTGACAAATGAGAAAAATAATCATATTTTAATGAATTTTCTGACATTGCGTTACAAAAATATCAATCCGGCAGAGGTTGGATTATTTTCATTAACATATTAGACAAATGAAAAAAATAACCATCTTTCCTGAATACTTGGGATTTCGTTAAAAAACATATGAATTCAAGTTTTATTTGAACGTTTTCATTAACATACACGGCAAATGTGAAGAATAACCAGCTTTATTGAACACTGGATATTTCGTTTAACACATATAAGTCTGAGTTTTGACAAATGAGAAAATAACCATGTTCAAATGGATATTGGAAAGTAAATTAAAACGTACAAGATCTGGGTTTGATTGAGTCAATTTCGTTAACACATTTGGCAAACGAGAATAATAATAATAATTCAATGAATAGTGGACATATCGTTAAAAACATAAAAATCTGAGTTTTGCCAAATCATTTTAATTAACTGTTGTGGAGTACAAATCACTCCTATTTGAGAACCAACTGGAATCAACCAGTCCTATGAATACTACTGGTTTCAGAGACTATATGGAAACAGTCATACCATGTTTAACAGCATGTTACGAACACGTTCCTCTCAGACTACTTTAGTGGCTCTTCTATTCTTTACGATGAATACATATTATATTTATACACTTTACACTACTTGTGGTTTCTTTCATGTCATCTTGCACAGGGTTACAACAACTGGCTACGAGGATGTTATCAGAATTTCCCGGATCAATGTACAACATTAATAAATTTGACAAATGAGTAAAATAGCCATCTTTTAATAAATACTTGACTTTCACTTAAAAACATAAAAATTTGAGTTGGGTTGAATCATTTTTATTAACACATTTGAATAATAAGACTAATAACTATCTTTTAATTGGCATTTAATTACATACCTATAAACTGAGTTTGTTTAGATCGTTTTAATTAACATATTAGACAAATGAGAAAAATAACCATATTTTAATGAATGCTTAACATTTCGTAAACACATATGAATCTAAGTTTGTTTGGATGATTTTCAATCGGGGTTTGATTATTTTATTAAGATTTTGAAACTTTAACTGTCATTACTTGTCTTTATATGAGATTATTTTTTCTTGAATAACTAAGGAAAAATAAGTCGCTTTTATTTTCTAATATATTCATGCATGTTTGTTCATCAAATTTACATCAGTGTTCATAGTATGTAAGAATTTAAGAAGAAACTGTAAATTATCTGACACGATCGTAATTGTATGTTTAATAGCTCAAAGATATATCACAAAGTATTTAATATTAATTGAATGAACATACGATAAGAAAAAAAAACGAGAGTTATAAAAAGAAAATTCGTAAAAGATAGAGTTCTCTGTGAGTAAATTGTCAATTATAACTAATTACATTAATTAAAATAGATTTTCCTTTTTAACATATAACTCTCCTATGACTATGGGGCATTTTAGCGTGTTTCGTGTGGTTAAAATGAGAAAATAACCTAAGGGAACTAAACGTACATTAAAGACAATTATAGAATATATTTTATATAGCATAATACTATATTACGTTGTGTATATTCACAATCGATAAGCGGCAAAACCACGTCTTATTTTATGTTGCCATTTAGGAAATAATACTTCAAACCATGATATGCTGTTCAGGTATCGGAGCAGAATCACGCCCTAGCCATCATTTATCTTAGGGTGATGCTGAGTATTCATCTGATGCTTTATTCATCCTGCAAAAGCAACGATAACTATTCCTACTTATCTCATTTCTAATCAGTTTTTATTTAATTGTTGTGGAGACTTACTAATGAATGAACTCTTCCATAGATGCATATTGCTATTAACATTAGAGTCAGTCAGAGACAATTCGAGAGAATGTACTCTTAACTTTCCGGTAATCCATTTACTTCGTTTTACCCCGAATATCATATTCGATCTGCTATTCTTGTCTGCGTTATTTGTCCTAGCATTAATGTGGTTAATCCGCAGGAAAGCGTGGAGTAAATCATTGCATGGTATTACGAACTTTTTCACATGTTTAAGAAATGAGTGAAAATCGCCCATCCTTGCGAACTGCTGTACAATACTTCCAAATTATGATTGTCCAAATAACATAAATGAAAAACAAAAAAACAACATTAAAAATACAAAAACAAAACTATATTCGAACTGAATTGAACCAATCAAAGATCAAGTTTGTGAGCCTTATAACAATATCCACATTATTATTGCACCGTTCAAATAAAAAAAAGAGTAAATATTTGACTCAATTAATCTAATCGTACACACTTGTTATTTTTCACGTTTGTTTAGATATCATCATCATCATCATCATCATCATCATCATCACCACCACCCCCACCATCGTCGTCGTCATCATCATCATCATCATCATCATCATCATCATCATCATCATCATCATCATCATCATCACTGGACGTTTTTACGCTATTATTAGCATAATCTCGCTGACAAACCGGTTAACCATAGCAAAGCACCGTTTAGCCGACTAAAATAGGGGTAGATTCAAGAATAACAGATGCTGTGTATGCTCTCCCGGCATACTTTCCTATCGCGCCGGAATTCTTCTTGCCACTAGATACTAGAAGGTAATATCAATTCAAGAGACGTGTGGTTGGAAACTAAGTAATTCTTGCTTCACAATTATTAATACACGCAGGTATTCTTGTCTCTCGATATAGAATGTAAGGCACTCATTCATTCATTATCAGTAATTTTTGACAATTACTATTGGATTTTATCTTCTTTCGATAACCTTTGCAAATGACTTTGCGTTATATGCAGTGGCTGTCTGACTTGCTATTTGCTCTTTCGAAACTTCTTACTATTTGAGATAGTTTCGTTCGGAGGTTGAAACATGGAGAGGTCTTATTGCCTAACAGTTGCTTGACAGAATAGAAATAACCTCTTCATATGTACACACACACACACACACACGCACACACACACACACACACACACATATATATATATATATATATGTGTGTGTGTGTGTGTGTGTGTGTGTGTGTGTGTGTGTGTGTGTGTGTGTGTGTGTGTGTGTAGATGTATTTAGAAAACAATTATTCATGAAATAGAAATCATAGAACTCAGAAAAGGCCTCGGTTACAGAGATCTCTAGGAGAAAAGAAGAAAAAAAACAAACGATAAAAAAATTAAACAGCATAATATTAAAAAAAAAAAACAAAAAAAAAACAAGAATAACCGCAGGATTTACAGCTAACAATTTCATCATTAAACCCAATTTAGAAATCTATGCACTGCATTTATTTTTTGTTCAACTATTTTTGTCCGGAGCAACGGGATCCTGTTTACGGTAGACATAACAACGATCGAACCGGTGGCTTGTATTCGTTTACGAAGAACATGCGATTCAATCGCCCACTTTTTTTTTTTTTGCTGATTTTCGTTTTTATGGTGCCTTTGGCTGATATAGTTGGATGAATTTACTAGGTTTGCATGTCTCGAGTAACTTGTATAGAAATGAAATTCCGGAGATCCCCAGCCGTTGAAGATCGATCAGGACAATAGGTGAAAATGATTGTGCTTATTCTCGAAAACTTATCGCAAACGGCTGACATTCTATGAACCCCTACTAGCTGGAATTCTCACTAGAGTCATTCGATGCATTGTGGATTTTCCATACAAAAATACAGTTAGGATTTTCATAGTCTATGTAAATATTTTTCAGTTCATCGGAAATTCAGGATTTCTTCCAAGTTTTACAAGAACGTAGTATTTTTTTACTCCTTATTTACTCTCTGGTTAGTTCAGATTGTGCACTAACATTAGCATTTGTCTGAGTCTTACCGCCTCTATACTTACCCATAACAAATAGGAAGCTGTTGTCTTGTTTGTGCCCCTATTATTAGTAGATTAGTGTACAAGCATTTGCTATGGTTTTCAACTTTTTTCTTATTTATTATTTATTCCATCTACCTCATCTATAGTTAACCTTAAGAAGAAGACTTACAGGTCCTACACCCGACTGTAGCCTAGAACTCTTCACTGCAAGGACGTTCATTTCTATTTCGTATTATGCATATGAAATTACCTGAATACAAATAGCGCCAAGTATTCTCAAACAGTCATTCATCTTACACTGGTCATGCTCAACGTTGCTTAATTTCAGTGATCTGAGTATAAATTGTGTGTGAATCTGATTATGTAGTATACACGTAAGGAAAAATGTGCAATCGTATTTGGAACTCGTCTAAAATACATAAAATCAAGTTTTCAGCGAGACAATCTGTACGTTGAAATATCAGATAAACACGCATACATAAAGAGTGAAAGAAATCAAGACTCACTGAATGCCTACATTGCTGACATAGGGAACAATCAAGAACACTGTCACACACATACATTAATCTGCCCACCCAACCACACTAACGCAGCAACGCTGAGAGTTTACTTTGCTAATACTTGCAATAGTCGACAACACAAACTTATACACCCATTACTCTGTCATTTGGGAATTCATGCAAACAATCACTTCACAATCTTGCGTTTACAGTGATTTTTTTCCTTTTTTAGCGAAACCATGCATCAAGATGCCCCTTTTCATTCAAATAATGTTCTTCGCCATTTTAAATTTTCTTTCATTATCCATTAAACGCATATTTGTAACCACTACAATCCTCGAAAAACAACAATAAAAAGAAACGGGTCCGTAACAATGATACATGTGTTACCTTTAAGGCTCAAGCGCCCTAAATCTTTCAAAATACGAGAACTGTATCTTATAGGAGTTGTTTTCTTCTGTTATTACATTAGCGCATTCTCTGTTAGGCGTGTAATTTCTATTTTATTCTCGTATTAAATGCTTCAGACCGGAAAATACTTTCCTGCAAATATTCTAATAGACAAACCAACGAACCAACTAGAAGTGGTTGTGCTCATTTCATGTGAGCATTTTACAAATAAAATTATATTTCAAATTTGAGTGTAACAGACCAAAGATATAGGAAATTCAAGCATTACACAGCAACATAAATATTCTTTAACAATTTAAGGGTTGCAAACAAAATCTATAACATCAAAATGAAATATAACAGACAAATAGTAATAGTCTTTCACACATGAGCGCAGCGGACCAAAAATATCATAGCACTTTACTTGAGTCGAAGTTCTCAGAAATTAAGGGGCCCACTCCCTGGCGCTAACACTTGAAATCTATATGAGATACATAGATATTCGAATGTTCCATTTAAGTTCTTTATATCACAAACACTAAGTTAGTAAAGACATTTAGGACATAATTTCTCTCTCCCCAATTAACCATTTTCATATGTTGTAGTATATCTTTCGTTTTTGGTCTATTGGTCTTACTGGATTGCAGGACAATGATTTATCTAGTCTGGTGGAGTATCCAGCTTCGTGTTATTCCTTGAGGTAATATCACTTGGAGAAGGTGCACCATTCCTCGTAAAAGCTAATGTGAGTTAGCCATAGTGAGGAAATCTTATTTGGGCGGCGAATGCTATGTGATTTTGAATATTTGGTTATGGTTTTCTTCTATGGAAAAGTATCCTCATTCCAGATTGTCCTGACAAACCCCTGTATAGAGAGAACAGAGAGTGTCTAGTAGGCATTCAAGTTACTTTTTCAAACACCAGTGTAACAGGATAACATTATAGCATTAATGTGAAGTGTTACGGGCCAACGAAAATGCCCTTTTAAACAAAAGCATAACAGAGACGAGAGCACTCTATTTAAAACTTACGCGAGGGAAAACAGCGAAAATTGTATTACAGCCAATTGTGACGGACCAGATGCCACACAGGACTTGTCATAGCGATGTCTTGATCCATTTAAAAAAAGTATTTTAAATGTTTTTCAATTATAATGTGACAAACCAACTGACGGACATTGTCTTTTTTAGATTATAAGACAATAGTTATAAAAATATGAAAAAAAAGCAAGCCTATCTTTAAAGAGTATTTCTGAACAGGTGTCCACTGTCATATTGTCCAGGGAGGTTATAAATGCCTCAGCACTAGAATTGTTGACTAATAATTCACTCACTGGTTGCCACTGGATTAAAATACGTTTATGTTTAACTGTAGTGAAAATAAAATGTTATCCTCATTTACTTGCCCACGTTAATTACTACCATAGCAAGAAAGCGAGACAATTTATGTTTTTTTAAATTGGATTTCCACCCCCTAAAAGGCCCGTTGCCACTTTGATGTAGGCGCTACTATCTAGGACATACGTTGTATGCGTACTATGTAGTGAGTTGAGCAGCAAGATGTATGCTTGCATTACACTTAAACTTTTGTATGTTAGTACAATCAGGGATGTAGGAACCCAGAAGTTATAGGGAAGAAACTATTAGAGTTGAAGGCTTTCTTACATCTACACATTTCTACTGTGTAGGAGTAGGATAATATGCTTAGCTAATCTCATGGATGCATGTATGTTATCACAAGGGCTAATACAACAGCATATTCTTTTCATTGTTTTGTCTCCCGGGCGTGTATCTGTGTATATTTTATACGCCTTTATAGAGTTATGTGGTTCTCGGATGATTAACTGTGTCTAACCGTGTCGGATGTATACTCGAGAATCAAAACAATGAAAATAAAATACAAAAAAGTAAATACTTAAATCATCTAATGACGTGGTTATGTAAAACGCGAAACTCGAACATTTTATAAAATATTTTCCAGATAAAAGACGACGATACTTGATGATAGAAGATAACACGAACAGAACATACATATCATACTGCCTTTAGACTTCGAATGATCAAGATTATAGAGGAATGATGAAGAATATAGGGGAATGATCAAGATTATAGGGGAATGATGATTATAGGGGAATGATAAAGATTATAGGGGAATGATCAATATTATAGGGAGAATGATCAAGATTATAGAGGAATGCTCAACATTATAGGGAAATGAGAAGATTATAGGGGAATGATCAAGATTATAAGGAAATGATCAAGCTTATAGGGGAATGATAAAGATTACAGAGGAATGATCAAGATTATAGAGGAATGATCAAGATTATAGAGAAATAATCAAGCTTATAGGAAAATGATCAAGCTTATAGGGGAATGATCAAGATTGTAGGGGAATGATCAAGATTATAGGGGAATGGTCAAGATTATAGGCGAATGATCAAGATTATAGAGGAATGGTCAAGATTATAGGCGAAAGATCAATATTATAGGGAGAATGATAAAGATTATAGAGGAATGATCATTATTATAGGGGAACGATCAAGATTATAGGGAAATGATCAATATTATAGAGGAATGATCAAGATTATAGGGAGAATGATAAAGATTATAGGGAGAATGATCAAGATTATAGAGGAATGGGCAAGATTATAGGGGAATGATCAAGATTTATTTAATTCAACAATAAAAAACACCGTATGAAAACAACACTAGCGAATAAATACTGGGAACTAAAGGAAAGCGGACATTCGGATAGCATTCTAGGATAGCGATACAAATTAGTTTTAAAACTAATAAAAAAAACAATAGAAAATAAACAAATAAATAAATTAAATAAACATGAATATATATAAACGATCACACATATATGTATGTATATACATATGCATATATGCATATATGTATGCACACACACACATATATATATATATATATATAAACTAACATTAATAAAAAAAAACACTGAGCTAGATTTAAAACAGATCAAGAAACTAAATATCCAGGCTAAATAGAGCACACACAAAGAAACAGATCAACCAGAGGTCAAATATGCCTCTGTTCGATAAGTACATGCTCATTGGCTGATAGGAAGGGCGCGGTAGATACTAGAAAGCTGATTGGCTAACTAAAATCTCAATAAAAGATGCGCATATAAAAACGACAAAACAACCACAGAATTAGCGCATAAGCCTGAAGAGTCCTAGAGTGGATGAAACGCGGAATATTCAGTGTAGCTTAATCGCCATATACATTTTTTAACTTATTAACTTGCTCTACCTACGTATTGAGCACTTTTGAAGTAAATACTTAAAGTTTACGCATAAATCTATACTTTCGTAAATATATTTTTATGTGAGTAAATTAAGTAGTTATATATATATATATATATATATATATATATATATATATATATATATATATATCCGAAGTGATAGTCATTGTACACAAAGGATTGTTTATAGCGTTTAAAATCTTTGTTTTGATGGATGAATAACGCACACAGACATATGCAAGTTGAAATGCAAACTGTTCATTTCAATTTGCTTACTGGTTTTTATTTCTTTCTGCGCATGAAATTAAATTCTTCCAGTCGTTTAATATTGAATCTTTTTACCTAAATTTGTCAGAAATAGCAAGTAAATAATAAAAAAAAATTGTTTCGCCTAATTGTGCAAGTCTTTTTCTTCTTAAATTAATGGTGCTCCTTCGTTATTAGAAGGAAATTCAAAAGTCGAAATGCTATTTTAAAAAATTAATGGCATTTTCTGAATGGTAGTAAAAATTAATAGTATTTGTACAATAATACTTGTCAAAATAATAGTATTTGTACAATAGACTTGTCAAAATAATAGTATTTGTAAAATAGTAATTGTCAAATAAATAGTATTTGCACAATAGTAATTGTCAAATTAATAGTATTTGTACAATAGTAATTGTCAAATTAATAGTATTTGTACAATAGTAATTGTCAAATTAATAGTATTTGTAAAATAGTAATTGTCAAAATAATAGTATTTGCACAATACTAATTGTAAAAATAATAGTATTTGTACAATAGTAATTGTCAAATTAATAGTATTTGCGCAATAGTAATTGTCAAATTAATAGTATTTGTAAAATAGTAATTGTCAAATTAATAGTATTTGTAAAAAAGTAATTGTCAAAATAATAGTATTTGTAAAATAGTAATTGTACAAAAAAATTGTATTTGTAAAAACGTAATTGTCAAAATAATAGTATTTGTACAATAGTAAGTGTCAAAATAATAGTATTTGTACAATCGTAATTGTCAAATTAATAGTATTTGTACAATAGTAATTGTCAAAATAATAGTATTTGCACAATAGTAATTGTCAAAATAATAGAATTTGTAAAATAGTTATTGTAAAAATAATAGTAGTTGTACAATAGTAATTGTAAAATTCATAGTATTTGTAGAATATTAATTGTCAAATTAATAGTATTTGCACAATAGTAATTGTCAAAATAATAGTATTTGTAAAATAGTAATTGTCAAAATAATAGTATTTGTACAATAGTAATTGTCAAAATAATAGTATTTGTACAATAGTAATTGTCAAATTAATAGTATTTGTACAATAGTAATTGTCAAAATAATAGTATTTGTAAAATAGTAATTGTCAAAAGATTAGTATTTGCACAATAGTAATTGTTAAAATAATAGTATTTGTACAATAGTAATTGTAAAATTAATAGTATTTGTAAAATAGTAATTGTCAAATTAATAGTATTTGTACAATAGTAATTGTCAAAATAATAGTATTTTTAAAATAGTATTTGTCAAAATAAGAGTATTTGTACAATAGTAATTGTCAAATTAATAGTATTTGTACAATAGTAATTGTCAAATTAATAGTATTTGTACAATAGTAATTGTCAAATTAATAGTATTTGTACAATAGTAATTGTTAAATTAATAGTATTTGTAAAATAGTAATTGTCAAAATAATAGTATTTGCACAATACTAATTGTAAAAATAATAGTATTTGTACAATAGTAATTGTCAAATTAATAGTATTTGTGCAATAGTAATTGTCAAATTAATAGTATTTGTAAAATAGTAATTGTCAAATTAATAGTATTTGTAAAAAAGTAATTGTCAAAATAATAGTATTTGTAAAATAGTAATTGTACAAAAAAATTGTATTTGTAAACACGTAATTGTCAAAATAATAGTATTTGTACAATAGTAAGTGTCAAAATAATAGTATTTGTACAATCGTAATTGTCAAATTAATAGTATTTGTACAATAGTAATTGTCAAAATAATAGTATTTGCACAATAGTAATTGTCAAAATAATAGTATTTGTAAAATAGTTATTGTAAAAATAATAGTATTTGTACAATAGTAATTGTAAAATTCATAGTATTTGTAGAATATTAATTGTCAAATTAATAGTATTTGCACAATAGTAATTGTCAAAATAATTGTATTTGTAAAATAGTAATTGTCAAAATAATAGTATTTGTACAATAGTAATTGTCAAAATAATAGTATTTGTACAATAGTAATTGTACAAATTAATAGTATTTGTACAATAGTAATTGTTAAATTAATAGTATTTGTACAATAGTAATTGTCAAAAGATTAGTATTTGCACAATAGTAATTGTTAAAATAATAGTATTTGTACAATAGTAATTGTCAAATTAATAGCATTTGTAAAATAGTAATTGTCAAAATAATAGTATTTTTAAAATAGTAATTGTCAAAATAATAGTATTTGTACAATAGTAATTGCCAAAATAATAGTATTTGTACAATAGTAATTGTCAAAATAATAGTATTTGCACAATAGTAATTGTCAAAATAATAGTATTTTTAAAATAGTAATTGTCAAAATAATAGTATTTGTACAATAGTAATTGTCAAATTAATAGTATTTGTACAATAGTAATTGTCAAATTAATAGTATTTGTACAATAGTAATTGTAAAATTAATAGTATTTGTACAATAGTAATTGTTAAATTAATAGTATTTGTACAATAGTAATTGTCAAAATAATAGTATTTGCACAATACTAATTGTAAAAATAATAGTATTTGTACAATAGTAATTGTCAAATTAATAGTATTTGTGCAATAGTAATTGTCAAATTAATAGTATTTGTAAAATAGTAATTGTCAAATTAATAGTATTTGTAAAAAAGTAATTGTCAAAATAATAGTATTTGTAAAATAGTAATTGTACAAAAAAATTGTATTTGTAAAAACGTAATTGTCAAAATAATAGTATTTGTACAATAGTAAGTGTCAAAATAATAGTATTTGTACAATCGTAATTGTCAAATTAATAGTATTTGTACAATAGTAATTGTCAAAATAATAGTATTTGCACAATAGTAATTGTCAAAATAATAGTATTTGTAAAATAGTTATTGTAAAAATAATAGTATTTGTACAATAGTGATTGTAAAATTCATAGTATTTGTAGAATATTAATTGTCAAATTAATAGTATTTGCACAATAGTAATTGTCAAAATAATTGTATTTGTAAAATAGTAATTGTCAAAATAATAGTATTTGTACAATAGTAATTGTCAAAATAATAGTATTTGTACAATAGTAATTGTACAAATTAATAGTATTTGTACAATAGTAATTGTCAAATTAATAGTATTTGTAAAATAGTAATTGTCAAAAGATTAGTATTTGCACAATAGTAATTGTTAAAATAATAGTATTTGTACAATAGTAATTGTCAAATTAATAGCATTTGTAAAATAGTAATTGTCAAAATAATAGTATTTGTACAATAGTAATTGTCAAAATAATAGTATTTGTACAATAGTAATTGTCAAATTAATAGTATTTGTACAATAGTAATTGTCAAATTAATAGTAT
Organism: Euprymna scolopes; assembly: GCF_053919585.1. Taxonomy (NCBI): domain Eukaryota; kingdom Metazoa; phylum Mollusca; class Cephalopoda; order Sepiida; family Sepiolidae; genus Euprymna; species Euprymna scolopes. The sequence goes on along the minus strand of NC_136493.1, from coordinate 109,670,538 downwards.
TTGTACAATAGTAATTGTCAAAATAATAGTATTTGCACAATAGTAATTGTCAAATTAATAGTATTTGTAAAATAGTAATTGTAAAAATAATAGTATTTGTACAATAGTAATTGTCAAAATAATAGTATTTGTACAATAGTAATTGTTAAATTAATAGTATTTGTAAAATAGTAATTGTCAAAATAATAGTATTTGTACAATAGTAATTGTCATAATAATAGTATTTGCACAATAGTAATTGTCAAATTAATAGTATTTGTACAATAGTAATTGTCAAATTAATAGTATTTGTAAAATAGTAATTGTCAAAATAATAGTATTTGCACAATAGTAATTGTCAAAATAATAGTATTTGTACAATAGTAATTGTCAAATTAATAGTATTTGTGCAATAGTAATTGTCAAATTAATAGTATTTGTACAATAGTAATTGTCAAAATAATAGTGTTTGTACAATAGTAATTGTCAAATTGATAGTATTTGTAAAATAGTAATTGTCAAAATAATAGTATTGGCACAATATAATTGTCAAAATAATAGTATTTGTACAATAGGAATTGTCAAATTAATAGTATTTGTACAATAGTAATTGTCAAATTAATAGTATTTGTACAATAGTACTTGTCAAATTAATATTATTTGTACAATAGTAATTGTCAACATAAGAGTATATGTACAATAGGAATTGTCAAATTAATAGTATTTGCACAATGGTAATTGTCAAAATAATAGTATTCGTACAATACTAATTGTCAAAATAATAGTATTTGCACAATAGTAATTGTCAAATTAATAGTATTTGTACAATAGTAATTGTCGAAATAATAGTATTTGCACAATAGTAATTGTCAAAATAATAGTATTTGTACAATACTAATTGTCAAAAAATAGTATTTGTACAATAGTAATTGTCAAATTAATAGTATTTGTACAATAGTAATGGTCAAATTAATAGTATTTGCACAATAGTAATTGTCAAATTAATAGTATTTGTACAATAGTAATTGCCAAAATTAAAAAGTATTTATTTAATTCAAAATGAAATTCCTAAGTCGAAATGTTGAATTTCAATATAATTAATGGTATTTACTTACTTTACAAGTAATGAGCATATCCAACAATTACGAAAAACGATAAGAAAGGAAATGAATTATTAATAAAAATACTCCAGTTAGCGAAAATTGAATTGCTGTTTAAAAAGAAACTACAGAGTTAAAATCGTCACAATGGAACTAATATTTTTCTGAAACTTAGGGAAAGTTAGCAAAACTCAGTTTTCGCTAATTGTCTTCGAAAATTGTTTTCATTAATAATTAATTTTCGTCTTTATCGTTTTTCGTAATATTTGTATGTGTTCATTACTACGACACGGCAATTAAGTAGATACAATAGTTGTTACTTGAAACCCAATATTTTGATTTACAAATTACGCTCTAATAACCAAGACGTCCAATTATTTATATTGACCCAAGAAATGTTTATCGGGGTTTTATTCATCGTAGGCTCTAAGCCGCTTTCATTAAAGGTATTTACAATAAATAAATGATAAAAATCACTACCCAAACAATAAAACAGCTTCAGAATGCTCACTTAGACGTCCGCTTTTTCTTCGAACCCTTGAACGATTTTATTTGCATGAGCAATAAATAAAGGACGAATCAGACGTGATTTCAGTTGGTCATTTATATTCCAGCCTTGTTTTGCCCATTAATTTTAAGTCGCATGACGGTTCATCTTCCCTCCCCGAAAAAAAAGGAGAGCCGCACAATTAAAAAAACAATAATAATAATGAAATGCTGCCAGACTAGCTTAGCCACAGGTAAAGAACTTAATTTCATTATATATAAATATAAATTTAAATATATATATATATATATATATATATGTGTGTGTGTGTGTGTGTGTGTGTGTGTGTGTGTGTTGTGTGTGTGTGCGTGTGTGTGTGTGAAATATCCAGTCTAAAGTGAAACAAAATAAAAGTGTGTATATATATATATATATATATATATATATATATATATATATATATATATATACTTTTATTTTGTTCTCTCTCTCTCTCTCTCTCTCTCTCTCTCTCTCTCTCGCGACTGCTGAATATTCCAGCACACAGGTTAGAACGGAAAATAAAAATAAAATGTCTTTAAAAAACGATGACGGTCAATATAAATCGACCTGAAAGCTAATAACACGAAATAAGCTAATCGATATCGAAACCTATGAAGTTCTACTTTCTTAAAGTACAGGTAGAATTGAATAGAATGATTTGTAATTGTTGCGTATTACTTAGCAGCATTGTTTTCACCGTTACATCTTAAGAATCGATATTGTTTACCAAATGAATAAGGTTACTTGTGCATGCGTAGATGACAGAAACGTTAATGTAACAGCTGCTCCTGCTTTTGTTACGTGTAGCATTCCGAAAAAAAAAAAAAAATCAGATTTTGCATTTCTGAAAAAAAAAAAAAAAAAAATTTATAACAGCCCACCACGAAGAAATGCGGAGATATTCTCTTCCGTGCATGTTGAAGAGACCCCGATGAAAGATATACTTTTATTTTACAACAGAGTCCCCGCTTACCAAGACCTTGTGTAGTGCGTTAGTATAAGTACCACTACTACTACTACTACTACTACTACTACTACTACTAAGACAAGAACAAAGTATAGTTATCATGGCTTAACCAGATAGAAACTCCCCTCTCTTATTTATGTCTTCCTTTCCCTTTTTTCAACAAATCAAAAAATGAAAAGCAAATAAAAAGTACAAAAAGAGAAATAAACCGACTACCATATGTCGTTTTGGTCTCGACTACAACCACTTTAAATTAGAAATATGACCAATAAACTAATGATCCCGGTGTGTAAGGGTTAATGAGTTAAAGCTGGTCAGTAAGATAGCGCAATAAAGATCGGTGGTAGTAGTAGTAATTGAGTATGATTTTATTATTTTAGAAAACAGTCTTTCAAGGACTCGTTTACATTGTACTTGAAAACGACCATATTGTAGTCAGCACTGCGGTGTAGAGTTCTAAGAAATAAACTTTGTTCATTCATTTGTTTTTCATTTTATAAACAGATAAATAGTAGTTAAAATTGTTGACAGTGGTTGAAACTAGACGATTTTTGTTTTGAATGCTATTAGGAAGGTGGCATGAATCGCGCATTTGCTATGAAAATAACTTTGGAGCAAAGGTAGGCTCACGAACGTCTTTTCTGTGGGAAATGGGTCTTAGGAGGTGAGAAGAACATCGACAACTAGATTTCGATGCCAGTTTTGAACGCCATGTATGCACATATGTAGGCAATAAATAAATTTTGTACAATAATACAGCTTCATGGTTTATTGAGCAGTGTTTTATAAAAAGAATAAGTTAGAACGATATAGATAGAGTCAAATAGAGTCAAGGTTTCTAACCCATATTTTTTTCATTATTATAAACATTCATACAAATATGCTTTCTTGCATAATTTTTAGTTTTTAATTTATGTGCTAACCTGCAAAATGTATAGCCTGCCTACAAATGCTATTTTGCTAACTGTTTTCCCCTGATGATAAAAAGCAATCCTTTTAAACTCTATAGAATAAGGAACATTTTAAAGTTTTTGTATTTCTTGTCGAATAATACATCGTTATCTAATAAATATATCTAACTATGTATGTCGCCATTTTACAAATTGTATCTCCTCCTAGACAGATAGTCGCTTGACGGCATGCAGTAGCTAAAAAGATTACATATAGGGTGCAGAATTTTATTAGAGGTATTTAATCGGCTGAAACAACTGTTAAGGGGTTCAAAAAAGGGGTTCAAACTTGAAAGAATTGACACCTTGACGAGCATAGCGTCATAGCGTCGTTATGCGCATGCGCACGATCTGTAGCAGACATTTATTTATATACTAAATTTACAAGTGTTCCACCATTTATTTAGTATTTTTTTATATTCCGATATTCTTGATTTTTAAATGTTATGTAATAATAATGCAAGAACATTTTTATATCATAAAAAAAAATCCAGAAAAATGGTTTTCCTGTACATAACGAAAATTTCATATTCCAAATATATACGATATATTATATATCATTTATTTGTAACATTCCAATAATCACGTAAATAGATCAAGTAATGGAATTTTGTATTTAATTCACTCCTAGACTAAGTAACCGATCATTATGAATTTTATTTATGTTGTTATGTTTATATATTTCTATGTATTAGATTCACTTATACACTAATTAACCGATCATTATGAACTTTAATTATGTGTATATGATTATATATTTCTATGTATTGAATTCACCCCTAAACTAATTAACCGATCATGATAACTTTAAATTATATGTATATGATTATGTATTTCCTTGGATTCGCTCCTAAGCTAATTAGCCAATCATTGTAAATGTTAATTATGTGTATATGATTCTATATTTCTATTATTGGATACCCTCAAAAACTAATTAATCGATCATGGGTTTTAATTATGTGTACATGTTTATATAATTTTACGTATTAGATTCACTCCTAAACTAATTAACCGATCATTATGAATTTAAAGGATGTGTAAATGTTTTTATATATATATGTATATGTATTGGATTCACTCCTAAACTAAACTGATTATTATGGATTTTAATGGTGCGTATATGATTATATATTTTTGGGTCTTGGATCCACTCCAAAACAAATTAACTGATCATTATGAATTATATGTAATGTATATATTTGTATATGTCTACAGATGTCATATTCCACACTCACAGTAACTTACTTTGTTAATATATTTATCTGTACAAGAAAGTCTATCCAAGTAATAAAGTACTTGTGCAGTATAGTACTCATATGAAAAACTTATGTAAAATCATCGAGTAATGTCATCTCTATATTAGGGATAAGGTACCTGCAAGTATCCTACTCAAGAAATAAGGTACTTGTGCAGTATAGTACTCACATGAAAACACAACGAATATCTTATTTGTGATGAAGATTGATTATTAAACCCGTAAGTCCTGTTAAATATTCGAGTAGTATGACTTACATATGAAAATAATGTGCTTCTTCATTATAGCACCCCGATTAAAAACAAATTCTTATCCCTGACGCACAGAAAATTTAGCACAGCATAAAATTTCATAATAGTATTGAGTTCTTTCATTTTTAAATTAGAAATAAAGGTGCTTGTATAGTATCTTACACAAAACACAAGGTACTTGTACAGTATATTTTCCATATGAAAAACAAAGGCAAATCTTACTCGCGACTTACATAAAATGAATCAAAACCGAAAATCATGTAATATATTCGAGTTTTATGACATTTATATAAGAAATAAGGTGCTTCTTTACTATAGCTGTCTGATGTGGCACACGGAAAAGTTAGCATAACAGAAAATTATGTAAAATTATCGAGTAGTTTCATCTATATCGTCGAAATGACTTACTTGTACATTATCTTACCGAAGAAATAAGGTACTTGTGCAGTATAGTACTCATATGAAAAACAAAGAAAATCGTATCTGCGACGCACGTAAAAGTAATTATAACCGAAAATCATGTAATATATTCGGGTAGTATGACTTTTAAATGAGAAATAAGGTGCTTCTTCACTATAGAACTGTGATGTAAAAATAAACAAACTTTTACCTGTAACATACAGAAAAATTAGCACAACAGAAAATTATGTAAATTATTTTTAATATGTATTGTACATTACCCGCCCTAGTTAAGGACATTTTTTTCCATATGTAGTATATTAGTTTATATTGGAGGAGATGATATATTAAAACGTGTCATGTGTTATCTAGTTGATGTAAGATATTGTTTTTTTATACAAACAGGTAATAAACGTATAAATCGTGTGTATGTTGTTTAGCCAGGGGGACATGATATTGACGTGTAAACCGAGTCATGTTGTATCAGACTTATTGCACGAGATATTTTTACAGTTCATATGTAAGAAGAATAATATATGCTTCATACCTTTTTCTTGAAGAGTTCTTTTAACTCCCTGCTGCTCCGTGACGAACCATGAAGCGATCAGCACCAACCAATTGAGACATCTGTTCTTATTTGTGAAACCATTAAAACAACTCTTTATATTTTTATAATATAAATTTATTACAGTTGTCTCAAATGGTTTTCACAGGATCTGCAGTTTCTACATTTTCTGTTCATACAGCCCGCTCCTAGCTGTCTGTCCACCCTTGTCTAGACGTCTGTCTCTCTGGTGGTCCATCCTAACTCTCTCCATCTCTCCAAAACTAACTACATCACGTGTTCTCCCACATCACCTAATTACGTGTCTCAGACCAACCTAATGTTTCCATCTAGTAATTTGTTCATCCAAATCCAAAAGAATGTTTACATCTATTTCCTATTTTCGCATTCCCTTTGCGATTTACACGTCAATCATTTCTTCCTCAATTAAATTGTTTATTCTTCTAATCATAATAACTCATCCAGCGAGCATCCGTCGCTCAAATCAATTAATAAGAATACAATAACAATAATAATAATGTTTTGACCATTGACCCCGCTTGCCACAGTTAACAGATACTACGCTATGATCACATCCTAAAGGGTCATAACATAACACATATACATGCTGTAAATTTCCTGTTCTAGGGAAGGTACAATTATTTCATGCATATAATACCTGTCCTAGGGAAGACACAATTATTTCATGCATATGATACCTGTCCTAGGATACATAAAATATTATTTTGCTCAAGATAGCAAGTGATATATAGACATAAAAAATTCCTCTATCCTAAGAATAACAGATATGTTAAAAAAATTTCTCATTGTCTTATACGGTCCCGAGCAACGCTGGGTGATCTTGCTAGTACTATATAATTTAGAGAGTTCACATTGAATTCTCTTATATTATTTGTCTATCTCGAATATTCGGCTTTTCATCTGGTGATTATTTTCATATAAATATTCATGTAGATATTGATGTTTTCTTTACGTTTATAGAATTATTAAATTTAAAAATTAGAAAACGTATTTTTTGTTCTACAGATTTTAAAATTCATACTTAGGATATTCAGACATGTGCAAAACTTTTAAATCGGTTTTCATCCGGAAACAAGCGCAGCTTAGAGGTTAAAATTGAGAAATTGCAACGTGGGAGTAATCGGATTTTTATCTGCTTGCTAACTGTTTCACGAATGGGAATGCGTTAATAGTTCCCATTACAGATTACTCATGCTATGGCTATATGGTTTGAAAGCACCTTGTAAAGACAGTGTCACGCTGGTCTAATGGTATCGCACTTTACTCACATTCTTTAGGTCTTTTTTTCGATCTTAGCTCGAGTATTTTTTTTTTTTTTTGCTTATAATAAATGAACCGTTTAGAAAAAAACATAATGCACGAATACACATGTCTCAGCTTCTGCATTAATTAAAATATAATATTTATGTGTATTTCACACCGAGACAATGTAAATATTATATATATATATATATATAGATATATACACATATTATATATTTATATTTTATATATACATATTATATATATATTTATTATATATATAAAATATATATATCAATTATATAAATATATTTATTATATATATGTTATATATATTATATTTATCATATATATGTTATATATATTTATTATATATATTTTATATATATTATATTTATTATATATATGTTATATATATTATATTTATTATATATATATGTTATATATATTATATTTATTATATATATATGTTATATATATTATATTTATTATATATATGTTATATATATTATATTATATATATATGTATATATATATAATTCTTTATTTTTTATTTTTTTATAAATTAGTATACAAAAGCACCGTATTTAGCTACATTTTTTTTTATTGGGAAAGTGGTATTTTCCACTGGAGCCTCATGTATTTTACAGCTATTCTGTTTTTAAATGTCCGATATATATATATATATATATATATATATATATATATATATATATATATATATATATATATATTCGTGTGTGTGTATGTGTGTGTAAACACTGAGATCCTAAAACAAACAACATATAGATAATATTTCAGCATGCGTACATATTTCAAACGTGTTTTATAATTGCAAAGGTTATACTAAATTAATTTTAATTCAAAATGGTTCCACATTTGCTAATCCTTAACAAAACCATATTTATCACCTTTACACGATTTTGCCTCGCATGATGTTTAAACTACTAAACTGCGATTTATCGGACGAGTTCTAGTTTTGAATCTTTTACTGATGGGAAGGCGGAAATTTGATCTCAGTCGACCATCCCCAATCGAAATAACGATTAAAAAAATAGTGATACTTATACTTTGTTCGTACCTATAATTGCTGATAATTATTATTGCAGATGCTGTGATTGAGATGCAGTTATAACGTTTTTCATGTGATGCTGATGCTGATCTTTATGAAATTATTACTGCTGCTCGTAGTGATTATGGCCGCGGTGTAGTAGAATAAGCAATGGATATCTGATATTGTCAACCCTAGCCGTGAGCCTGATCCCACCCGTATTCACAACGATAACTAATGGATTCCATTTTCGTCGCCCCAGCCGGTATCGTTGTCAGCCGGTCCACGTAAAATATCCGGCCGACAAGGACCCACGCCGCGAATATCAAGTGAATTAATTAAGAGCGGTTAAAGACGCGGCTTCCAACATGGATGTCATCTTTCTATCCCTCATCCACACGCACACATACACACGCGCGCGTATACATTTTGATGGCAGTGAATCCATCTCAACTTTGGATTGGAGTGAGATATTCTGAAGTAAAAAATTCATATTTAAAAAAGACACAACAAAACAGATACATTGAGAGAATTGTCAAGGCTACTACGAAGAAGATGGGCTCTCTCTAACCTGCTAGAAAGCTACCCTTGCCTGAAATTATCCTGTACCTCTATAAGGCAACCATTCGCCCATGTATGGATATTGTCCTTTCATTTGGGCTGGTGCATTTGCTACTAGTCTCTCAGTCCTGGACAGGGTTCAAAAGAGAGTCGCCAACCTGGTAGGTCCTGAACTGTCGTCTAAGCTTCACTCTCTGTCCCATCGACGCTGCATCTCTCTGCCTGTTCTACAAATACTTTAATGGTGAATGCTCTGTCAAACTACACCACTTGTACTTCCTCGACATAAACACTCCCGACAAAGCCGACAGGCAGCTAACTCCCATCCCTACACAATAGAGATCGCTAGGTGTAAGAAAGACTTCTACTCCAATAGTTTCTTCCCCAGAATAGCTAGACTTTGGAACCCCCTTCCTGGATTCTGCTTTTCCAACTGTACTGACATGCAGAAGTACAAGTATAATTTAAACATACAGCTTGCTACTGATCTCCCCTGCATCTTCTCTCTCCGATAGTAGCCTCCTACTTTAAAGTTGCTCTGTCTTGTTTGGGATGAAAATTGAATAAAAAAACAACAACAAAACGAAGCCTTTTACTAGGGAACTCATCGCATGCTTGACATCTCCTTTCGTACAAAGCTATATTATTAAGGCATTTTGCATTATAGATAAACACACAATTTCTAAATAACAACTATGTTACAAATAAATGTTACCAAAGGCAAGTTACCCTGGTAGAAATTAACCAAATAAATGTCACTGTGACCAGGATATTTTTTAAAAATTTTCAACGTTTGAGCGATTATTTAGATACCCAAGATAATCATCCTCTCATTCATTTTTTCCTGTTCTAACCCTGGTTGTATTTCAAAGTAAACAACCGCTTTAAAGTAAGTTAAAACAAAATATAAACTACTCCAGCAAGGTAGAATCGTAACTCCTTTTGCCTGTAGTCACATTTATTTGTCATACGTTCAACTCTACAAAAATGAGCATTGGGTATTGGGACAAACAGTATAGTCTAGAAGGATTTCCTATTCACTGAATAGATGAACTTTAATATCACAACAGATACTACACTTTGCTCCTTGTCTGAGTCTGTCGCCTGGTCTGCCCTCGTTCGTGATGAAGTGCCGCCGGGCTATACAAATTGGGTTTGTTTTCAGTCTTTTGCGAATTTTGATAGGTAAGAAAGGTATACTTTCCGATTTAAAGATCGCGATTTTGTTTAAGTTTGCCTCTGTCGGGAGACAAATAAACAGTTGTACTCGAGGGTTATTTGTCACGATGAAATTAAGCTTTTTAAAATTCAGCGCAGTTATTTACCAATTATATCTGTAGGGTTTGATAACAATAAAACATAACCTTTAATAAAAGCGATGATATTCAAAATAAAATAAACACGAACCTTTACATGTGTGTAACACTAGCAAAGGTGCCCACCTACAGCGGGTGATAGGTTACCATTTTTATTGCAAAGAAATTCGCATGCGCAACTGGGCGGATAAAACTTCGATGGAAGAAGAAAAAGACGAAAAAGAAGAAGAATGCCCCTCGTAGTTTGTTCCGCTAAAAATAGCAATGAAACAGATAAATAAAACTAAAAATTATTCACAAACACTGGTAACCTTTATATCCTCAAAACAGGAAATACCATGGCATTATGGAACGGGGCTAAACTGTATGACAAGAAGGTGTGGATTTAAGGGCCACTTGGAAAATAATACTCTTGTGTAACGTGTAAGGAATATATTTTATAATTCTTATTTCTGTTAATGTTAGTGCATTTAGAAATCTGTCTTGTTCTGACTTAATAAGTCATCTCACAAACACTGAAAATTAGCGTTGGAAATACGACTAAAATGTATCAATCATTATTTATTGTACTAACGATTCAAGTTCTAAAGGCCATTCGCGGATAAGAATTAATGGGAAATTCTTCAGGTGTACGGTGACCCATCACTGTGAGGGTTCGTAAAGATCACAGAATCTGATTAGTAAACGAGAATTTCTTTACACTGAACCATATTGTAGCCAGTTAGTAACTATCCCTTCGTTGTTGTGTTCCAGGGCAGGTATTTTTGATTTATAACGGAGTCATCATTTATAAAGGCCCGTAAGCCACTAGAGGATAAGTGTTAATGAATGTACGGCAGTCAACAAGAAGTTTACGTTGACCTTGAAAACGACCATATTGTTGAAAGCAGGGAAATGGAAGAGGATTCCACAGGCATGCAGTTCTAAGAAAGAAGCTTTGTTCATTGAATCTACGTTTAGATTCAGATACAGATAGAGTGTTGGGGGAAATTATTGATAGTGATTTCAGCAAGACGAGTGTTTTCGTGAATGTTTCGAAAGGGGATCGAAGACGAGCACTCGCCATGGAAATAACGATAAAGCAGAGACAGTAATTGGAAAGTAATTTTTATTCGTTCAGATATAGATGCATAGAAGCAGGAAGTGGATATATGTGCAGTTTTCAGATGGTTCTGGCGTAATTGCATTGTTATTTAGAACACCATTCTCAACATGTGGAAAGAGGGCTTTTTATACCTACTCTGTACTTACATCTAACAATTAAATAAACAAATGATAACGTGCAAACTTGAATTGACCATGAAAAGCCTATCTAAAAAGCATGAGCCGTTAAGTGCAGAAGTACTAGAAAGGAAATTTATTTACAGTGGTAGCTAGACCAGTTTTTGTTGTGAATGTTTTACAGGAGTGGGAGCAGAAATTGGAGATCATTCGAGCAATTATTCTGAAAATTACGATCGATCAGCAAAAGTTTAGCAACGTTTACTAGATTTCGAAGTTGGTTTTGTACTCTATCGTGGCGTTGAGTATCTTTCCAGTACCGCAGACGGGTTTGTCTCATAAACAGGTACGGAATCACTTCAAAGTTAGATATTTTCTGAAATGTAAAACATACATCAAATCCGTTGCCAAGATCACCGGAAATATGGTTCGATCATTTTACCTCCCCAGTAAATATCTCATTGCCCATTACTTCCTCTACCTGTATAAGAGTCATGTACGTACTTGGATGGAGTACTATAGAAGCATCTGGACAGGAGCCGTTAGAAGCAACCTCTCCAGCCTAACAGAGTTCAAAGAAACAGGTGATGATGCCCTTTTCTCTTCCCTGCACTCTCTTTTCCACATAAGATACGTTGCGAGCCTGTCTCAATTCTAAGTGCTCGCCTGAGTTCTGATCTATGGTACCCTTTGCCAATCTCAACTAACACTCAACTAACTAAAACCACTATCAACAATTTCACCAACGCTCTAAGTGTGCCTAAATCGAAACACAGATTCCGAAAACAAACATTTTGTTCTAGGACTGCCCACCTGTTGTACTCTGTTCCGCTTAATGTAGTGTTTGTTTTTTAATCTCTTGAGATTAAGTGGCTCCTATGTCGTGTATGGACGGATTTCATAAAAAAAAGGAAGAAAAGGGGAAAAAGAGCAGAGGAATATAGGGAAAAGAGAGAAAGGGAGTGCGAAGAGTGATTAAAAAACGCTGGTTATTATCCTATAAGTAATAGATATATTGCTTTAAAAATAAATGATTTCATCAAATGGGTTTAACTTCAACAAAAGTTACAATTGTCTCTTATTACTTCGTCAAGTGTATGGGAGTGCAAAAGTGGTCTTAGTGATTTTACAACCTTTGAAACTATGGACAAATATTTAAAGTTTTCCTTAAAAAACTGCTTTGCTTCTAATCAATTAATATTGTCATCAGTTGCTTCCCAAAAATTACGCTAGTGTGAATTTTAGTGTAGAGATTATCAGTTATTTGCTTAAAAACAAAGCAGTATTTTATTTTATGGTTCCGCAGCAGTGACGATCAAATACAACCTAACTTGAAAAGCAAGAACAGAATCGCTTCGGATATCGGATTTTGTTTGTTGACTCAAATTAAACTTATGCTAACTTATTCATATTATTTAAATGTTATTCGGAACTATTTTGTTTTTATTTATCAATCCCTGCTGAGGAACCATGAAATAAAATGCACACACACACACACATACACACACACACACACATATATATATATATATATATATATATATATATATATATATATATATGTGTGTCTTTGTGTGGACCTCAAATATTACTAAGTAAAGTGTGGTCTACTATTTCTTTAAAATTTAATTATTCAAGACTGAACATTACCAAAGAACGTTATATATCAAATTTGATTTGTATTGTAAGAGGCTAGCCTAGAAAATCTAAGTCGCCTCCGATCACATATTTTTGCTAGGTTGGGCCAATTCTAAAAGTATGTAATAAGTGCATAAAATACTATATTAAGACAGAGCAATTTGTTTTCGACCATTAAAATAATTTTCAACGTTATTGATAATTTAATTAACTCATTTGTCTATTAATAAGCATTTATTATGTTTGAATTTTTGTCATAAAAAACGACATGAACCAAAATTTTAAGATGCCACGTCAAATTTATAATTACTTTGTAAAGGTACTTTTTTGAAAAGGTTATTTAGAAGAAATTCCAAATAGTTAAGTTGTTAGAATATCAGACTGAATATGTCAAAGTTTCGTTTTTTTATTGGGATTCTACTTTTTATTATTAAAACAATGTTACAACTTTCTAATATTTCAATCTGAGACCAGTTCCGCAATATACATATTACGCTTAAAAATGTTAACGGGCAGACAAACGAGGAAAAAACAAAAATGTAAACTATTACCTTACTAGTTGTGGTTAGTACGAATGCAAATTAACATGTTGTATACTTTTCTATACAGATAAGTTAAACATCTTAATTTAATAAAAGGAAGAGTATTGTTAACAAATTACTAACGATGCTGGCTTTAATTAGAATACGTGAGAAATAAATTAATTAGAATACGTGAGAAATAAATTAATTAGAATACGTGAGAAATAAATTAATTAGAATACGTGAGAAATAAATTATTTGTTAATTAAATGGTTTACATAGAAATGTTAAAAAAACGTAGATTATAAAGATAAACGATTAGATAATTAAAATAAAGATGTATTTAATTAAAATGGACTAATTAAAAAAACAAAGAAATAACAAAAACTTTAAATAAATAAAGGGAATGAAATGAATATTAGATAAATGTTAAAAAAACTGCATGGCATTGAAGTTTAGAAGAAAACAATGTTGATAAAAATGTGAGCAAGGAAATAAAAATTATATTAAATGTAAATAAAAAATACAAATGAAAGTGGCGTCATTAAAACTTTTCACAAACAAATGGGATTAAAATGATATCAAATAGATAACAAAAAGTGGTTTTAAATATACATATTTATAAATGAATACTGCTAAGTAAGTATGTTATACCCCAAATCCAAATGTAAATTTTGCCATTTCATTAGTTTGTAAAAAATAACAAACAAACAAACAGAAACGAAATATATTCATTTACTATAATAGTAAAAGGATAATTAAAAATAAAATTTCCATTTTATTTTTAATTCCAATATAAAAATATATTAGATAAACATTTATCAAGAAATACACAAAAATACGAATTAAAATGTTATTTTTGAATTTTAAATTTCTAACATTTATACAAAAAACCTTGTATCATGTATAATACAAGATTTGTTTATATAAATGCTACAAATGTAACTTTTAAAATAGACAAAGGAAAATACCCATCCAACATTTGAAGTGAAAATAAAAAAGTATTTAAGCAAGTTAGCCAGTAAATGGGAAAACCTGGTTTCAAATATATCTCTATACCAATAAAAATAAATCTTTAAATATATTACTATCAATACAGATTAATTTAAAATTATATTTATAAATGTTAACATTATATATATGCAAATACTGATATATAAACGTATTTATTTTAATGCATATGAATATATTATTGTATATGTATATACAGAACTACAAGTACAAAGGAATATACCGAAATATTTGTATTTATTTAATTGAACATAGTCATTAATTTACACCAAATAGATGAATATCCATATATATATACATATATATATATGCATATATATATATGTATGTATATATATGTATATATATATATTGATATACATTTATAAGAAAGTACATACAAATTAATATATATGTATATATATATATATATATATATATATATATATATATATATAATAAAACTACGATTAAATTTAACAAAATGGTCACAGATGGTAAGACTAAGTATATTATAAATATTAAAGAATTAATATTATAAAGTAATCTCAACCGGATGTAAAAGCTCGATAAAACCAAATAGGAGATAGAGCTTATAATAAGAGCAAATAGTTAATAAAACATGTTAAAAAACACGCTGAGAAAGAGTTAAAAACATATTAAATCTTAAAAGGAAACACTTAATAAGTGGATAATCCTTGATCCGCGGAGTTTCGAGGAAATATTTTCTTTCTCATCAGAGGGAAGGAATTAGCAAAATGCGGAATCGGAGTTTGCATATAAAAGCATTTGATGAAACTGCAAGTAAGTCAAAGATCTTACTTGATAACAAAAAGTGAAGCAGAGGGAATATGGTGAGGAAAAACGCGATTTCACGTGAATGGATAGTCTGACCACATTCACCATATTCCCTCTGCTTCACTTTTTGTTATCAAGTAAGATCTTTGACTTACTTGCAGTTTCATCAAATACTTTTGTATGCAAAATATGATCCCGCATTTTTGCTAATTCCTACCCTCTGATGAGAAGGAATGTATTTCTTCGAAACTCCGCGGATCAAGGACTATCCACTTATTAAGTGTTTGCTTTTAAGATTAAATATGTTTTTAACTCATTCTCAAAGTGTTTTTGAACATGTTTTATTAACTATTTGCTCTTATTTATATATATATATATATATATATATATATATATATATATATATATAATCGTTAACGAATGTACGAATGTAGAACATTATTATAAAATGGAAATATATATAACAATAAACAATTATATAAAACAAATAAACGCATACATTTATAGTAATAAAAATTGGTATGATAAATATGTATTACAATGCAAATATATATTTATACAACACACACACACACACACACACATATATATATATGTATACCAATAAATAGGAATATAAAACTTATTTATACCAATTCAAATAGTAAAAATATATATTTATACAAATTCGAATAAATATATAAATATATTAATACCGATATTAAATAATATAACAATATTTTCATACCAATAAATATAATATAAAATATTTTCATACTCATAAATATAATATAAAATATACCAGTACCAATGAATATAAAATATATTTATTATACCAACTGAATATGAATTATATTTTTCCTTATAAAAATGAATACGAAAATATGCATATCAATGCAACTGTATATAAATATATATGAAGCCAAATATAAAATGAATATAAAATATATGTAGACCAATAGAAATAAATTTAAAAAATATAATTATACTAATATAATTGGATATAATATATGCCTATATATACCAATATAAATGAATATAGTATATATATTATAACAACTAAATATAAATAATATATCTATAACGATGACAATGAATGTAAAATATATTTATACCAATAAAACCTAACATTATATTTATAACGGTAAAAGTGAACATAAATGGGTTTACAAAATTAAAATAAATATAAAATATATTTATACCAATACAAATGAATATAAAGTATATTCATACGAATACACATAAATAAAAATATATTTATGTTAATAAAACGAATATGAAAATATATCCATATGGATATTAAGAATATACAATATGTTTATTCAAATAAAAATTATTATAAACATATAGAAATACAATTACACATAAATATCAATTATATTTATACCAAAACAAATAAATATAAAATGAAAAGAAATATATATTGATAGTAATACACATTCATATTAAATATGTTTGTACTAATACAAATAAATAATTTTAATCGTTTATGAGATACAAATGTAAAAAATATATTTATACAATACAATTACATATAATAATTTTTTTAATTAATACAAATGTAGATGAACTACGTTTATACTTATACAAATGTTTATGACATATATGTTCACGAATATTACTGACTAATCTAAGAATTCAATATTTAAATAAGACACAAATAAGATATTTATAATTATATTATACAAAGATATATTATATGATAATTATATTTTAAATAAACTTATGATTTATTTTAATCTAATATTTTTTAATCCAGTTTAAATTAGGAATACAACCATAGGTACTATGTATGTAAAACTTATAATGTGTTTTTTGTGCTTATAATATGTGAATCCCACTATAATTAGATTAAACTGAATTTAATTCAAGGTTAATGTAATAAATATTTTAATAACTATTTTAGCAAAGCAATGCAAAAATAGGTTGGTTAAAATAAGTTGTAAGATACAAATTCTGAAACAAAATATAAATGAAATACATTGCTTTTATTTAATAAGAATGTGCATTACGACTTTAAATACAAATATGTAACGACTGTAGTAAAAATTAGAAAAATATTAATTTATCCTGAAGTCGTAAGCTTATTTAGAATATTGCAAGTTTTTTCTAAATGATTTTTCTCGCCCTTTTTTTAAATTCAAATATTCTCGGTTCGCATTCCATATGAACTATAAATTAGAATACATTTAATTTGAAATTGGCCGGCATACTTTAAGATACACTAAACTAACACTAAAAGACGTCTCCATTTTTTTACAGCAAACACTTGGCCTTCGGGACAAGACCCCCCCTCTCCCAACACACACATAAATATAAATTTAAAGGGGTACCCATGATAAAAAGAGAGAAAAATCATTTAAAATTTACAACAGAGACGAGATGGATCAACCAACCTCGCCATCCCCCCTTCTTTTTGAGTTGGCCTTGTGCCTAAGTTTTTTGTTCATTTTCCCAATTGTATTTTCCCCTGTGAATAAAAAAAAATATTATCTCAAAGTGTAGTATCTATTCTTCCGATGCTGCACTTCAATTTCTTGTTCTCTGTCAGTGAAGGAGAAATCCTTCACGACTGAGACAATTTTTATTTTTGTTCCTTTTCTCCACATTAAAAAAACGACCCTGGTGTCTAACTCTGTCCCGTGGGGAGGCATTGTAAATAGGAACAAGATGTCCTGTTGCACAGTGTTATAATTTTTTAAACGTTTCTTTTTTATGAAGATTAGTCAACCTACTGATTTTTTCCTTTTTACAAAAGAGTCACCACTTATCTAGTCCCGGGAGACACCCGAGGATAATCTTTAATGAGTGTACGGTGTCAATGGGAAAAAAATATCGTAGTAATCGTAGTAGTGGAAATTTAGTAAATAGAATTACTTACGGGGACAGCTCATCAAGAACTTGTTAACGTTGGAATTGAAGACGACCATATTGTAGTCAGTTGGAAAGTAAGAAAACAAAACAGAGTTCTACAGGTGTGCAATTCTAAGAAAGAAGCTTGGTTCATGGAATCTGCGTTTAGGTGCCAGACATTAACCCAATATTTTAGTCACGAAATCTTTTTTTTTTTCATATCCTAACCGGTCCTATGAGCGCAATTATTTGTATTTCTCTTGCCGTTGATTGCTTTTTTTAATTTTTATTTTTCTTCGTTTGAAGATTGTAATGCTGGGTATGGGACAGCCAAACCAGCTGCCAACATTGCCCCGCTTTTTATTGAAACCAACCGAGAGATCTTTTTAGTATCCTGTCTGTTCCCTTAAGTGCAATTGTCTGAATCTCTTTTGCACTTGGTTCTTAGGAATGTTATTTAGGTAGGACTTCAGGTTCTTCTTCATAAGCCCTGTGACACCTATGATAACTGATATGATTGATATGTATTTCTCTTGCCGTTGATTCCGATGTATGTGTGCACGTGTGTGTGACAAAATTAATCAATTAAAAAAATATTTAATTTTTTGGTAGTTCATCGAATGTTCAAACCAAATAATATAAGGCGATATATTTTCTTTATTCCATAGAGTTGATAAATTAGGATTTTATGTTTTATTAATGCTCTGTTTTATGACGAACATCATCTTATCAAGATAGGATATGATATAGATTATGTGATCTCACATCTTTTGATTAAATATATATATATATATATATATATATGTGTGTGTACATTTATGTTATATATGGGTTCATTAATATACACACACATATATGTATTAATATATATGAATATATATATATAATATAGATATACATATATACGATTATATATATATACATATATATATATATATATATATATATATACAAGTATATATATGTAATAAAATAATTATATATATTTTCATTATATATATAACGAAAATACACGTTGTAATCTTATAGTATGAATA
This sequence comes from Euprymna scolopes, assembly GCF_053919585.1. Lineage (NCBI taxonomy): Eukaryota > Metazoa > Mollusca > Cephalopoda > Sepiida > Sepiolidae > Euprymna > Euprymna scolopes. Next base: position 109,651,315 of record NC_136493.1, on the reverse strand, counting down.
ATGTACGAATAAGATGTCACATCAAAATTGTACAAAATATAACTAATGATATATATATATATATATATGTATGTATGTATATGAAAATATATGAAACATAAGACAATGTAATGGAATTAAATAATGTGAAAATGCTTTAATTTTAAATTTAGATATAAACAGAAAAAAACGAAAGCGTTCAAACAAAATGTTTCTTATTTTGTTCGGTTATAAAGTACAAATTAAAACGTTAAAATTAAAAAAAAATAACGCTGTCTACAAACATTTTAACATACGAATTATTATTAGTTGTAATATCATAACAAATACATGACTAGTTTAAATTTAAAGAATACAAACCGCGATAAACGCTAATATTCAAAATTGCGGAACTATCACTACAAAACTAACATTTCAGCACACTTCTTCTATTAAAAAATCATGATGTAAGTATTTTGTTTACTTGCAGTAAAGCTTCCAGTTGAGATCTACAATTCATATTTTCGTCGTTATATTTTTTGCTTTTTCTATTAAAGCGCGCTTTACATTAATACTCTTTAATTTAAAAAGGGGTAACGTTTCAAATTCAGCATGAAAACGAACGTTGTTATTTGAAAAGCTTGCAAATGATATGCAAATGCAGCTGTTGTTAATTTAATATTTCAAAATAACTAGAAAACAAAACAAGTTTTCAAAAATATTAAAGTACAGAAAAAAATAGTATGAAGTTTAAACAAAAAAATACTGACAATATGTATATATATATATATAATACAAATTATATTTTAGTTTGTAACAGCTTTAAACGTAATAACAAACGCATCAATCTCGTAATTTAAATAGCACATATGTACATGTAATTATACACACGCGCACCCACCTAAGCTTATATATATATATATATATATATATATATATATATATATATATATATATATATATATATATATGTGTGTGTGTGTGTGTGTGTGTTTATATATATGCATATATATGTATATATACAATTTTATAATATATATATATATATATATAAGTAGATTGTAGTTTGCTTGAAGCATTGTTGAAGAAAATTATAAGGTAAAATTAAAAGCCAAGAACAATGCGAGATTTTTTTTTATATAGAGTAAAATTAAATGAAAACAAAAGAAATAAATTTCTTTTTTTTGTTGTTTGTTTTTTCTTTTTCACACAAATTTTAACTCTAAACAACAGTCATTTTTTTTCTGTTGTATTAACACCATTGAATACACCAGAAAAAAAAATGACTGTTGTTTAGAGTTAAAATTTGTGTGAAACAGAAAAAACAAACAACAAAAAAAAAAAATTTATTTCTTTTGTTTTCATTTAATTTTACTCTATATAAAAAAAATCTCGCATTGTTGTTGGCTTTTAATTTTACCTTATAATATATGAATATATGAATATATATATATATATATATATATATTTATATATATATATTCCATATTTGTTTTTGCAAATTATAAATTATTTAAAATTAATCTGACAAAGTTTGGTATAATAAAGAAGTCTTCATATTAATTCCCTTGCATTGTTTCATTCGTCTCTTTATCTCTCTGTCTCACACACACACACACACACACACACACACACACACACACACACACACACACACACACACACACACACAAACACACTTATATATATATATATTTATATATTTGGTTATTTTTTATAGAAAAATATTCTTATCATCGTAATATTTTAAAAATACAGTAAATATGTATTTTACAGAAATAATTAATACTGAACGTAAAATTGGTAAACACATAAATCTCTTAAAGAATTAAATAACTGGATATTACTGTGACTGTCTATTTATTCGTATTGTTAAAGATATGATTTTTTCATGTATAATAACACAAATGGAACATATGTAATGAGAAGAAACAATATATCAATGATTTGCTGAAACCTTCGTCGTCACATGGTTTGGTTTTGGCGATTTTTAAAGCAGAAAATTTCTTTACTCAGTAAACATTAATGAATAGCCGACACTTAAAAATTCATCAAAATCAAGAAATTAACCAATTTTAATGAGATTTTCAGTATTTTGTAAATAATGATCACGGAATGGAATTAACCCATTATTTTTATTTAAAGTTATGTCTTTTTTGTGGGGAAAAAATTAATTAATTTATTTTTGTTTTTTTCTGCAACATTTCGATAAAAAAACCCTTAAAATCCGTATTAATGGATTCGATATAACTCGAAGAAAAATAATTTCTCGAACTAACAATATTATCATTGAATTAAGCATTCCTTAATTAATATTTTAACACAAAGAATTAAAATTCCATAGAATATTTACTTTTTTTAAGATGACATTTTTAGCGAAATTTTTATATATAAGATTCTAATATTTTCTTTACATGAATGAGCGTGGAGTCTTCAGCGTAACAAAATTTTTATATCATCTTGAAAATTAAAATAAAAATTAATTTAAAACCTGAGAGACACCAAAAATAATTAAATAAAAAAGGTAAAACTTATAAAAACGTTCACGATACGAATGCACAGCTGAGAAAAAAGAAAACTAGTCGGTTTTGCACCCCTATTTCCCTCCAACCACCTGATGTCATTTTCAGACAGCATTTTGGGCTTAAATAGTACCCAAGCTAGAAGACTCCGTCTGTTTTGTTTGTACGAACCAAAATTTATCGCCTTTAATGGATAATTAAGCTATTTTTTTATACAGAAGGTGTTTTTTTTTTAATTCAATATCTTAGGACTTTACAAATTATCTTTGGAATAGTCCCAGAAAACTTATATTTATCTATCAAGGGGTTTTTACAATGAATTTATTTAATTTCAAACTTTAGATGAACTTGTCAGTTTCCGAATGTCGCTATGAAAACATTTTTCATTATAACATTTTTTTTTCACGTGTACAAATACTTTTTTCATTTAGGAAATTAAATTTAGACTTTAATCTTTCAAACACAATCAAAAAGTATTCGCAAACTTACATAAAACTTATGATAAAGCGGCTTTCAAAATTATGTCTTCCTATCAGTTTTCCGCTATTAATGCACGTACTACCAATTATAAAATTATTCGTTTGATTCCAAGCTGACACATTTAAAAAAAAATATTAATAAAGGATCGATTAAGAGTAAATAATAAGATGTAATTATTTGTAAGTTACAAAGGGGCGGGAAAGTTGTACACACAAACGCACAACTACGAGAAGTTGTAACATATTTTATTATTTATATAACTCGTATTGAGCTGACTGTAATATGAACAATCAGCCCTCATCTAAAAAAAATCAGAACTTTAATGATTTTATTGATATTGAAATTAAAATTTTCCAAGTTCGTTTTTCTAATATTTCATAATTTTATTTTCATTATTTTCTTTCTTCGGTCTGTGTGACCACGTATTTTCTTTCTTTCCCTCGTATTTTCTTCCGTTGTTAAAAATGATAAATAACGAACTGATGTGTAACGAACAAGTGGCAGAATTATTTACGAAGCAGAAGATGAGTCCAGTTGTTGACGGCTACGACTATTATTGTTCGCTGCCACAATACAGCGTCATTAAGGCCGATTCAACGGCGCCCCACCCACCGATCATCGCAGCAAGCAGCGAGATTTATAGACTGTGCCGCTGGTTAGGGGCGTTCTGGGGATGGAAATATAGCTTCTGGGGGGTGGGCTGAAAGGGGACGGACACGAAGTGTGTCACTGTGGTCAGTTAAAAGGATAGCAGGGATGGGAGAAGAAAATACATAAGCAGAACGAAAGAGCCCACCCCTGGAGGCAAGGAAGATAACTCCAAGGAACACGCGGAGAGGCGGGGAGCAGAGTGGAGTGGCACAATCTTCGTTGTTCAACATTGCGGTGTGTCGCCGTTCTGCGTGTGTCGGTTCAGTTTTGAAAATAAACAACACGAATGAACGAATAGACGAGTAAAGTTCACTGTAATAAAGTTATCACTATGTACTTTGCTCCCTACGAGGGCAGACAGACATGGGTCAGTTTTTAATGCGGTAAAAATCCGGACCCCCAAAAATGATAATTCTGGATCGGTTTTATAACAAAGAAAGGGATTTGTATTACTATACTCATAGATTCGAAAAAGGTGACAAACAACAAATATATAGCAAATAAATATTATTCAAGGCAAGATAAGTTACTTTTCTACCTAACTGGATAATGTTTTAGTGTTTTTATTTAATGTAAAATGTTTATTCAGCTCGGAAAACATACAGTATTTGCCGATGTATTTGAAAATTACAAATGGCGCCAGACTGCATGTTGAACAGCTTAAGTTTGGGAAAATGAGTTAAAAATTAGGTGAAATTATTTCATGTATGTGTTATATATTGCGAGTCGTAGAACAGGTCAAATTATTTCATACATATATTGTACATTAGGCGTCGTAGTGCAGGTAAAATTATTTTATATATATGTTGTACAATATAGTTCTATGGAAGATAAAATTATTTAAACCATGTGTTGTACAATACTTGTCCTAGAATAGGTAAAATTATTTCATATATGTGTTGCGCAATACCGGTTTTAGGGTAGGTAAAATATATTTTTGCTCGAGATAGCAAATGATAAATAGTCATAAAAAACTCCTCTATATTTAAAGAATAACATGTATGTCCAAACACAACTTCATTTTACTTTTTGTTTTATACCGTTCCGAGCAACGCCGGATAGCCGTAATAGTTTAATATATAACATTATATCAATCTTATGCCAGAATTTTATAAGCTAGAGCGTCCTCTTTCAAAATAAATGTTTTATTAAGAATCACCATTGTATATTATGTGTATGTTGTTAAAAATATAAGGTTAAATTAAAATAATTAATTCCAGAAAACATCCTGCCTATCAAATTAATTTTCGTCTATCCGCCATATTTTTCTTTAAAAAAGGGGAGATAACAACGATTTCCTCTAATGATAACCTTATTTCCTTTTGCAATTCTGATTTTTTTTTAGATAAGATGTGAATGCTTGTGTTATTTTGATTACTCGGACTATTATTCTCATCTTCGGTGTTATTAGCACGACGTTTCGGTTGCTGCAACCTGCAACCTTTATCGGATGTTTTTTTTTATATTAAGGAAAAGAAGGTTAGCTCTCCATTAAAAGTATTCCAACCGTGAGTTTTAGGGTGGGTCCGTAGATCATAAAGAAGGTTCAACTTTCAGGGGTTACTAAGATATTTTTTAAAGGCTTTCCTATGACTCAATTTTTCGGGATATCTATACTAATTGTTAATATTAGTGTAAAAATGTTTTACAAAACAGAGGATACGTATTTTTGTTTAAAAAAAAAAAAAGCACAATGTAAGGGGGGTTACTCCAAGGTAAAATGAGTTTTTTTTTTGCGAATTACATTCCTTGGGCTACACATATATCATGTTTTTTTTCAGTGATTTTGTGATTAGGGGCGTCCAAATGCAGTTTAGTTCTATGCTGGGATGACTAATGCTGTTAATATTGTGCTGCCCCTTTAAGTTTTTTGATCCGCCATCTTTTTTTTGTGTCCAGTATATCGACATCGTCCCATATTGGGGATTGGTTACTTTCTTTCTTCCACACATGTTCAGCTTGGACTGATTTTTCGATTTCTCCGCGTGTGGGAGCTTTTCGGTGTTCTTCCAGTCTTCCTTTGAGGGCGCGGCATGTTTCACCTTTTGCCACATTTACATGAAATCTCAAACGCAGATTTTCGTCATGAGTTTTTCAGTCGTGGGGTTAACATGTATCAGGCATTTTCTGAGTGTTAAGTTGCTCTTAAACACTGTCCTAATATTATATCGACCGCATATATATTTTTTAATTTTCCAGATAAGCCCTTCGAGTATGGTTTGCAGACAGTGGTGGGTTTTGGGGTGGTTCTTTTCTCTTGTTTAGAAAATCAAAAAACTGGATAGGTAACTTAGACTTCGTCCGTTACACATCTATTTCCATCTAGTACAACAAAAGTGTAACATTTAGGAAAAAAAAACCAAAAACTAAACGGTCTAGTTTCAAACAAGAAACTAGAAACAGATAACAATTAAACACACAACCGGGTAACACCTGGCCGGGTTATCTAGTTTGTAATAATTATATATTTTCGTGAAATTCTGATTAAACTTCTATTTCTTCTTTATTTCAGAGCACTGTACCGACTAAAACAGAAAAGCTGGACACAGGCCCAGAACTGTTCTAAAGGTTACGGACTTGTTCCAAAACAGATTAAACTGTGCAGGCAGCACTTGGATATTATGAGTACCGTGGTTCATGCGTCTCTGCTGGCATTCGAGACTTGCCAAGAACAATTCGCTAACAGGAGATGGAATTGTTCTTCGATCAATAAAGTGCCACAACTCACGAAAGACCTGGTAAGAGGTAGGGTATTTGATTCTGTTATTATTCATATAGAAATGTATATTGAATTCAGTTTTTTTTTTGTATTACAATTGTTCTATGTTTTATACCAGAGTTGAAGTTTGTAATGAAAAGAAACGTTCAATACTGCGAGTATTTTGGAATCATATCTCAGGTATGCAAAACTACTGAAGCAAAGAAAAATGTCAAAAAATGTTCGAAATATTCAGTTGCCTACGAAATCTGTTCGTATTTGTCATTATTTAGTAGGTTATAAAACCAAACCAAACTCGCCATAGTTTGTTTGGCCCAAAAATGCAGTCCGATTATCAGTGACTATTTAGTTGACTATGAACATATACTTGTTATGCCAGATCTAAAAATATTAAAATAGGCATGAAATCGTTAAGAAGCGGACTTCTCAGTGGAATCAAAACTGTATTATATATATATATATATATATATATATATATATATATATATATATAGATAGATAGATAGATAGATAGATAGATAGATAGATAGATAGATTTACATTCCAAAATCCAAAGATTCATTTTTCATGCAAAACAGCTCCTCCAGCATATTAACATTTCGGTATTATTTATTTTCATGTCCGTTTCTTTAGACAGAACGAACAGATATTTATTACGTCAATACCGTCTCTTTTTATGCATATGCGTTTTAGAAAATTTCCAAATTCTTTGCTTAGATATAAACAATGCATGAAAATATAATGCTGCCAGAGGAAGAAAATCATATAAAGGTAAATATCGTGTGTTTGTACTGCATATATACGACATTTCGTTTTGATTACAAATATATTGGGCATCTCGTATATCTTGTGAATTACAAAATACACAAGTGGAAGCAAAGTAACTTTAACAGCTTACTAAAGTATTTCCCAATGTACCTATTCTTGCGATCTTTTATTTTCATTTTTCATTTTTTATTGAGATTTTTATGATTTCTTCTGCTCTGCTGCACGGAATTGGAAAGTGTGAGTTATCTAGTATCAAGTTGACAGATTCTTTTAGGGGATGGCGACTACACAACGAGACATGATAGACTATGTAAGTATCTCCACTGAACCCTCTGTAAAAAAATTAAACATCCAATGTAGCAGTAAATCCTGGAAACATCAACCTGAAGGAACAGTTGGAAAGGACTTATATACCATACATTACAACCATGTAATCCCTACAGACACCTACCTTGAAAATGCTGCTGTGAAACCTAAAATTGTTATATGGAATAAGTGAGAGAGAGTAGCAACCTTGGTTGAAGTGAGTGTTTGTAATGATGGAGGTCTGAACAGAGCTGAAAGAAAGAAACAGACCAAATACCAATGTCTCATGTATGATATGAAAAGAAACTGGAAATTTAGAGAGATATCAATCACACCAGTTATCATAGGTGCCACAAGGCTCATGAAGAAGAACTTGAAGTCTTACCTTACTAATATTCCTGGTGAACCAAGTGTAAAAAAGATTCAGACAATTTCACTTAAGGGAAAAACGAGGATACTAAAAAGAGCTCTCGGTTGGTTTCAGTAAAAAGCAGGGCAATGTTGACAGCTGGTTTGGCTATCCCATACCCAGCGTTACAATCTTCAAACGAAGAAAAAAAAGTAAGACAGACCACTTGTAAAAGGTTGATCCTTCGGTGTATTGCTAAAATTTAATATTGTCTGTAAAAAATCTTTAAACATTAACACTCCCGGTGTTTACTCTTTATTTAGAATAATCTCGTTTTTCTCAATGCAATAATTTTGAGCCACAGCAGATCTGTCTCCATTTGACACGGTCAAAGGCTTGAATTGCGTGGAGACAGGTTCTACATGTACTTTTTGCAATATCACTTTCGAACTTCTCGGTTAGTTTTAGTTTGTTAGTTCTCGCAACATATCCGAACAATCGTCCGCGTGAAACCTTTTTATCGGATATAATAAAAAAAATAATCTTTACGTACACATACACACATACTTTGAAAATGCTGCTGTGAAACCTGACATAGTTATATGGAATAAATCAGAGAGAGTTGCAACCTTGATTGAAGTGAGTGTTCCTAATGATGGAGGTTTGAACAGAGCTGAAAGAAAGAAACGGGCCAAATATCAAGGTTTCATGTATGTTATGAAAAGAAACTGGAATCTTAGGGAGATATCAATCATACCAGTTATCATAGGTGCCACAGGGCTTATGAAGAAGAACCTGAAGTCCTACCTAACTAATATTCCTGGTGAACCAAGTGCAAAAGAGATTCAGGCAATTGCATTTTAGGGAACAACGAGGATACTAAAAAGAGCTCTCGGTTGGTTTCAATAAAAAGCGGGGCAATGTTGGCAGCGGGATTGGCTGCCCCATACCCAGCATTACAATCTTCAAAGGAAGAAATTTTTTTTTTTAAAAAGTATATATATATATATATATATGTATATGCATATATATATATATATATATATATATATATATATATATATATATATATATATATATATATATATATATATCCCCAAAACCTCTTGTGATGATGGAGGAGAGACTAAAACTTGCTGCTATGGTTTGCAAATGATCTAAAATAACAGCAAGGGGAGACAATTCCAAATATTTCGCATGTTATATTTTCTTCCTTTCGAAATATGGTACGATATCTCAAGTATCAAACACTCTTTACACACTGTGAAATTGATTTATGTAGGAAAACCAAAGAGGGAAGACATAACATATGAAAATGTTCGCAATCAAATATCTCCTTGCTGCTATTTCAGATCATTCCAAACTATTGAAGCAAATTTTAGTCTCCCCCTCATCAAGGCAAAGGTTTCTTTCGGAAATATCAGACATTCGGGAAATATCAGTTAATGCATATGCAAAACTAGGAAAACAAATGACTTTGATTCAAACATTTTATGGCTGCGAAAAGTGCCAAAAATACGGTCTGTATGATAAACAATTCCCTTAATGTGGGACCGAAGGGCAAATGTCACAAAATCCACTACACAAACCAGGTCATTACCTTTCCAACGAGCTTTCAATTTTTAAATTCTGATCTACAGTCGTTGAGATTTTGAAGTTATAGCATTGTCAAAAAGTGTGTGTATATATATATATATATATATATATATATATATATACACTCGTAGCCAAATTTAATATTTAAATGCTCATATATGTGGTTCTATGGGACGAAACTACACGGAAATTTTCAGGCTATTTAAAGATTATAATACTATTCTATGGTGAACATTTTATGACAATTGGTAAACTGGAACCTATATTTTAAAACGAATAAATTATGCCAAAATTTGCCTACATATGTATATATAGTGTCCTGGCAGACCAGCTACATGTTTGCTGTTTCGGTTGTCTTCCATGTTGCTTTAACAGGCAACTAATATATTCGGATGCACAATATGTATATATATATATATATATATATATATATATATATGCGTACACACATGTACACACACACGCACACACACACACACGCACACACACACACACACACACACATATATATATATATATATATATAGTAAAAGTCTACTGAGTTATTCAATTTAAGCGTTAACATGGTAAAGATTATTTTATACATAGGTTTTGTAAAAATATACATTACAAATTGCATCGAATATGCTTCAAAACAATGCTTAAAATAAGCTTAATAATTAATACGTTATATCAATCAGAGAGTATTAATATTTTTTGTATTCCATGTCGTGTATGCTTACATTTCTAATTTAGTTCATTAAATAAAATATGAGTATGAACAAAACTTCCTTATTTTTTTAAATGAAATGGTTTATATTTACCTTGTTAAGTACAAAATTCTTTGATTAAAATCCAATCTTTTCTAACTTCGAAATGTTATTTAATGATTCAATTTATATCCGTATAGGGTAAACCCCCGGGATGCAGCATTAAAATAAGTAACAAAATAGAGTACAATACATAATACCCATGTATATAATCAAATAACATAAATAACACTGTACGGCGAGGCAAATACCGTAACCAAGAGCCGAGAAACCCGTACCCCACATTGTAACTTGAAAGCCGTATCCTGGGGGCACCGTATACGGGGGTTTTGCTGTATAGTTTTTACTTGAAAAATTATAGAGGTTTATCTTGCTAAAATGAAAATTACGTAGATTTTTTAAAAAAAATTATTTAAATGTGATTTTACTAATAAAATATGGTTTCAAAAAGGCTCGGTAAAGATAAAGTGAATATTTATTTTTAGAGAGCGATTTACGTACTTTAAATCTAGCCAATGTATCGAAGATCAAGAATTAACGAGAATAAAAAACTGCATAAGTATAAAACAACGTAATGGTTTTTAGCTAAAAGTTTCTTTTTGTTCGAATGTTACATATTCAATATATATATATATATATATATATATATATATATATATATATATACATATATATATATATATACATATATATATATATATATATATATATATATATATATATATATATATATATATATATATATAAGGAAATGTATAAAAAAGAATACAGAAAGTATAAAAGTTTATAACTTTTCTTTATTCGTTTTCAATTGGTGACGTGCAGGAATACAAAATGATATTATGAAAAAAAGTTTAAAAAATTTACGAAATTTTCGACGGATCTTCCAGTCTTCATCGGTGTAATGTATATATATAGTAATTTATAATATATATATGGCGATTAAGCTACACTGAATATTCGGCGTTTCATCCACTCTAGGATTCCTCAGACTTATGTGCTTCCTTTTTTAAAATTAAATATGTTTTTCACTCTTTTTCAAGATGTCTTTTAATATGTTTTATTAATCATTTGTTCATATTATATATATATATATATATATATATATATATATATATATATATATATATAACATATCAAATGAGAATCTGAACAAAAATGGAAAACATACATTGAAGACATTGGAAGAGGTCTTTTAAAAGGCATGTTCCCTTTACTGTGCTAGAGTATCTTGTATTGAACTATGTCTGGACTCTTCTTGCAACATATATGCTGCTGCACCTACAATTTGTCTCTTCTTCTTAGACAAGGTTTAAATCAGCGTCATGATTCTCATAATTCCCACACTATCAACACAGCTGAATCTACTGACCAATCGCCGCACATTTGCCTACTTGTGCATGATTTACATGTACCTTAGTCTTACGAGCTCTGAGGAACGTGCATTTGTACCCACGCCGAAAAAAATTAATATAGCAGCAAAACCCTCACGCTATGCTGGAAAATTCTACTCTAACACTTTGTTCCCTCGAACTGTTAGCTTTCTCCCTTTTTCCTACCTTTTTATGTAATTTGAACAGATATGTTGCTGTACAACTCAATACAATTCCCTGTTCGACACAATTATAAATAGTGCTCCCTTACATTGCAAGTTTGAAATGCTATTCACAAATTACGAATTAATGCTACATAGCCACATAGCCAACAGCACACAAGGTTTCGTGTACTTAAGAGATAATTTTCAGACATTATTTCATTTGTGGTTAAGTTGTTATGAGAATTAAGCCATAACAGACACAACATTGGACTGTTGTCTCCAAGGGAGTGATACTCGGTATGACAAAGATATCTGTGGGTTATTTGTAAATTTAACAATTGCATATATATATATATATATATATATATATATATATATATATATATATATATATATATATATATATATATATATATATATATACATAAGAGAGAAGGAGAGAGGGGGGAGGGAGATAGATAGATAGATTCAAGTATTCACAATACACTATGTGTGTTTACACGTACAGATATATCTATATATGTATATGTATATATATATATATATATATATATATGTATATATATATATATATGTATGTATATATATATATATATATATAAGAGAGAGAGAGTGGGGTGAGGGAGAGATAGATAGATAGATTCAAGTATTCACAATACATTATCTATGTGTGTTTACACATACAGATATATATATATATATATATATATATATATAGTCATCCACATACAGTACTGTTTCGCTGTTTCACAGCTCATCAGTGCGGCTAGACAGGCAACTACCTCAAGCCAGGATTGAAACCCGACCGTTTACACGGCAGTCAAGGCTTCTAACCATTACGCTATTGGCGGCTTGAACGAGTAGTGAGTTTAACGATGTTTTGATATCGTCCGAAATACCTCCGCTCGATTTGTTTACACATGCATACTCTCCCTGTACGAGTGTTTATATAAATATATGCATGTGCTGAAATAACACAAAGATAGAACACCCCCTCCCGCTCTGCACAGCAAATTATAAGAAAAAAAGGTTACCCATCATCACTTTGTCCCGAACGTTTCAGCAGTTTATGATTTTTTCACAGGGAAACTTCATTTTTTTTTCAAAATATCATTGAGGTAGAACATATGAGCTATACTTCTATCAATCTATCTACATCTACTGCTTTTGTAATTATTTTTTTTATATCAGTTCTATACAATTTTATATATCTTTATACTTTTCCTTTATATTTTCCATCGTCTTATTCTAAATTTTTATCCCGTTTATTCTACAATGTGGTTATCCTTGTACTATATTCATTTATATCTATATATTTTATCTTTTTTAAAATTCATCTTTTTACCATTTATTCCTTTATTTTGAAACGTATTTCTATTATTTTATTATCTATGCTTCGTTTAAATTCAAAACTGTAATTACGATACCCTTTCTAATATATATTGATCTAGCATAAGTCCCCTATTTCAAGAACCCCCCTTCCCTAGTAGTGAATAATAGTAAAAGAAAAATATAATCCTCCTCTATCGCATAGTCCACTGTAGTTTTCCACCTCCCTACCCAACAATTTCAATATGTGTACATTCTCCTTTCACGCACAATTACTCCACTCTTAATTTAGCCATTGCTAAACGTCGCATCACTAATATGTTACCTAGCTTCTTCTCTCCTCTTTTGATTAGAAGCATTAGGATTCGAAATACCATGGTATAAAAAGTTTTCTAATCCTTCACATGTAATCCTCTTTATTAATTAAATGAATAAACTTTACTATATATTTTAATATCGTCGTTTTCTTGTTTTCATATATATATATATATATATATATATATATATATATATATACATACATACAGGGTAGGGCAGAGTCTCTTGCTTGTAGGTTTTAATTTATATTCCAAATAAGGTTGGTGCTTTGCCCTAACCAGTGTGTATATATATATATATATATATATATATATATATATATATATATATATATATATAGCTACTTCATTTACTCACATAAATTTAATATACGAAAGTATAGATTCATGCGTAAACTTTAAGTATTTACTTCAAAAGTGCCCAATACGTAGGTAGAGCTAGTAAGTAATTTATAAAATATATATGGCGATTAAGCTACACTGAATATTCTGCGTTTCATCCACTATAGGATTCTTCAGGCTTATGCGCGAATTTTGTGGTTGCTTCTTGTTTTTATATATGTTGAGGATTTCTAGTTAGCCAATCAGCTTCTAGTATCCACCGCGCCCCCTCCTATCAGCCAATGGGCATGCATTTTATCGAACAAAGGATCTGTTTTAGAACTAGGTTAGTGGTTTAAGGTAGATCTTTTCCTTCCTTTTTTTATATATATATAAATATACCTATGTGTACACACATACATGCACATATATATACACACACATATATATATATACATATATGTGTGATCGTTTATGTATATTCATGTTTATTTAATTTATTTATTTGTTTGTTTTCTATTGTTATTGTTAGTTTTAAAAATATTTTGTATCGCTCTCCTAGAGTAAGTTTTGTGAACACAGTATTTTGCTATTTCTCGTCTACAGTTTAATAGATTTTGAGGTTCTTCAAAGTACAGGATAACAAATTTTCCATGGAAGCATAATTTACATGGGTCGTCTTAATGTCTGCACGTGGTAGCTTGTCTCATTATTTCCCATTCGACTACCGGCGAATGTCCGCTTTCTTTGAGTTCCTAGTATTTATTCGCTAATGTTGTTTTTATACGGTGTTGTTTATTTAAAAAAAAAATAAATAGTGGATGAAACGCAGAATATTCAGTGTAGCTTAATCGCCATATATATTTTATAAATTACTCACTATATATATATATATATATATATATATATATATATATATATATATATATATATATTCTTGGCAGTACTTCGCAAACGAAGATTCTATGACGGGGGTTTACCACGTCGACTGCAGGCATGCTTGGTGCCAACGAGCCTGATACGGGACAAGCAAATTTGGCCACAGCGGCTGCAGTCAAAAGTCACGTTAAGGGTAGCTGCTGAGGCTTCCCAAATCTTCCTCCTGCAACGCTTCTCCCGCACATTTTCTCTGCAGGAGATCTCAAAGGACGCGACAGCCTGGTGGACAGTACATTGCCAGGGAACACGGTCAGCAGCGAGAGCAGACCACAGGAGGTGGTCAATGTGGCAGTAATCGAGGGACTTCTTCAGAGAGTCTTTATATCTTTTCTTCGGTGCCCCTATGTCACGACGACCAGTAGAGAGTTTGCTATATAGGATTATCTTGAGCAAGCGATGATCGTCCATTCTGGAGACGTGCCCGACCCAGCGTAGCTGTGACGTCAGCAGCATGGCCTTGATGGATGTGATTTCCACCCGCTCGATTACCTCAACATAAGTTACATTGTCACTCCAGTAGACGTTGAGAATGATGCGGAGACAGCGCTGATTAAAACGCTCGAGGAGTCGTAATTGGTGGTGGTAAATTGTCCAGGATTCAGAGCCGTACAGGAGGGTAGAGAGTACTGCGGCTCTGTACACACTGATTTTTGTGCAATTTTTAAATGTCTGTTTCTTCAAACTCTGTTGTACAATCTGCCAAAAGCGCTGTTTGCTTTGGTCAGTCTGCTGTCTATTTCTCTTACGAGTTTGGCATGTGATGTGATAGTACACCTCGGGTAGGTAAACTGGTGAATGGTCTTCAGCTTTGTCTTGTCAATGGTGACGTGGAGAGGGCGGTACTCTACCCGAGGAGCTGGTTCGTGGAGAACTTCCGTCTTTTTCAAGCTGACTCCGAGTCCGAAGAGATGGGCAGCCTCTCCAAAGCAGTATGTGAGGCTCTGCAAGGCTGTTTCGGTGTGAGAAACAAGGGCAGCGTCATCAGCAAAGAGGAGGTCTCGGATCAGTTGCTCGAAGGTCTTTGTGTGGGTTGGCAGCCTTTTGAGGTTGAGCAGACTGCCGTTGAGGCGCTAGCGAATGTAGACAGAATCGTCATCGTCAAGATCTCCGGTCGCCTGCTTGAGAATCATGCTGAAGAATATGCAGAACAGAGTCGGTGCCAGAAAGCATCACTGTCTTACGCCATTGACGTTGAGGAAGGGTTCTGAGAGGTTGTTATTTACTCTGACCTGACCGTTCTTGTTTTCAGGCAACTGAACTGTCATGTTGAAGAGCTTGAAGGGGAGCAGTCGAGGCGCTCCAAAATCAGCCAAAGTCCCTTCCGTCTCACTGTGTCAAATGCCTTGGTACAGGTCCACAAAAGTTACGTAGAGTCCTTTGTTTTTGTTCACGACACTTGCAGTTGTCTGAGGACGAAGACCATGCACGTGGTACCCCTGTTTGCTCTAAAACTGCATTGCGTTTCTGGGGGGTGGTCTTCTGCTATGGAAAGTATCACTGTTTAGGAGCAAACGGGCAAGGATTTTACCTACGATGGAGAGCAGGGTGATCCCCCGATAGTAAGAGCAGACTGACATTTCGCCCTTGTTTTTGTACAAGGTAACAATGACTGCATCACAGAGGTCCCGTAGAAGTTCTCCTTTGCTCCAAACAACAGACAAGGAGCTCATGGTGCCTGCTATGCAATGCTAGACCTCCATATTTCCAGCTCTCTGGTGGAATCCCGTCGATTCCTGCCGCCTTTCCACTCTTCAATTATTCTATGGCCACATTGAGTTCTTCCATAGAGGAAGGTTCATCTAATTCCACTTTGGCTGGCAGACGCGAAGGATTGATGAGTCCTGACTGACCCGGTCACCTCTGAAGAGAGTTTGGAAATACTAAGACCAACGGTTCAGGATAGATGCTCCATCCGTGTGATGCGTCTGGCCGTCCCCACTACGCAGTAAAATCTGTACGCGGTGCGTGGGGCCATACACTGTCTTGAGGGCTTCATAAAAGCCTCTATAGCCAGCAGCGTTCGCATGCTGCTGTGGTCTTACTGCGAGGTTGGACCACCACTCGTTCATTAAGATTCTAAGCTTGCTGCAGATGTGACGGAAGACTATTCCCCTCAGCGGACAAGACGAGCGAGCCAAGTAGGCCCAATGGGCTGATCTCTTCCTCTCTAACAATTCCCGTATTTCTTCATTGTTTTCATCAAACCGATCCCGATTCTTTTTAATGGAAATCACAGGACTTCTTCAGATGTCCGCAGGATGGCTGTTTTCATACTAATCTTGTGAAAATCCCTCGACTCTGTCGAAAGTTTTAGGCAGACATGCAAGCATACATACATACATTTATATATTGGTAACTAAAAAATTTCTACCCAAACCGATTAAAGCGCTTACCTTATCTCTGAATTCCCTTTGTGTAAAATTTCAAATGTTTAAACCAGAAATTGTCTGGGTAATTTGGTAGAGACCGCAGCGGTCAATTTTTTTAAAAATTTCGACCACTGTTATGACCGCTTAACATTTTTTGTTTTGTACTCAAATCAAGTTATTAAGTTAGACCAATGTCCAAGGAATCTATATCTAAAATTTCAAGTATTAAGACCAAATACTGGCGGAGGAGTTTGGTAGAGTTCTCAAAAGTGAAATCGTTGAACTTTAACCCCTTAAGAGCAACATTTCTAGTCGAAAACAAATAACAAAATTTTCTCAAATCTCAGTACCCTGTATATCAAATTTCGAGTCTGTAGACTGAAAATTGACAGAGTTATTGTGTCAGGAAATGAACACAGTAAGACAAACACACACACTCAGACACTTTGACTTTTATATATATACTAGCATTTCAGCCCGGCGTCGCCCGAGTGTTTTGAGGTGTGTGTTGAGCAAAAAAAAAAAAAAAAAGGTGTTAGTAGGAAGGCAGGCTTGAACCCGTACCGTGAAGGAGGAAAATTCAGTGTAGCTCAATCGCCATATATATTTTATAACTTACTAACTAGCTCTACCTACGTAATGAGCACTGTTGAAGTAAATTCTGAAAGTTTACGCATAAATTTATACTTTCGTATATTAATTTATGTGAGTAAAGTAAGTATAATATATATATATATATATATATATATATATATATATATATATATATATATATATATATATATATATATATATATAACATTAAGTAATTAAATATTATGTTTACAGGCTAACATTTTTCCGGTTACGTGTATATCTAACTCGCCGGTAACACGTTTAGAATCTTTCCTCTCAAATCTCATAACTTGTTATCTATACCATTTAAAGAAATATAAGTTGTTGGTTGGTTGGTTGTTTTTGTTTTACAGCATATAAACCCTTTTCAGGTTATTTACTGCCCAAATCCAGTGATTTTGAAGAACAATTTTTTAATAGAATATATTTTTTTCAAGTCGGTTTCTATTTAACCCATAGTTAGGACCCTAACAGGTATATCCGGTCCGCGTCAGAGTTGACCCAGACGCAATGTCAACAATAGGGTGACTCCACACTTCCTAAAGCTCGCAAGCTGGATCCTCAACATCAGATATAGTTTAAGGTCATACCCCGGACCCTTCTCATGATAATGAGAATATAGGTAAATATACTGCAAAAAAAAAAAAACATATATATATATATATATATATATATATATATATATATATATATATATATATATATATATACGTGTGTGTATGTATGTGTGTGTTTGTATGTATATATATATATGTATGCATATATATATATGTATGCATATATATATATGATGATTGCAACGTCTTGTCAGACGAGTACCCCTCCCTCAGACATTTAAAATCCATGAGCCCAAATGCCTGAGGGAGTATCTATACAAAGATGATGTTACAGAGTCTTAGCTTTGTACGATAGCTAAGTCTCTCTCTCTCGGTTCAAAATGCTGAGATTCAGCAAAAGCAAGAGGAAAGTAGCCAGAAACAAATTAAACTGCAGACCAGCTTAATGCGAGTACTGGTCTCCCGCTTTATGGTTTTTTACATCAGAGATTTGCTTCTCCTAGAAAGGTTGCCTTTACCACGGCTTACGGGAACCCTCTCCACCCCAATACACATATACACACACAAATATACACGGTGCAAGTTGTACGTTGACCCAGTTGTACGTTGACCCAGAAAAAGGGTTTATTCGCCCTTTATATATATATATATATATATATATATATATATATATATATATATATATATATATATATATATATATATATATATATATATACATGTATATATACACGTATATTAAACGTTTGGACAGTATCGATCCTGGCTTAAGTATTTCTTGTCAGCCACACTAGTGTGCTGTGATACAGTGAAATACTTCTGTATGGGGATAACTCTTTCTCACTCACTCTGTCTGTGTATATATATATATATATATATATATTTATATATATATATTTATATATATATATATATATAGAGAGAGAGAGATAGATAGATAGGTAGATATATAGATAGATATATACATGCATACTTATTTTGAAGTTCTACTGTCCTGGCGTGTTTATTTAACGCTTTCCGTCTCCAAAGTTTATGTACAGGCTAAAAGGAGAAATATCTGCATCCCACCTGCCATACACAACCAAATGCGCCAATAATAGGTGTCAACTTTGAAAGCGATCTACGCGAAGCAATTCATGTACGTTTAACCAGGTCAGTCATTTGTCATGACGCTATCCGACTAGGAAACATATCCATTCGAGTGTAACGCGTCGTTGTATCTGGAAGATGTGTATGTGTATATTTCACCTGTGTAAAATAAACTAAAACAAGAAAAACACAGTTGCATCGCTTTTATCTGTTTATTTTTTCAGAAGAAAAAAAACAAAACAAAACAAAAAATTACTGGAGAGGATTGGAGAGAGAGAGAGAGAGAGAGAGAAAGAGAGAGAGAGAGAGAGAGAGAATGGGGGGGTATTGAAAACAATTTAAGTTAAATAATTATTCCATTCACACCAAACAAAAGAATCCGGAAATAATACCTTGTCTTATTGTGCTTCAAGGACGAAGAAACAGTGTTTTGTAGGTTAGGGTTATTTCCTCCGTTTATTATTTTGTTGTTGTTTTTAGCAACCTATACTCGCACAAATTTCTTTAAAATTGCACTATTCGCGCTGAAAGGGAAATGGGCATATATTATTTTAGATACGTCCGTTAGTTTGTCATGCATAATCAAATTCAAATCAGGCAAACGCCGCTAAATGAATAAACCAACATTAATAGAGAGTTAAATGCAATTTGCAACATTAATAGAGAGTTAAATGCAATTTGCATCAATAAACAATCTGAAGTTTTGATGATAATTTATATCCTGTGACAATTTACAGGTTGTTCAAATGTGAAAAATCACGAATAAAATAGACTCCTCTTTTTCTTGCACTGAAAGGAAAGCTATGGGGGTACGCATAGAAAGGATGACGGTGTACTCCAAAAGAATTCCATTTATATATTGCATACATAATGACGACTGTGATGATCATTTTATCATCTTATAATACGGAACTGAGACATTTATGCCACAGTTCTTGTTCCTATTTATAATGCCTCCACACGGGACAGTTAGACACCAGGGTCGTTTTTTAATGTGGAAAAAAGGAACAAAAAATAAAAATCGTCTAAGTCGTGAAGGATTTCTCTTCCACTAACAGGGAACAAGAAATTGAAGTGTATCATCTGAAGAACAGATACCACACTTTGATCTTAACCCACAGGCCAAATTGTTATGCCACAGTTCCTGTTAACACAGATAGAGGGGAGATACATTATTGATGATGGAGGAGGCACATTACTTGGAAGGGTGTTATACACAGTTCATTTACAAGATGGTAGACAAAACACATTTACGTTTCAGTTGTTGAATGACGATACGAAGACAAACAGTTACAAAATATAAATGGTGATTTCTTTAATCATCAGCCGGCTGATAGATGACTCAGGAATTCAAGTTTGTATGGCTACATGGTCAACAATTCGCCTTTAAGCCCATCTGCCTCACTAAGTCGCTATCCGACTCTCGTCTCTAACTGACTCTATCACTCTCGAACTTCGAACCCTGTCTCAATATATTGAGAATTTCCTTTCCTTATTACGGAAGAGGTGTGGTCAATCAATGTGACTTTATCCCGTTGCAATTTACCCGTGCCCTTTGCACATATACACACCTCTGATAAACAAAAGAAATCCGTGAATTAAATTTTATCATTTAACGTATTTGTTAAATAACATTTTCAACTTTGTATTGTCCATTCTTTTAACTGACATTTTGAATGTCCAGTTATTTCTAAAAGAATGGACAATCGCTATATCTTTGACATGGATAATATTTAGTTATTTGCGAGAAGAATTCCAATCGTTCGGCATTCCTAGGATTTCAATATCTATTATCTTTTGATACTTGCCTGCTAGATTCGATTCTAGCCGTTTCCTAATATTATTTTCAAACTTATCTAGTTTTTTTTTTCTTTCGTACTGAGGTCTGTCACTTTTAATAACACATGGACGAACACAAAGACTTGAAATTGGCGTGGGCGTGAAATAAAACTAATCAAAAATATATATTGATAGTAATTATTCTTCGATTTAGTTCTGTGAGGTGGGGAACGAAACCGGTTAGCTGTCTTTTTCACTTTTCATTTTTTTAAAATAAATTATGATTAAAATAATTCGTATTTATTTAGCTATTATAAAATTCTGTACTCCGAAAAAGATTTTCATATATATATATATATATATATATATATATATATATATATATATATATATATATATATATATGTGTGTGTGTGTGTGTGTGTGTGTGTGCGTGTGTGTGCGTGTGTGTGTATATATATATATGTGTGTGTATGTGCATTTGTTTCTATTGTATCGAAAGATTGTGCCTCGTTTCTATTGTAATAGTAACCGACAAACACCTGGGCTGAATCAGACAGGATCGCGACTCACACCCCCACAGGACTATGACGACCACAAAACTAGTGCCGCTACACCTGAATCGGATACATTACATCTGTATTATTTTTCTAAGCTTTTCTACCCAGGGTACAATGTACGATGATGTCTAAGCGGGTGGGTAGTTAAAAGAAACGGGTGACTGCCCTCGCTTGACCTGTCATTTACACTCTGAACCTGGCGCGTCTACTAGTGGGTGAGAGCTCATTCACACACGCGTGCGTGCGAGTGAGTGCTTCTTGAAATGAGGAAGTGGTTTCTTTTCTACTCGCACATAATATGCAAACCATTGTACCTGTATTATGTGTAGGTTCGAAATGATAATCATAGACATTATTCTCGACCAAGAAGTCGAGTCTAACGATATCGCATCTTTCCCCACTCCTCTCTCACTCTCTTCTCTCTCTCTCTCTCTTTCTATGTCTCTATTTGCAGTATGTAATCCAAAAATGTTTTAAAAAGTTAAAATAAAACATAAGAAAACATTTACATTGAGGAATATGATAGTTGTACACTGTAAGTTTAAATGTATTCACTTCCGTCTCACAACAGGAAGATGCAGCACAAGGTCAAGAAATTGGGGAAGAACAGCCCAACTTCAGCTAAGAAGGGGTAAACTTACTCCGAAGAAGAGTGGCAAGGCCTGGGAGGGTAGATCTCTGTGTGTAAGTTCGTTCTCTATTGTCTCGAAAACGACTGGGTATTTTTTTTATAAAACCATCACACGAATTATACTTTATGTCCCTGGCAGTGTTCTTGGAACGGTTTTGTACCGGATTGTCTTCGATATGATTCTGTAATTGATATTCGGCATAATCGAAAGAAAGAACAATCAAGCGATTTTGACCAAAGTTAACACCTTACACAGCGGAACATCACAAGAGCATTTGAGAAGTTCTATTACAACACAAGCCGAAAGGTCTGATATACAAAATCAGCAGTAGGCTCTTTGGTATGACCGGCGCGCGTTCGGAATGAATGTCTCCGTTTAAAACTCAATTGGACCATGCTAATTTACTCTTTAATTTTAAAATCAAATTCAAGCTATTAGTCTCGCATATAAAATCCGGAATAGATTCTTTGATATGACAGTGGCGCGTCTGAAAGGAATGTTTCTGTTTAGAGAACAATTGAAGCATGATACTTGATTTTGCATTTTAAACTTTCATTCAAGCCATTGTATATACAAATATTTTTTTTTAAATCAACAGTAGGTTTTCTCCGGTATTGTGGACTAAATCATGGCGCGGAGGCATGTGAAGCTTCTATACTAAATAAATTAAATACCTAAGCTAAAACCATTTAAGTAGCATTAGCTGTGCGTGTTGGGTTGTCGCGAAATAGCGGAAGAGTTAGGGTACTAAATATCGTTTTGATATATTATCTACAATAAGCGACATACGAGATGCCTTCAATAAGTTTCCAGAATTTTTTCGTATTGCCACTTTTATTGATATAACACACATGAAAATCTAGTATCTTTCAAAGTAATTTCTTTCGGCTGCAATGCACTTGTTATAACGGGAAGACCTCATGGAAATCTTCTTGACTGAGCGTGTCAATGACCCTCGCCACAACAGCTTTCATCTGGATTGTCTCATAACGATAGCCTTTAAGATTTCCCCTAAGTCACAGGGAACAAGGTCTGGACGATCAGAAGGCTGAATAACTTTCTTAATGCCTATCTTGGTCAAATAGTCAGTGACAAAGATGGAGTCGTCGAAGCACTCTAGGGACACACTTCGCACAAATCTTCTGCATCTTAAGTTTCTCGCGAAAAATTGTGTGTACAGTTACCAAACTGGCGTTAAACTGTGCACTTATTGTCTCTATAGAAACATCACGGTCCTTATCCATGGAATTCTTTATTTTGGCCAATCAACACTGGTATACTGACTTCCTCACTCCTATCACACCTCTCATCATCCCTCACAGGCTCCCTGCCTTACTATACTCTCTTATGCCACTCAATACTGATTCGGGGTTCATACAAGATGGTTCAAAAGCAATCTGAAGCATTCTATTCGTTTCTGTGGAATTTTTGCAAAGTTTAACACATAATTTTATTGCATATCGTTCTTCTAAAGTGTCCTCGCGCCTTGATTGCATTTTTGAAATTCACCAACTAAGACAATCAGATTTTCATAGGATGTATTCCAATTCCTGTTCTAGCTGTTTATTTGAACCTGAAATCATAGCAATTGGCCAATCATCATAATATGTATAGCAATATGATGCTAAATTTTCAAGTCTACGACAATTTTAAATGTCCGTACAAAAAAGTATAGAAACTTATTTAAGGCACCTCGTATGTCAGTTTTAGATCTCCGTCTACTTTGATTAGACTAACAAGTTTATAACAGGTCATGCAATTGTGGCTTCCATACAAAAATACACGCAAAAAGCCACTCACAGTTGAGTGTTTGTTGAGATGGATGACTTCCATTGCGCAATGGACACTATTATGATAGGATTGAATATAAATAGAATGAACACACTTTGATTACAGTTCTAGATAACGTACTTGGTGAAATTCAGTTTCCAGGGTTTAAAGGTTTAACCCTCAACGCGGGCAACCCTAAAAAAATATAATTCCGACTTACTTAGTATTTTTACCAGATTATGGCTGATAGCGTGCTACCACCGTGCATTAAATAGATGGTTCCGTTCGAAATCCCTTGTAGATTCCCGAGTTCGACAGAAAGATTTACGAGTTCGACAAGATACAGCTGGAAATAGTCGAAGGTTACATCGACTGAAACGTTGTGACGTAACATTGAAGACGAGAAAAGTATTCCGGGAATCTAAATAATACGACGCTTTGATTACATAGTAAAACGGTGTATACTAAGTATTTATTGACAGTGCATTTTTTATACGACCATAATGTAGCATACAGAGAACCAGTGCCATATTAATGTTTTCCATCGATCGACAATTTGTCCAGGGACATGTCTTTTCATATTAAGGACAAAAAATGGAGCGGCCATATTTTACAATGGTGTTATGAATACGAGTTTTTACTGTGAATGTCTTGCAAGTGGGGAACCAGAGATAGAAATGCGTCGCTCACATTTCAGACAAATAACGACAGAGTAGAGAAAGACTAGCAGTGTCTCTTATGCCATAAAAGGAGTAAGAACATATGAGAACACCATCCACTAGATTGCGAAGTTGATTTTGTCTAGGTAAGAAATATACTGTGAGCTGCACCTCCCAGATGTGTCAACATTACTTCTTCTTAGGACATATCTGAGAGTACTAATTAAAAAGTAAGTGGTAACAAGTTACAGGATTAAATAATAAAGGGAGGGAGTGTTCATAGTAAGGATGCATTACCAAGCAGTGGATGACGTTCGCGTTCCCTGTGATATATATATATATATATATATATATATATATATATATATATATATATATATATATATATTCAGGCAAACATTATAAACAACAACAGATATGCCTTGCTTAATGATTCTTTTTTTTCATTTTTTCGATCTTTCGTAAGATTTTTTTTAACTTCAAGATAGAAGGTATTTACAAATGCTCCATGGTTCACACGAGCGCTTTCGATTGTTTCTTGAATCATCATCAGTTGGAGATAAAATATTAAAAATAGAAGTGAAATGTATAGTTACGAATGAATAAAGAGAGTCAATGAAAAGTCGATTAAGATATACATTTACGAGTGATAAAAAAACTCGATTAAAAATTAGGATGATAAATGGCAATGTTAGTAAAACCAGTCGTATACTGGTTATGCTAAACATTTCAGCACATTATTGCTACTTTCAAAATTAATGCTATTTATAGATGGGTGGTGGGTATATATATATATATATATATATATATATATATATATATATATATATATAGTGCTTCAAGTATTTTTAATTTTTTACAATTACTTTCACGTTGCAAAATCCTTGTGTTGCCCACGAGGACCTTTCTAAGATTAGAGGAGGACATGGAACATTTGTAAATACCTTCCATCTTGAAGTAAAAAAAAATCTTACGAAAGATCGAAAAAATGAAAAAAAGAATCATTAAGCAAGGTATCTCTGTTGTTTTTAATAATGTTTGCCTGAATGAAGGAATACTGTCTAAATACACTAATATATATATATAT
Organism: Euprymna scolopes; assembly: GCF_053919585.1. NCBI lineage: Eukaryota > Metazoa > Mollusca > Cephalopoda > Sepiida > Sepiolidae > Euprymna > Euprymna scolopes. The sequence continues at coordinate 109,625,657 of NC_136493.1, read as the reverse complement.
ATATATATATATATATATATATATATATATATATATATATATATATATATATACCTTGTAAAACCCAAAAATAACGAAGTGCAAGCAGGTTAGGAATATTCCTTTATTTCTTCATAGAGCACTGCTAAAAACGTTATGTTACCACGTTATTTTACTAGACTTATATGTGACAAAGAGAGTAGAAATGATTATTACAGTTCAAACTTTCTCACTTTTCTTTATTTTTCGTAGACGATTTAATCGGGTGTCGTGTATTTTATAAATGAATTCAATAATTCAACCATTTTCTAAAAGACCTTCGCAACAGAATTTATAAGTCTTCTACAGTAGAACTTTGTGATACGATGATCCTAGGATACGTTTTTTTTTCTAGTAATGATGTAGAAATACGATGTTTTTTCCAGCACCTGGTTATGGTATTTTCCTCGCATTACGGTTTTATTTATAATGTCATTTGATTATATACAAGTGTATTATATAGTGGAATGTATTTTGTTAATAATTTTAATGCCGTATCCCGGGGTTCTACTGTATTTTAAATTACGAAGGCCAGCTAACCATAAAACGCTTCTAAAGGAGAGAAATATTATTTTCAAATTAAGTATAGTTCCTGTTTATCTACCTCTCTATAAAAAATGTGGTAGACACAAGGTAGGTTTTCAATATGGAGAAAATATAGCCTCCTGAAACTGCAAAGAAAATTATAAATTGAATCGTCGAGGACATCTTGTTTTCTACTAGATGATAGAATATATCCAGTGCTGTATCAGAACAGATATTACACTTTGTTCTGAACTAAATGTCCACGAAAAATGATTATTAATTGCTTTTTTTTTTCTTAAAAGGTCATGATTTCAGCTATAGTTCATTCTTGTTTTTTTATTATTATTATTATCATCATTATTATTCGTTTATTATTCGTGTTTTATTCGTGTATTATTCATTTATTATTCGTCTACCTATTTATATTCTTATTCGTATTCTATTCATCCTTCTTCTGTGCGTTCAATATGCTAAACCTGTAAGAGGTCTCATTATTTAGTCGTGAGTCAGGAAAATTAACACCGTTCACGTCAGTCATGTCGCGCCCCTAAAACATAGATTAATGTCTTTTCGGTCTTAAGAACACCACTGTACAATGACAAGGCGACAAAGTTCAATCTATAATATCGCCAACCAAAAGCTTTTGTAAATAGAAAAGCGATAAAATATCAAATAATAAAATCGATCTAAAATCCCATATCTATGAAGATGGCTTTTATTAATCGATGAATTAAAAGAAATCGGCAGAGGACATTAATAATTTGAAATGACATATGCTGGAATCAGTGCTGAGAATTCTTCGTCCATTAGAGGATAGGATTTGCGTAAATGTTTGCATACGGATATTTTTAACTTAACAGGTGAGCGCATAACAATGTTCTGTACTGTTTTCGATTTTAGATATTTGCAAAAGAGCGCGGGCGATCGTATGGCGGCTATATACATATACCGAACCGTGTGAAAAATGACGTCACGGTAAGGCAAAAGAAAAAAATCTATAAAAAGGAGAGAGTGCATTAGAGAAAACGATCACGTTAGAGACGTTGATGACGTTCGAAATGATGTAAGAGATCAGAAATGAAGAGCAAGACCACGTTCTATTCTTTCTCGAATAGAACGTGGTCTTGCTCTTCATTTAGTCGGAAATAAATGTTGTTAAAAAAGGAGTCGAGTTATTATTTGTACTATATTCCTTACAACATACTCTATTACAAGGTGTTGGCCTCCGAGTGTCCACATATTAACACGCGTTTAAACACGTAAAGCATTAAATATTGAAGTTAATCTACAAATGGACCGAAATATGTTTGAATGTCTATAAAAATTACAAAATAAATAAATAATAATGGGAATCGTATGATTCCCCAAACAAATCTAGTATATATCGTAACATCATGCCACCTTCATTTGATGCAAAAAATTAAATTGAAAAAAATATAAATTTGAGCCTCGTGCCGGACTGATAAAGTCGACTTCCTGTCTTCGGGCTGTATGTTAGATGACCTTTATTTACAGGGTTAAGCTCAATGTATAAATGACGTTAACTTCCGGTTATCTACGTTTGTTTGAACGCAGCACAGATGGGTGCCCATTCGTTTGGCATAAATGTACAGAGTAACCATTTCTCTACAAGGTGGTCTCTGTCGTTCACTGACTTTCTTTTATTTCTCTTCAATATCCTGTAGGTCCACAGCTCTCACACTAGCACATCTTAAAGGAGGCTCCAGTACGCCTGATAAGAGATGTTTTTTTTTGTTTTCTCAGTTGCGCTAATTCGTTTGTTAGGCGCATCAGACTAGAATCTACTGGGTCCACAGCCTTAAGTCTTTTTAGTCTATCTTTCCTGAATATCTTTCTATATATAATAAGGTGTCATGCCTGCCAAACTGCATACGCTATAAATAACGTTCATGTTGCATGCATTGATCTGGCACACGAAGGGGAGGGGCGTACTTGTTGCAAAGGGAAACTTCACAATTTCACAAGTTTATAGAACCGTTATGTCAAGCGAAAACATCTAAAATGGGAGATAATATCTTCCATTCTCTGCCTTTTAACAAAATAAATATGTTGCTTGTGTCTCTATTGTGTCGTCAGGTTCATAGTTGGTGTTCTACGAAATAATACCCCGTCTCCTTGCAAAACATTCACAACAAGAATCCGCCTAACTAGAATCGCGGCAAAAAGTTTCTGTCTCTCTGTCTGTCTCTGTCTGTCTGTCTGTCTCTGTCTCTGTCTCTGTCTCTCTGTCTCTCTGTCTCTCTGTCTGTCTGTCTCTGTCTGCCTGTCTGTCTCTGTCTCTGTCTGTCTGTCTTTGTCTCTCTGTCTCTCTCTCTCTCTGTCTCTCTGTCTCTGTCTGTCTGTCTCTGTCTCTCTGTCTCTGTCTCTATCTCTCTGTATCTCTGTCTCTGTCTCTCTGTCTCTCTCTGTCTCTCTCTGTCTCTCTGTCTGTCTCTCTCTCTGTCTGTCTCTGTCTCTGTCTGTCTGTCTGTCCCTCTCTCTCTCTCACACACCTCTCTCTCTCTCTCTCTCTGCTCCAAAGTTTACGCGAAACTGTCACAAATAAATTTTCTTTCCTGCAGCTTCTCATCTGTGGAATAACATACAACGAAATAGTTTCAAACCACTAAAAAATATAGTAATTTGCAAGTTTAATGTAAACCAATTCTTGTTGCGTCATCCTCGCGAATAAGCAATTTGTCTCAATAAACCTTATACACATTTCTGGAGTCATTCGCGTTTTGTCGCGCATTGTCCAACTACGATCTACTTCACCCAAATTTTCAAATGGTTACCAAACTTTAATAATCTGTGACCCATAATGAAAACAGACAAAATAAAATGCTTTTAAAGAGAAAAGGAAATAAATTTTATTTTCCAACGTTTTAAAATCCTGTCCTTTCCTAGTATGATACGCGCTTTAAATTGTCCATTGGGTTCCTTCGGAAAGCGGATGCTACTAAGGATATCAAATCCACAAGCGGTTCCCAATCGCACACGTCTCTCGTAAAGACGAGGTTACTTTAACAAAGATTTTGTAGGGTAGTGTCGTTGTCGTAGCATATGAGGCGACTAGCACTACCAAATGAACACACATCTGGTACTGTGCAGACTTTAGGTCGCCTAACTAAAGCGATTTAACAAGATCTAATGTAACTTAGAAAACATTTGTAACGTTGTTGTTCTCTTTAGAAAGACCACGTCAGTCCGATCTCAATACATGGCATCAGCCACATCTGGCTCCCAGTGCAAGACAGCAGACAAACGGATGTCGTAAATCTCCCAGGAACGACTACCATTTTAACAAAGTAAGTCTCTTAGAAAAGGTAGTCGGAGGGTAGTAGACTCGCGGTGTAATAAAGCGAAAATTTTAAATCCCCTCGTGTTTCTTTTCTTTTTCTTCTCCTTTTCTCTTTCTTCCCGATTTTACTCCCTATACATTCATTTGTGTTCGTGACGTCATACTCACACCACACTAAAAATATACGGATGCGACTAGGTTGCCCATTAAAATCTCTAAAACTATCTATAAAGAAATAATTAAAGGCATCATATTATATATTATTTAGGTGGAATTAATTGGGATGAGTATTATTTATTAATTTTATTTATTGCGGACTATTATCCTTATCTTTTTCTTAGTTGTTTCACGACGTTTCGGCCAACTTTTCCTCTGGCTTTGTCAGGTGGTAACCGCGACGGATAGGAACTGTGAATCTCCTGAATGCATTCACTGTAATTACTGCCTTCTGTAGTTGTTGTCGTCTCACTACGATTTTGGCCAAGTAAGTATGTAACTTGGATTTCATTTCAGCAGCTTCGTAACTCGAATGTCTATTATTTACTACTGGAGACCTTAGATTCCATTATCGCTGTTTGTTACAAAGAGGGACATAATTACTGTTTTCTGGGCAAGAATCTAGTAATATATCACATATCGTTTGACCTTGAAGTAGCGCTTTTAACTCCTTACATCAAGTGGCTTCATTCTTTGTCTGGAGCGATTTCCATTAAAAACATCGTATTAAATTAAGTAGAAAAGTCACACAGAACGAACCATTTGCAAATTAACTCATCATCAAAATGTTCTCAATGACTAAACGGGAATAAATATTTGTCTGCAACCGTTTAGCAGTTTCTCAAAATTAAGAGTCGAATTATTTCTTCAATTATCAATCCTGGCCAAAGATTCGATATTCATTTATTTCCTAGGAATCAGATTATTCACATAGGTTTCCCCGATATATTCATAGTGATAATTTATTCTCGAAATAAATCGAATACTTATTGGCTATACTGTGTGAAACTTGCCAATATCTTAATGAAAGTATTTCTCTGGAACGAACAGGATGCGAACGTGCAACACCCAGGTTGTCAGTATGTGACGCTAACAAATTAGCCACCGTCACCTGCACAGGACAAGGCACATTTCTTATGATGTTTTCATTTTCATGTTTGAGAATTATAACGCGATCTTTTGTTTGATTTTTTTTGTTTAACACATAAAAATTAAAAACACGCCATATGAATAATTTTTAAATTTATCAAACTAGCCGGCCTGACCTTGCATTGCCACAAAGGGTAATAGTTTGGTGGGGTTATTTTAAGCAAGTGACAAAATGCTACACAATAGACTATGAAAACATTAAACCGAAATTAATTTACGTGACTGGAATATAAAAAAATTGTCAAATAAAAACAGTCTACTTCATCTGCTCCAAAACAAAACATAATTTAAATATCCACCCCGGGGCAATGCCCGATAGTATCGTAAGAAAAAAATAGTGTTCTATTCAACGAATACTTCATTTTTCATATGCATTTTTATCATTTATTTCAGCGTTCAATTCAAGCAAGAACGAAACAAAAAGTTTTTTTCTTTAAACTCTTGTTAATAGAATAAAAAAATAAATGTTACCAAAGGCAATGTTAATTATTCTTCTATGTGCTTGAATAAGTGTGTTTTTATCTTAACATATTTAAACAAAGCAAGTGTCTATCATGTGTATCAGAATATGACCCGTACTAATCGTTCGAAAATTAAAATTAAACTGGAATAATAGTATAACTTTGTGAACGATTATTGACTGCTACTAAATATGTTTCGACCAGTATTTGTTTAATTTTCGATTTTCGAGCAATTTATTTCGAGCCAAAACGCTTTACAATGCATTAAAACATAAATAAACATATTCAAGTCGGTAGAATAATTTATCTTGATTGTGGGAACAATTCTTTATATATATATATATATATATATATATATATATATATATATATATATATATATATATATATATATATATGTATATATATGTGTGTGTATATATATATATATATATATATATATATATATATAAAATTACTTCATTTACTCACATAAAATTAATATACAAAAGTGTACATTTATGCGTAAACTTTAAGTATTTACTTCAAAAGTGTTCAATACGTAGGAATGGCTAGTTAGTAATTTATAAAATATTTATGGCAATTAAGCTACACTGAATATTCCGCGTTTTATCAACTCTAGGATTCTTCAGACTTATGCGATATATATATATATATATATATGTTTTTTTATTACCGTATCTTTCTGTTTAGTTACATTATTGTTTCTGCGACACGGCCGTTTTTTTGGCCGTCTGTAGCTTCCTCAGACTTTTACAGATAAGGTTTTTCTATAAAAGTCTGAGGACACTACAGACGGCAAAAAAAAAACCGGCCGTTTAGCCGAAACAATAATGTAACTTAACAGAAAGATACGGTAAAAAAAAATTAAACACATATTTGCTCTACAATAGTATTGAGAACTTTCTTCAGTTTTTATTAATTACCATCTCCACTAAATATATATATATATATATATATATATATATATATATATATATATATATAGAGAGAGAGAGAGAGAGAGAGAGAGAGAGAGAGAGAATGGGAACAAACTGTTACGTGTTCAACGTTTTGTCATTATTGCGAAACTTCCTCTGGACGAATGCAATTCAGAAAATTAAACGTCAGTACAATAATATAGACGAAACGTTGATGAACACAAAACTTGGTTTGTTCTTTTTTTATCCCTCTATTTTGGCGGAATACTATTTCCATTATCATATATATATATATATATATATATATATATATATATATATATATATATATATATATATTGTTCTGTTAACTACTGTTAAAATACTCCAAAATGTTCAATGATATGCCACCTATTTCTTACCGATACTTAACTGATATTTATCCTGAGTATTTTGAAAAAAAAGGCCACTCCCTGAACAAATAAAGGGGGATTTTTATGACCAGTCTTAAAAGGTTAGGAAACTTTGGGAAACCCGGCGTAATCGAGACTGTCAGCTAATATTGCATTTATCTAAACTGGTATATGAATATGTGGATCAGACCGCTTGTCACTCATGGGATCTGCCTTTCAGTGGAATTATTTGGAGTTTCACTCGGATGGGTCTCAAACATATCAATTACTCATGTTGCTTGTGACAAACGGTGTAAGTCAGCACACTAGTTGTAACATCAAAGACTGGAACGAAAAAGACATCTTACTGATTGTTACGTAGCCAAGAGCTTCGTGGGTCAGCCCGTGCGTGGTAGACGCACAGGCGGGGAGGGCAACCAGACGAGCGAAACCTTACAACCATTTTTTTTTTGGAAAGCAACCGTCTGTAGTTACAGATAGCTCAAATAACATGCAATGTTAACATCATAACATGTCTCAGAGTTATTTGTGATTGAGAACTGAAATTACTTCACATTGAGGTTAAAGCGAAAACGCTGTGCTATGGAAATCTACAATAGTATAACCGGTCTTAGGAAAGATACTCAACTTTACAAACAATTTATCACACATGAATAATTTTTTTTTATCTAGGAAATTTTCATTTTAGTGTAGTATCTTTGTCCCCCATGTTTGGCATCAATCGGAATTTCCATCGACAGCGATTATTCTCAATGGCGTTCCGTTCGTGTAATACATTACCACGGTACTAAATCCTTGCAGACTTAAACATCGTCGTATTCCAACCTAATCTCAACAACCACTTGTCGTAAACTGATAAACAACTTAGTTAATTATATCAATCAAATTCAACTAATAATTTTTCATATTCAATTAACCATTAACTTGGCGTGACCTTCGACCTTGATAGTAAAGAACGAAAATAAAAATTGTCTTCCAGTGAATTTAAGGATACAGAAGCATTGGATACCTACAGTATTAATTTATGTATATTTTGAAAACTATCCGGTCGTTGCATTAAACCTATTTTCAGAAATCACAATTTCGTTTTATAGGCCTATCTGTAACATAATTCTAGCAGTTCTAAACCTAAAATTGCTAAATAAAAGCTCGCTATAATATTATTAGATAATAGCAGCCATAGTAATTGAACACGTTCTGAGTCAGAGGTTGTCTCACTTAACGGAAATTACGCAAGCTATGTGATTTCCAAGCAAGGGTTCCTATTTACAAGGCCTCCCCACGGGACAGAGTTAGCCACCAGGATCGTTTTTTAACGTGGAGTAAAGGAATACAAAATAAAAATTGCCTCAGTCGTGAAGAACTTCTCCTCCACTGAGAGAGAACAAGAAATTGAAGTGCAGCATCCGAAGAGGGGGTGTCTCATTTAAATCCCTCAGCCAGCGCAACCTTAGCAAGGGATAACGTTTTTTTTCCGGGAGGCAACGCGACCGATATAGCAAACTTAATTTCGTCACTGAATCTAATTCCATCTCTCTCCCTCCTCTTTCTTTCACTCATCAACACACATATACAAATTGGTTCTGTCCTTCCTGAATAAACCTGCTTTTATAAACTAACTAAAAGCGTAGACATGCGTTGTGACAGCGAGCGAGGAGGCAACCAAGGCTCACCATAGCCATGGTGGCAGCTGTGACAAGGGGCGAGTTGTTCGCGGTGGTCATATCGACAATATGACGATTCTGGTGATATACGCATTAAAAGTACGAGACAATCAACTCGTGTACTTAAATGATTTTAGACACCAATCTGTACAAGGACATATATATATATATATATATATATATATATATATATATATATATATATATATATATATATATATATATATATATAGAGAGAGAGAGAGAGAGAGAGAGAGAGACGGGTGTCTATTTAAATAGACATTCCGACGAGTTATTTACGAGCGTGGATTCCATGGTCGAGTGAGAGAACTGCTGACTGTCAACACGATGGTTCTAGGTTCAATACTTGGCTTGGGAGAGATGCTAGTCTAGCGGCACTGATGAGTTTTGATACAATGGAACAGGACTGTATGTCGATGACTATATATATATATATATATATATATATTACAGACATTTCATACGCTCGGGAAACATGTAACCAAAATGGACTGCGAAAATGCTTTTATACATTCTGAACACATTTTAAATATATTTTAATTATTTTACACTTTGAATAATTTCTGAAGAGGACGCTACACAGGACGTCTGAAACGCGTAAAAAAACTATTTCAATGATTTCAAAACATTATTATAATGATCTAAATATGATACATTTTTATATGAATAATCAAAACACGGAATAATAAAATAATGTTAAAAAATATATAGCAATTGTTGGTGACCTTTCTTTTATATATATATATATATATATATATATATATATATATATATATATATATATATATATATATATATATATATATATGAACTAACTGGTTTTGTTCCTTTGCTGACACGTCGAAATTTAATTCCGATTCACAACTTGAAATTGTTTAAACGAAACTAATCAATAAAAAATAGAATATAAGACTTATTGCTAAAAACACACACACACACACACACACACACACACACAAGACAAATGCAAACAAAACTAATCGTCAGGGAAAAGAAGACAACGTTAAAATGAAAAGTAAACTCACCAAATATAATTTTTCATCACCAAAAATTTACAATATAAGGCGAGATGGTTTTATATTTAAGTCTTGTTTAAATCATGAAAATATTTGTACAGTTTTCATAATACCAACGCACTTTCTTATAAAGATAGCACATGTCGTTTTCAAAATGCATTGATTATAATAAGTGCATTTCGAGCGTAATTTATAACCATTTAATACTTGAATTTAAACTTTTTTTTTACTTTTTAAAAGGTAAATAAAATATAACATAATTTGCTAAATAAAATGCTCTATGACTTCTGCCAAACATTCATCACTTTAAGATGATGGTAGAGTTCCATTTGTTTTATTAAATTTCTTAATTTCAACGAAATGCGTAATTTTAATTACTAGCTGACACACACCGCATCTTTCTATCTTCTTGTAAATTAGTCGTTCTTATCTAGACTATAAATCTCATCTGTCTGTTTAAATGTATGTATGTATGCATGTATGTATGCACGTCTCGCAAAATCTTTCGAGAAGGGACACATTTTCACAATATTGGTATAATTTTGAAGCTCAACCCCTCGGACGACAAATATCGAAAAATTGGCCGAAACATTAATTCTTTCATCCTCAACTGGCCACTTTTCCACAAGGAGGGGGTCACTTTTTTCGTCGATATTTTCGAAAGTCATTCCTTCTTTTCGATCGACTAGCCTTAATTTAAACCTACGCCACTTCCAGTTTGATGCAAAGATGTCAATTTTTTTCATGTTCTTTTCCTCCTTCGCGATACGCGTTCGAGCCTGCCTGGCTACTACCATTATTTTTTATTTGTATTTTTTCCCCAATGCTCACCTCTAAACACCCGAGCAACACCGGGTACCCAGGGCAGTATCAAAGAAACAGAGGACAGAAAAAAGAAGAAAAAAAATCAACTCGCGGTTTCAGCTTTTTACAAGAGACTTATATTTATGTTTTTTCGGCCACGTGTGACTTTATGCTTCTGCTGTGATGTCATCCACTTGTCCTGAACACACGCTTTTCTGAATCTGTTTCGGGCACCACTATTTCTCGGAACATATTTCCAATACTTCTGCTTCTCCGAACACGTCTTGAACACGTGCTTCTCTGAAAGCCGCTTCCTTTGTTTCCCCAGTGACGCTATATTGCGTCGCGCAATATGCTAGGTCATTTGCTGCTACCAGCGTACGCATAAGGCATAATCACGTTGACACACCGGCTCCCGTCAGATCACCGAAGTTAAGCAACGTTGAGCCAGGTCATTACTAAAATGGGAGACCAATTTGGGAATTCCAGGTGCTGTATATAGGAGGGCGTCGACACCTCCCTGTAAAAAAGTTTAAAAAAACTAACGCCGTCATCTCTCCTAACGGGGATATACATGCGACTGGGGACCGCTTGTGAATTTCATACTCCCATGAAACTTCCTCCTTCGGAGGAAGCCGGTTAAACCCTGAATAGGGTTGGTGCTGACTGCACACACCCACCAGCGTACGAGGCTCTGCTACATTTTCTCTTTTTTTTTTTAGACTTACTTTGTTTTTTCACCTCTTTATTCTCTCTTCTAATACCTTTAAACGCACCTATATACACATACTGGCGGGTAAAGCCCCCCCCTCGTGAAAATCATCGTATTTTAATTTGTCCAGATTTCATATATATTATTATATTATTATAGTTTTGATTTCCAGAGTAAAGAAGGGGGGACCGCAGACTTTGATAAGCTCCTGGGTTTGACCTTTACACCTGATCTTAAATGGAAGACATACATTAAGTCTGTGGCCAAGGTCGCTGGGAAAATGGTGGGATCCTTCTGCCGCTCCAGAAGATATCTCACTAATGATGCAATTCTCTATCTATATAAGAGCCAAGTACGTCCAAAGATGGAGTACTGCTGCCACATCTGGGCGAAGGCTGCTAAAAACAGCCTATCCTGCCTTGACAGAGTACAAAATAGACTCCGTGGCTTGGTGAGGGATGCCCTTTTTTCTACCCTGCAACCTTTTTCCCACAGAAGAGACGTAGCGAACCTGTCATTGTTCTATCGTTATTGCCATGGCAGGTGCTCGTCTGAGCTCCATTATCTGGTCCCCCCTCGCCAATCTTTCTCAAAAAACACCCGACTAGCTGAAGCCACCGTCAATAATTTTCCCCACTCCCTATCTGTGCCTAAATCAAAACGTAGATACCATGACCAAAGCTTCATTCTTAGAACTGCACGACTGTGGAACTCTGTTCCACTTGCCTGTTTCACTCCCGACTTCAACCTGAATGTCTGCAAGTCCAACACAAACAAATTCCTGAGGAACCGCCCCCCTAAGTAATGACACCTTACCAATTCTCCAATACTATTGCTTCATTATCCCTTTGATTACTGTACACACAATAACCCTTATCCCTGAGTGACCATTGGGCCTTGATAAGTGGTGAACTCCATGTAAAAAAAAAAGTATTAGGGTGCCACCAGCTAGAATCGGAACCGGAAGCAAAACAGTGGCCTTCAAACGTGACACGCATATGAAATGATTAAGAACTAAGATGGGTGTACAAAATATATAAGGATTTTCTTTCAAATTTGGACTCATGTTTTACCCCTTAAAACCTATTTTTCCCGGCTAAAGACCCATAAAATTACGCCCCGTAAATAACCCAATTATTTGAGGCCCCTAGCCCCGCTCTGCGACTTTTAGTTTCGGATGAAACAGAGTTTGAAAATATGGTGACAGGCAGACATATAGCCTTTTATAAATTAGATTTATTACTTCTATTATATAGATATTAATAGATTTTATTTATTTATTTATTTTTGTAACCTACGTTATTTACAGATATTAAGACCATAGACAACGCCGGATATCCCTGCTAAATTTAAACATTACATCTTTGCTAACACGTGATTTCTTGTTGGACCAATCAGAGCCTTTGCTATTTTTGACGCTTACTTTAGTATCTAATTGTTTATCTTTTGTATACATAATACGATCTGCTTTACTGTTTGTCAATCGTGAATGTTTTACACAACGTCTTTTTACCGCCTTTAATTATCTAATTGCATACAAGGCTCCTTATTTTGTGTATCTGCTTTCGAGATAGAGTGAAAATTAAGATGGCGTTTGTTTAGAAAATGTGTCAAATGACGACTCTTAAAAGATTGCTTTACCTTTTGTGCGGATCAATTTGTTTTCCCGAACGGAATTTAACGAATTTCAAACAAAAAAATATAAATAAGTGTAACTTGTCGATCGTTTAAGTAAGACAAATTAACAAACAGAAAATGGCGGCAATAAAATCGCCATAAAAGTTCACTTTTGTAGACGTTAGAATGTTAATGTAAATATTCAAATTGTCCGTTCATTGGGAGATCATTATAACTAGTGTTCTTATCTGAAATGTTATTCCTAGAACGTTTCGGTCGATGTAACCTCTGATCTTTCTGTAGATTGTCGAACTTGGGAATTTGCACGGAATGTCGAACAGAACCCCTGATTTATTCCACTCTTTCTGTCAGCCATGACTTCGGAGAAATCCTAAGTAATTCGCAATTGTATTGTGAGTATTGTACTGAGGACTGAGCTTTCGACCTCACGAAGAGTGTAATATAACTGAATTGAATTAAGTAGTTTATTCACTTTGCCCAGTCGTAAAATATGTTTAAATGTGATATTTTAATTTGTCCAGATGTCGTATATATTATTATGGAGTCCTGATTTCAAATATAAAATGAAGTATTTGAGTGGCATCAGCTAGAATGGAAACCGAAAGCAAAACTGTAGCATCCAAAGCTGGTGACGTTACCACCGCAATAACCTGACAAGCATTTGAACTGATTAAACATTTCTAAGATGAATGTACAAAGCTTGGCTCCTTTGTGACACCTTAAAAACTATTTTAACCGGCTAAAGCCCCATAAAGGAACAGTCCATTTCAAGTACAGTCAAGGAGGATGAAAAGTCTGGGAGAGAGCTCTTATGAGTCCTCGGTTGACCAAGTGCGAAGAGAACTGGGACCTTGGGAAGGTTATGGCCACTCAAATTTCAGTGGAGACCAAACATCGCTGCCAGCGAGAAATCAATGGAAAGTAGGTGTTGCGATAATGCAAATTTATTTGCGAATGTTATCGAAAGAGGTGGAGAGTACTGGAAATCTGGGGAGGCTAGTTGTCATTCAGTTTCCAGAGAACACCACAGGTTGTTTTCAAGGAGAGATCTTTGATGACCCGTGTAAAAACTCCTCATGAGCCAGTAATAATGAACCAGGGTCTAGAAGATTGTATCGTCTACCATTAAAATAAGAGGCATCATCCGCTGCAAATACCACACGATATAGTCGTGAATAGTCAAAGAGGATTGAACGATCAAGGTCGGAAAACATTAAGCATATAGGATGAGATCGCGGAGTACGAATACCATGGTGAAGCTTATTGTTGCTTACATACCGGTGAAGACCAATGGCCGTTTGGAAGCGAAATCTGAAAGGTAAGCGGCCGTTGCGATAAGCCGAATTATTTGCAAAGGTTATCAAAAAAGTGTGGAGAGCCCTGGAAATCTGGGAAGATTTGGTCTCATTCAGACCCCAGCGAATATTATTGATTTTTATCGTAGAGTAATCCCTACTGATGACCCGTGTGAGAACTCATAGTGTGTATTATTACTACTAATAATAATCAGTTGGTTTTAGGTTTACCATTTTAAAGATATTTTTATGAATTTCAACAGATTTTCTTGGAAGGCTCAAAACGTTCCTGCGAATAGTTGCGACAATGATACCCTCGTCGAACCAAGGCTATACACAATGTATTTCCATATGGCGCGTCATTAATAAACCAAGACGGTTTAGGAAGTGCCGCATGGCAGTGCCAATCGCTCGATTATTTTCTGGGTAAATGACTTGGAATAATTTACCGATCAAAGCCTTGAAATAAAAGATAATTGAATTTGTTATTTTTTTTTTACTGAATGGGTGTCACCGCTTATCAAGGACCAAAGTCCAAGATGTGATAACGTTTAACGAGTGTCAGCTGAACGCTGAGGCAAGGCCTTGGTGATCGGTAATGGTGTGACTTGAATTAGGTGAATTATTTTAGGGGATGACTCAAGAATAATGTATTAGAAATAACCATGTTATAGTCAGCTGGAAAGCAGTGTCGCATTATTGGGTTCCACATACGGAATGTTTTAGGAAAGAAACTTTGCCAATTATTTTCTTTTCAAAGATTAAGACATTATATCAAAAAAGGGGTAATTAAGGGAAATTATCTTTCCCATCATACTCCTTTCCCCCAGAAATTGGAGTTGAACATACGAACTACACCCTTACATTAAAGAGTATGAATGTAGGTATGACCATAATAAAGGCAGAATTTTCACACACCCCCATTACAAGTAATAATAGTAAAAACTTGTAAAATAAACTTGATTTATTGTAATTTTTTTCGCAAGTATGTTTTACCCTCGGTAAATTCGGTGAATTTAAAAAAAAAAAAAACTTCTTCAAATAGCTAAAACCAGGAAAGATAAAAATCAAAGTTATTATTACGTAATTTGATGCAAACAATGAAATTTTAAATTCTCTCAAAAAAAACAAATAATTGATTAATTTAGCTAATTTTTACACACTTATTTCAACAAATCTGAACTATATATACACTAAAATAAACTTATATAAAACAAATCTCATATTAGCTCCCCCCACCCCGATCTTAGAATTTTGGGGGAGGCTGGGGAGGATGGAGGATTGCTTTTATAGGTATTTTACATACTGCAATATAATGGAATGATGTAACAAAATAATTTTAGATATGATTGTATATTTTTGAGATGAGGATTGATAATTATTTTTAGTATCATTTGGACTATTATTTTCATCTTGGTTTTTTTCCACAACGTTTCGGCCGATATAACCTCAGACCATTTTCAGGTAAATTCACACTAGATGTTATTGGTGAATTATGAAAAAGTTTAATTTGTGCTCATCTTAGTTGTTTTTTCCCCTTGATTTTACTAGTAGTTTTGTTATGGATGTCGGAAATTAGAGTTATACCGTGGATAAATGTGCTATATCATGGGAGGGAAATCAAACACTACTATAATTCAGGTGAGCAGAGCGATATGAAGCCGGCAAGAAATAAATGTTTTTCCATGTATTGTGAATGCCGCATCCATGTGCTCAACAGAACATATTTTTATTCAGTTTTGCAAGCGAATTAGTTTAACTTCACCCGAAAAAAAAATGAAAAACAAAAAACTAAACAAAAAAAAAAAACACTTAAAAGAATAACAAACTTTTCGGTTGCCAATCAGAAAAAAAAAGCTGGTATTTAAATAGAATTTGGCGACATCTGCTGACGGGGTGTGTATCCCATATCTCCTCACGGGCATCGTACAAAATTGTAATACGATTCAGGATATTTTTAGCAGTAACAAAAAATATTTATCCGCGGAAAAGTAGTCCTAAAGAATTCTAATAAAAGAATAGTTCTTTTATACTGAACAAATGCCGTAAAATAATATGCTAATATGTATATCTGTACGTATATCTGCATGTTTATATATGCGTCTATGTAGTTTTGTACACACACACACACATAAATAGATCTGGATGTGTGTATATGTATGTATATGTCCATGTATATGTATGCACTGTATTAGATTTTGCTTTTAATATACTCATAAATAATGCCTCCCTAAATCCCCCTATCTTATTAAGTCTTTCTGCTCGAACATATTCAGAAAAGATTCTTGTTTTGACACCTCCGCTTCCCCCTTTATAGATAGTTCATTTACGTTTACCCCACCCCTCTTTGTCTTATGATTCCGTATTTAGCTCTTTTCTTCTCCACTGCTCCACTGAAAATCTCGATTACACTGGATCTTGTTCTTCCTTTTTTTCATTCTGTTCCTTTTTCTCCCCTTCTTTTTCTGCCATTCGCTTTCAATATCTGGAGTTTAAATGTCACATACCCCCCTCCCTCTACCCCTAAATCTAAACACGTTTTATTTTTTAAACAAATAATTCTCTCATCTGTCATTTAAAAACCGGACTTCTTCAGTGGAAGACAAAATTTATTAATTCGCCTGACAAGGACTTGTAGTCTTGAGTGACCACCAGTCCAAAACATTTGCATGTCCAGTGTCGCGACTATGTAATTTTTTTTATATAATAAATATATATATATATATATATATATGTATATATATATGTATGTATATATATATATATATATATATATATATATATATATATATATAGGTTAAAAATTAATGCAATTCATGAACAATAAATGAGAAAAGAACGCCCAATCACTTAACGTATTGTCCACTGTTTTAAGGACTTTTTCAATAGTCATGAAGATAGGTAAAAATTGAACATTATGTCAGTAGCAGTTATGTTGTGGTAAAATATTCATTCAGTCTGTTTAATATCAAAATCTATGTAAATAAATATGCAAATAAAGGAAATACATCAATATTATATATATATATATATATATTTTATTTTTAAAATATAATAATCCACTGGCACGTGTTTCGTCGTCTACGACTCATCAGAGTGGCTGAATGAGTCGTAGACGACGAAACACGTGTCAGTCGATAATTATGTTTTAAAACTAATACACATGGGGTACCAAACTGGACAAAGGGAAAATTATTTCCAACTCGCATTTAGGTAAAAATGCGCTTCCATATAAATAATTGAATTCATTCAATATGTATCGCGAACAAAAACAAACAAACAACATATATATATATATATATATATATATATATATATATATATATATATATATATATATATATAATATCCAGACATCTGACTCAATTGATTCTAAGAGTGCTAAATCGTCTACGACACCAGACAATGTGCACCAGCAAATGGACATTTCGATCATATATAGATTTATTTATAAAAAAAAGCTCCGCAGACTAAGACGATTCCATCATATATAAATTTCATAACCTGCTAACCATTCACACATGCTTACCATACAAACATTGGAAGATCAGATATTCAAGTACAATGAAAACAAATCAGCTGTCGCTATAAAACCTGCAAAGGAAAAAAAATCATTAGTATCACGAACAAGCAGATTACAGCTCCGAAGCGGAATCCCAACTCAGCAATACAAATTTCCATACGAATGTCTTTATTGGCTCACTCCTTACAATGTTACACAATGAAAACAAAACAAACAAACAAAAAAATCTAGATTGAATTATCCCGCAATTACGTCAAATGAGACTCATTTTATGCCATCCTTGAATTGCGCAACGCTCTTCAACTTTTCCGACTATCAATCGAACCAACAAACCAGACCACAACTCCGACATGCAGTGAAAATAATTCAATCATTCTAGCAGCAGTAGAAATTACCTTAAACTTGATGCAATCGTTTACCTACATAAGTATTAGATACATCCTAAGATAAATCACAATTGTCATATCTGCGAGGTCCTGGATATGACCTTAAACTATATCCAGTGGTGAGGCCTCAGCTTGCGGGCTTTGTGGAGTGTGGAGCCACCCTTTAATTTCCATTGCTCCCAGGTCTGCTCTAACCCGGAGTGGTAGGATCCCAACTATGGGTTAAAGAGAAACCGACTTGAAAACAATAAATATATTCTATTAACACATCATTTTTTTCAAAATCTTTGGATTCGGTATTAAATAACCTGAAAAGGGTTGATATGCCGTAAAACAAAAACAACCAACCTACCATCATATCCGCGGCTGCGCAAATCAAAACAATAATTGTTGACACATTTTAGAATCAAGTATCATATCTAGTGAGTAATTATCTATTCTCTTCCTTACCTCCCCTCTATCTTACACAAGAGATGGTTTGGATTTCTAATTGTTATTTGCGTCGAAGAAGCCTGACTGAGCTCTAATCTCTTGTAATTTGCTGCAAAAGATGCACAGCAATAACTCGTCAATTAATCACAACAAAGAACATTTTTTTCTACTTATATATACCAAACACAGACAGATTTATCTAAACAGGGATTCTGTACAAACTACTCCACTCTGCATATAACATTACCATGGACGTCTTCCCTGCATATGAAATGACCATCACCAAATCCAATATAAACAGATTCAAAACATGAATTGTACTGACACGTATTCAAATTTGATCCATTCCATTTATCTCTCAACAGAGAATACTTCCATGTAATTAATCATTTTTTTTTCAACTAGTGTTTTGTTGTAATAACTGGTGCGCTTTCTAATAAAAACAATATATAAGTATTAGCTATAACACGAATTGTTGACACCCACAGCAAAAAATATAAGTAAATCTAGTAAAATGAAATTTATTCATCGTAATTTTTACTACATATAAGATTTAAAGTGTCATGGTTTAAATCATACATAAATATCCTTTATTTTACACAGGATAAAACGGATGAAATTTGAATTGAATTCCACTAAATAACCAACGTATATAAAAAAAAAGATATATAGTTTGTTGAAAAAAACTATAGAAAAACCGAAATAAAATAGTATTAAAAAGAATTATGATATATGCCCTCCCTCCCAACGCGATCTTATCAGAATTTTGCGGAGGAAAGAATTAATATCTTGTTATTACATATGAAAATATAATGAAATAATGAAATAAAGCTTATTTAATTTTAGGTCATAAATTTTGGCGATTTATATGATTTTCATCGAATTTTCGGAAAAACATATTTGGAAATATATTAAAATTATTTAAGTTTTACGAAATATTTAAAAAAATATTTATTATTTACATTTGAAAGGTTTTATCTGTAATTTCAAACGATTTCCAAAATTATTTCTTAGATAATAATAATTGAATTTTTTTTTTACAGGTTGTCCAAAAAGTAGCAGAAGGATTTTTAACTTAAATAGATTCCTTATGTTTTTTTAATATCTTTCTGGCATTTTAAAATAATTTGATAAGAACATTGGGAAATCTATTTTCTAAAACGTAAAAGTCAAATGATCTTTTTTTTTTATCAAAAAGTAATGTTTTTTTTAATGTTGCCAATTTTTAGATTTGCCAATTTGTGCTCTTTCTAAAACATTATCCATGACAGATGCAGAATTTCTGGATTGTGATTGAACTCCTTATTTCGTTTCGCGAGCTAGCAGACGTGGAAACGTCAAACCTAAAACCCTTGAAGGAATGAGGGAAAACATCGGGAACGAAATAAGAAAGTTAAATTGCAATCCAGAAATTCTGCAATTTGTCATGAATATTGTTTTGGAAAGCGTACAAATATGCATGAATAAACATTGTTAGGATTTATTAATGTATTTTATTTATATATTTACCTCCAGCTTATAGTGTTTAATGCTTACGCAATCTTCAGTGTCGAAATCATTTAAATGTGTAGTTTGTCAAACCGATCGATATTTGTAGTAAGCTTAGGCATACAGTGTTCAAAAGCAAGGATTGAAGCATAGCATTACGCATACGTTGATGGGTTATTATAAATTCTATCGAAGCCTATATCTTTAGTGAAGGGGATTATAACAATATTTTTTTATTTATTTATTAGTTTTTACCTACAGACATTAGCTTTTTATGCTTATACAACTTTCAATATGAGAAATTATCAATTTCCAGAAATCAACTTTAAAGATTTCACTTGGACTTGTATAAATATGTTTTATATTTATGTTTATTTTTATTTTTGAACAATTTAAAAGTGTTTTATTCTGGATGTTGAAAAAAGTTGTGTATCCTATTTCATTTACGTACACATTGTTTTATTTGTATTTCCGTATCCCTTATTTGCTTATCATATTACCTTTCTTTTTATCCCACTTTCTGATTATCTCCCCTTTCTTTTATTATTTGCTCTTCTTTAATGACTCGCCCTATTTCATAGTGACCTACATTTTTTATTTTTACTACCTTCTACATATATACTACTCTTCTGATGTACTTTTATATATTGTACTTGCTTTTTATATTTCTTAATTATTTTAACCATATTATCCTATTCCTCCATAGTCATTTTCTATCTGAATAAAATTTAGTCAGTTGTTATCTATATTTGCATTTTGTATATATACTGGCCTTTCTACTCTTCTGATAAGCATTTTCCTTCGAAATGGCATGGCCTAAATAGTTTTTTATTAGGTTTCCCCTTTTACTTTACCTTATTATTTAGATGATATTATAAAGTTAAACACAACCTTTTCCTTATTTTTCATTTAATACACACCCACACATGCACACACATACACACAGATACACTCCCCCCCCACACATATATATATATATTTATGATATTTATAATATATACAAATTTACCATTGTTTGTTTGTCTTAACATTTTTTCTCGGAACCAACTGGACTGATCTGACTGAAAATTTGTATGGACTTTTGTTATGATATGGTGAAGCAAATAAACTATTATGGTATATGTTCGATGCATACTGAGGAATGATTATGGATGAATTTATTATATATTATTATTCGAAATATTTGGGGAAACATGGCTATTAAAATAGAAGAATTCTGTACTCTTAAATAATATTTGTTTGAATGAGAAGATGCTGCCTATACACAATATATATATATATATATATATATATATATATATATATATATATATATATATATATATATATATATATATTGATACGGCATAATCAGGTTGACACACCGGTTCCCGCTGGACCACCGAAGTTAAGCAACGTTTAACCTGGTCAGTACGAAATCGGTGACCATTTAGGACTCCCAGATGCTGTATGTGCTCTCCGCTTATCTCGGCATTGTTTCCAGTTGCTGGACTTTTCATTGTCACCGGACACAGCGAGTGCCGATTCAGGAGAGGTGTGGTAAGGAATTGCGCAACACTTGCCTTATAATTACACGCGCAGCGGCCCTTACAGGGAGATATCCTTTGTCTTTCGAGACTGATAGGAGGCGTCGACGTATATATATATATATATATATATATATATATATATATATATATATATATATATATATATATATAAAGTGTGTCCCAAACGAAGCTGACGAATTCAAAATTTGATTAACTTCCTCAATATTTAAGTTATTCTTACCAATTTTTATATGTACGTAGATGCACCTCTCCGTCATTTTTTGAGATATAGTAAGATATGATACTCTACTTATTCTAATTTTTTTTACACAACTTTATCTAGGGTTTGTTTTTCACAAGGTTTAATTTTAGTTATGAAAAATGATGCTACTCAAATGTCCACCATTTTCATTTTAACACTCTTGTGGTCTCTCCAGGGAATTGTCCAGAACATCACTTAATGTTTCAGGGCTTATGACCCTAATTTCCTCCTCTATATTATTTTTAAGGGCATTTATTGTGACTGTTTTTTTTCGTATACCCGTTCTTTGAAGAAACCTCAAAGGAAGAAATCTTCACATATGAGATCTGGCGAGTGGGGTGGCCAATTTATCTCACAGCCACGAGAAATTATTTGGTTACCGAATATGTTCTGGAGCAGATTTAATGTTTCTCGTGCCGTATGCACCGTTGCACCGTCCTGCTAGAACCACATCGATCGAGAGACCCCAATATGACTAAATTTCTTTTTTAATGATGTGGATGGATCCTCGGCCACACTCTCTGCTAATCTCTGACAATTCTCATAATTTCTTGCCGTACGGGGTGTAACAGATTTAGGGAGGTCACATACAGACCCTTGCTCATGAAATCGACCCACCATGGCTTTTATTGCATTGGGAGTAGGAGAATTTCTTGTGTTGAAGTTTCGTCGAAATTCTCTTTGAGTTTCTGAAATTGACTCATTCAACCAAAAAATACGACTCTAAGATAAATATCTGCTCTTCGGTAGTGTAACGACTCATGGTAACATTGGAAGGGTTACTCTGGATGATCTGAAAATATAAAAAGAAAATTTTAAAATTAAGAACGTTATGAATTTTTTAATCATCAGCTTCTTTTAGGACACCACACACACACACACACACGCACACACACACGCACGCACACATACACACATATATATATATATATATATACATATAAATTATATCATAAGTATTTATTTCGGTTTCGATTCCACCTAATGCACCCAAGTCATATGGATAGATTTGTTTTATTTTTGAAATCGCAACTTTATAATATTTAAAACACGATAGAACATTAACTCTATGATAATATATACGAAATCTGGACAAGTTAAAATATAATATTTAAGCGTACTTTACGACCCGGCTTTGCTGGTCGTTCGTGCTAGCGTAGATAAATAATTTTTCGGTTTTAACAAAAACTACGATAATACCAGAGCGTCTTCATCTGCAGAATGACAACATCAATATGTTACATATGAATGAGTCGTTTGTGGAATTTCCACAGGTCCCGCTAATATATATATATATATATATATATATATATATATATATATATATATATATATATATATATATATATATATCAGTTAATTTGATATCTAACGATCTGACTAAGAGAGATCGTACGGTTCAATGTGTTTGTACATAGCTAAATACGTAAATCTATTATAAGTCACATGGAAAATATTCCCAAACACAAACTACCCACAATTCGTAGCAATATCAAAGCAACTATGTACTTAATACATATATTACAAAAGAATTACAGAAGAAACGTTACTCGTGACTGTAAACGTCTCTTTATCCATATCCACATCCCTCACAATAAGCATGCGTAGATTTCCAAGCTGATAGGGATTTTTCCAGTGAACATGTGCAAGGCATCTGTGACATGATCTTTTTTGATTCCCAGCAACAGCAACAACTCGGAGTTTCAAGGCTAACATTTTTTTTTAATCCGAGCACCTCCTCTGGAAGACATACTTTCTTCCTAATTTATGAACCGTGTTATTTATTAGATAGAATTTGCTAGGTACTTTTAATATTTGCTGTATATTTTTTATTATTTTTTTTTATTTAACTTTGCAAAATAGTTAACAAAGTCGCCCTTACTATGCGAGGAAGGGGTTTATAAATTATTTAGCAAGTTTAATAAACTGCAGGAGTACCCCCCAAAAAATACTCCCCAGTTACGCTGACATATTCATGCCTGCATACGTTGTAAAGTTACTTCGCAAGTACTCCTTAACCCTCACTAAACTATATACGTGCGGTTTTCTTAATATGAACGAATACATATAGCCTTACTATTAGATTAACAGCCGCATATTAACTTACTCTGTGAATTAGCGCATGTGGACAACGAGGGTGTCACAACATCGCTATGCACTAAGCATAAAGATAGCCATAAATATCCAGCGTGGGTGCGTGCCCGGCTTTGCCCGGGCGTAATATACGTATAAATATAATAATTTAATTTGTCGAGATTTCGTATATATTATTATAAAGTTGTAATTTAAAAAGTAAAAAAAGAGAAAAGTATCTGGGTGCTATCAGCTAGAATAAAAATCGAAACTAGCATTCAAAGTTGGTGACGTTACCAACTTGACACGCACATGAACTGATTAAAGATTAAAAATTAAAAACAAAAGAAAACGAAAGAGACAGAGTTTTAAAATCTGGAGACACACAGGCAGACATATAGCCTTTCATATATTAGATTTCAATAACAGGCTTCCCAATAATCTCAATTAGTCAACTATTTATAACTCTTAATTTCCCATCAAATGCATTTGCTTTGAACCTATCGAATACAATACTCATATATGTCTACTAATAAAAAGAATCTCTATCATAACTACTCTCTCAAATAGACTAAATTACCCATACAGAGAACTTCAACACTAAAGGAAAGCTCAATGTTTAAGAACCATTTGATGTGCAATTTTAAATGTAACAGTTTAAGTCACTAGACAAGTGCCAACATGCATTTTAATAAACATTATTAATTAAAATTGAATCAAAATAATTCAAATTCGTTTTTTAATTTTTTTTTTTAATTTTTTTTTATTACATTTTCACCCCAAACAAGGCAAATTGCTACTTTGGTGTAGGGGGCTACTATCAGGGACAACAACTACTGGGGTACTATGTAGGGATTTGGGCAGCAAGGTGTCGGTTCACGTTACACTTGAACTTCTGCACGTCAGTACTGTTGGGGAAGCAGGGACCTGGAATGGAATTCCAGAGTCTAGCGGTTCTGGGGAAGAAACTATTGGAGTAAAAAGATCTTTTACATCTAGGGATCTCTACAGTGTGGGGGTGGGATTTAGCAGCCTGTCGGGTTTGTCGAGGGTGCTCACGTCGTGGGGGCACAAGTGATTGCAGTTCGTCAGAGCATTCGCCACTAAAATACTTGTAGAAAAGGCAGAGGGATGCAACATTTCGTCGAGGGGACAGGGGCTTAAGATTAGATGCCAGTTCAGGGCCTATCAGGTTTGCGACTCTCTTTTGAACCTTGTCAAGGAGCGAGAGACTAGTAGCAGATGCACCAGCCCAGATGTGGCAGCAATACTTCATACATGGGCGAATGGTGGCCTTATAGAGGTACAGGATACTTTCGGGTGTTAGTAGTTTTCTAGCACGGTAGAGAGAGCCCACCTTTCTTGCAGTGGCCCTGGCAATGCCTTCAATGTAATCGTTCCAACTCATGTTTCCTGTGAACGTTAACCCAAGGAGTTTGAAAGATGGACGCTCAGATAAAGAGTCGTTGGCCATTGCTATGGGTGGTAGAGAGGGTTTCTTGTAATTATTGAATGAAACTAGTTTAGTCTTGGCAGCATTGAACGCGACCAACCACTTTTGTCCTCATTCCACTACAGATTGGAAGTTTTCTTCTAGTGTTTCCGCCATTTCTTTAGAAATGTGTTCATTCGTCTTCCTGTAAAATTGTTAAATAGTGAGAATTCTAATAGTTTTTACATTCTACAAACACATATAAACAATCTCACTTACCAGTAAAAATTACCCCAAATTATGTCCATGTATAAAACCTTGTCAATGAATGCTATCAAATAAATATAAGCACTATATAAAGTATTAACATCAACGACTAGCATAACGAAGAGAATATTCATGCAATAAACATTGACAAATTTGTAAATATCTGACCACGTTTGCCTCTAGAACTCTAACTCCTAACAAATAAACACTCTAAACTTACGTGCTCCAGACCATACGTCATATATTACATTTTTCTATTATTTAAAGTTAACGGAATATATTGCTGAAACGAGTACCCAGTTTTTTCCTTAGGTTGTAAATGTATTAAATAAAAGTCTCAGCGAAATTCGACTTATTTATCGGTCGTATGCTACAATACAATATTATATTTTTAAAGACTATAAAAGCTAAATATATACACACAATGCATTTAATTCAGACATAGGAACGCGTGCTGTAATTTAAACCTACAGGAGGGTTTTCAACTAAAAATACAGATTTGAAGCTAAACTACAAAATCCATTTAAAAAAGGTCAGATAAAAGTTAATATCCCCACCGCGAAATACATATTCATAAGTCCTTCTTGATTTCACACCAACGAGTGTACATAGAAAAATTTATAAAACAGTGACTGACATTTGTATGTATCTTATTGTTTCAATAATCATTTATGCACACGCGCAAGCACACAATTACATGTGTGAATTCAGAATGAAAAAAAAATTAGTTAGCTCTCAAATTTTACACACACATATCTATATATATCTATGAAAATGAATTTGTCTGTATGTCTGTTTCTGTGTCCGTCTGGGTGTGTACATTTCCCTACAACAGTACTCTGTCAATTTTTGGTCTACAGACTCGAGATTTGACATAACGGTTATTGAGATTTTGGAAACTCTTTTTGGTCGGTTTTCGGCCAGATATTTTGCTGACACGGAGTCGGAGTTCAACGACTTGACCTTTGAAAACGGTACTAAACTCCTCCGCCAATTTTGCGTCTAGACACTTGAAATTTTAAAGGCTAGTTACTTCAACATGGATCAAACATTTTAACCTGATTTGAGCCCAAAACAATACATGTTAAGGAATCAAAATTGGGATCAAAGTTAAAAGAAATTGACCTCTCAGCAAATTTTTGGTCTAAACATTTGAAGTTTACATAAAGAGTATTCAGATATAGGGAAAGCTTCTTAATCGGCTTTTAGCCGAATATCTCGCTACCAAGGGGTCAAAGTTTAAAGGATTTGAACTTTGCGATCTCTGACACACAATTCAGCCAATTTTGGGTTTAAACATTTTAAATTTTATATAAAGGGTATCCACACGTGCAACAAGCTTTTTAATAAGTTTTTATGCGAAATTTCGGCTGCCAAGAGGTCAAAGTTGAAAGAGTTGTCCTTTGCAGACTCTACCAAAATTCTCCGTCAATTTTGTGTCTAAATACTTGAAATATATATGCACATAAATTTATGAACAGTAAATAGGGTTCGAGTAAAGATGGATGAACTAGTAGTACACACACACACACACATCCACATATATATATATATATATATATATATATAGAGAGAGAGAGAGAGAGAGAGAGAGAGAGAGAAAGAGCGAGAGAGAGAGAAATAAAAAGGAAAAACCGTATTATGTGTTCATCAACGTTTCGTCTTTATTTCGAGACTTCCTCTGGATGAATGAGATTAAGAAACAATATATATATATATATATATATATATATATATATATATATATATATATATATATATATATATATATTAAACGTGATATTTACGCCCACAGATCCCAATGTATTTAACATACGGATCAAATCGGACAATCATTATTTAATGCATAACGAGTCTTTTTGTAGATCCATGTTTCCGAAACCTTCCAATAGATCATTTAAATTGTACATAGATAAAAATATAAAATATTTTTAAACAATTAAAAACGAGAAGAAAGTAAGAAATAAATGAAATATTTAACCGGTTCCGTTCGAATCAACATATTTGAAAAAATAAACATTTGAAATTCATAGAAAAACTATGGCAATGTAGAAATCGCGAAATGATATGTTTAGCAGGTGGGTAACAATTTGAAAATAAGCAAAGCCTGCGAAATTTTGCTAATTTGAAATAGGAAAAATAATAGCAACAATAAGAAGTCATGAGGTAGTGGCTGCGTATATTGCATTATTTGGATGCAATTGTTGCCCGATATATTATTAAGGAGTGCCAGAAAAGGTCAATGTTTATATTTAATGATTGCGCGTCATTTGGTGCACTTGGAGCTTAGAAGAGAGAATTCAATCTTAGAATTGGTATATATATATATATATATATATATATATATATATATATAGCTAAACGTCTCTGTGTGTGTGTGTGTGTGTGTGAGTAGGCTCCTATACGGTTGACTATTTAAAAAAAAACTGATTACATATAATGATAGAAGATGTATCGAGACACGGGAATGGGTATGTTTGATCTGCCACAACGGTTGTTCATATAAATTGTGGGGTCTGCGTTCGCGCCTGGGCCCCAAAGTATGGAAATTAAAAATTAAAAAAAAAACGTTTACAAGGGTTTTTGATATAGATGTACGTAAGATTACTTTGATAAGTATATTTCAACTTAAATAGGGATGGTATAATAAAATTGTTAGGTCTGCGTTCGCGCCTGTACTCCATGGAAGTATGGCACAAACTTTAACAAAGAATTTTCATATCTATTTGCGTAAGTATACTTTGATAATTGTGTTTCAGTTTGAAGAAATATGGTATAATAAAATTATTGGGTGTTCGTTCGCGCCTGACCGCCATAGAATGTAAATATGTCACAAAGTTTAACAAGGTTTTTTAAAAGGGGTAAGGGTCCACAATAACAGCTTAACTTTAATCTTAATTCACGTTACTTTTATTTACTTTTTTGAGTGGAATCATATTTGGTCAAATAAATTCACCTCATAAATTCACGTTCTTATTAAAGTGAACGCCCCCCTCCCGAAAAAAAAATTCGGAACTTTAGACAATTCTCGACACAAATTTTGCATAACTCTGTTTTTTCCTTCCCCACTTGCACGTGGAACTCTTTCCAAAATAGATTAAAAGATAAATAATAAAAAATAAGAACGTAATGTTATCGTGTCAAAAGAAGGAAAAATCCTGCTCACGTGATTAAGTGTCTTTTTAAAAACATTTACATAACCTTTTTATGCTCATTTATATATCTGTTAAAGCTTTTTTTTTGTCAGTGTAGCAGAAGGAATTCAGTTGATTACAACCCTTTCTGCGTGTTATTTAAATTACAATAGTACACCCCAGAATCCGACGGCGCAATACTACACCGTCCAATACTGTAAAACTGAAACGAAGTTGTTCTGCTTGTACAGGGCGCCATTTTCTTCTTATTCATATTTATATCGATTTTTTGCTTTAAAAAACTAAAGTAATTACGTGTTTAATTTTTAATATCCCATTTTTCTGTTTCGTAATATTTTACTAAAGTAAGTAAGGCTTCATTATTTTTCAAACTGTTTTTGTTTCTTTGTTTGTCGATCTTTCGTCGATATTATTAAGTAAGAGTGTTTAGCAGAAAAGCCAACAAACGACTATCCGAAAAAATAAATATACAAGAAATAAATATTACCATAGTCAATAAAAGTTCAGTTCATGTTTTTTTTTATTTTTTAATAGTTTTTAATGCTCTTTACTTGAAATAATTTCAGCGAACCGAAATTAAAACGAAATTTGAGGCCATAACTACTTAAATGAATTTTTATATAAACAACATGTCATAATCGAAATAACGGAAAACATTAAAATATGTTTATAAATATTCCTTACGTTGACGGAACTCTCTTAGATTCTTAACACAGAATGCTCAGGTACCCCTCCTTCAAATTGAAGACGGGGCTCTCCATTGCAAAGTCGCTGCCATTTTGAGTTTTTTTTAACCCGGTTCGTTAAGTAAAAAAAAAGAAGTTTTTACAAACTACATAAAAATACAAACCAATGAAGTAACTTTTATTGACTATGGTAACATTTATTTATTGTATGTTTATATTATTATTATATATATAACATTTTCTCTTTGTAAGGAAACATCATTTTGTTGGTCACTTTTGGCTACGAACGAAAATTATCTTTACTTCCATCATATTTGCTTAGGCTAAAATATTTGAGTATCAAAACCTATCTCTTTACACCCCCTTCTTTTCATAACCTATCATAATTTCATCAATCAGTCCATTTTCTGTAGGCTGTTTTTGAACCCAGCCAACGACGGGTACTTCTGCTAGTATATATATATATATATATATATATATATATATATATATATATATATATATATATATATATATATAACATGGGTTTTTTTAAAGCACGAAAACGATTTTTTTTTTATTTAATATTTAATATTTAATATTCCAAGCGATTTTCCGTTCTTGATCACAAAATCTATCGAAATGAAAATGAAAGACGCAAAAAAACTGGAAATTTATATTTGGGACAGCATCCATTCATTGCAACAATGTTAGAAATAGTTCACGTGAATTATTCTTGCCGTTTGTAGATTTTTTTTTTTTTTTCATGGAGGTCACCACTTATCAAGGCCCGGAAGCTACTCGGGGATAAGGGTTGTTGCGTGTACAGTAATCAATGAGATAGTATCGTAGTAATCATTAGTGTTGGAGATTTGATAGGGTGTCTTACTTAAGAGAGCGGTTTGTGAGGAATTTTTTTATGTTGGACTTGAAGACATCCAAGTTGTAGTCAGGTGGGAAACAGGCAAACGAAAGAGAGTTCCACAGTCGTGCACTTCTAAAACCCAAAAATATAACTTCAAGAAAGTTAATTGAGTTTCCATTTGCACAAGTAAAATCCAAGGAAATCACGTAATTGGAAGATGGTTCAAAATAAGCCAAAAGCCGAAATCCAAGTTATATTTTTGGAGTTTACCTCATTGGATTATATACATTTCACTAGACTATCCATTCACGTGTAATCACCTTTTTTCACCATATTCCACCTGCTTCAATTTTTGTTATCAAGTAAGATCTTTGACTTACTTGTAGTTTCATCAAATACTTTTGTATGCAAAATACGATCCCGCATTTTGCTAAATCCTACCTTCTGATGAGAACGAAAATATTTCTTCGAAACTCCGTGGATTAAGGACTATCCACTTATCAAGTGTTTCCTTTTCAGATTAAATATGTTTTTTACTCTTTTTCAGAGTGTTTTTAACATTTTTTGTTAACTCCTCCAATTCTGCATTTTGCTAAATCCTACCCTCTGATGAAAAGGAAAGTATTTCTTCGAAACTCCGTGGATTAAAGACTATCCACTTATCAAGTGGTTCGTTTTTAGATTAAATACGTTTTTAACTCTTTATCAGAGATTTTTTAACATGTTTTATTAATTGTTTCCTTATATTATAAGCTCTATCTTCTATTTGGTTTATCGAGCTTTTACATCTTGTTGAGGTTACTTTATAAATATCAATTCTTTAATATTTATAATATACTTTATTTTTACCATCTTGGGTCATTTTGGAAAATTTAATTGTAATTTTTATTTCGTATATATGTATATATATATATATATATATATATATATATATATATATATATATATATATATATAGAGAGAGAGAGAGAGAGAGAGAGAGAGATACTAGCATTTCTGCCCCGCGTTGCCCGAGTGTTTCGATGTGTCTGTTAAACAAAAAAAAATGTGGAAGTAGGAAGGCAAGCTCGAACCCGTACCGCGAAGGAGGAAAAGAACGGGGTAAAAACCTAACGTCTATGCTGTTAAGACCACCGCCAAACCGGCATTTTTTAAATTAAAGCTAGACATTCTAAGGGAGAGGATAACTGTCAAAAATATTAGCGAAAAAGGTGACCCCCTGTAGAAAAGTACCTAGTTGAAGGGGAAGATATTAATGTTTTTAGACAATTTTTCGATATTTATCGTATGAAAGGTCGAACTTCAAAACGATACTGATCTTGGAAAAATCCATTGCCTGTATTGAAAATTTTAGGCAGACGTGCAAACATACATACATACATACATTTATATATTGGTAACTAAAATTTTTAGCCTCAAACCGATGAAAAAGCTTGCCCTATCTCTGAATACCCTTTATGTAAAATTTAAAATATTCAGACCAGAAATTGTCTGAGTAATCCTAAAAAAAATACTACTGAAATGCACTACACAAGTTCTCTTCACTGACTCTAATGGGAAAATATACAGCCAAATTGATGGTGTCACAATAGGATCCCTTCTAGGTCCTATATTCATAGAATACTACATGACTCACCTCGAAAACAAAATCCTCTCAGATCAAAAAATTAAGCCCACTATCTACACCCGATATGTCGACAACATATTCATAACAGCAGAATTCGTTTAAGACATTCAAAAACTCGAAATAAACCTAGAAAAAATTCCGTCCACAAATTTACACACGACCAAAACATAAACAACAGAATACAATTTCTCGACGTATAAGTAGATTCTAACAACTCCACTGAATACATAACATCAACATACAAAAAACTAGAAACAGTAATGCAATATTTTTACTCTAGCGAATGGCCAGAAAAATATAAAACTGCCCTTATAAAAAAATTTATTCACCGCTCATACAATATAGCATCAACCCGGCAAATGTTTTACAAAGATCTAACAAACATAAAAAACTCCTAATAAACAATAATGTTCCCAATAAAATTGTCGAATAGCATGTAAAACTCTATTTAAACTCAATCCACGATAAAAACATAAGGCCTAACTCTAACAAAAACGACACCATCAAAATATACAATAAAAACACATTAACTACAAAACAGACGAAAAAATAATAATAAACAAAATTAAAAGATTCACCAATCCACCGACCAGAAAAAAAGGATTAAACTTATGATATATTATATTAAATTTTAAACCTTTAACCTAATAACTAAAAACAATAATAATACTAGCACCAAACTAAACCAAACTAATGAATTTATCTTCCCTTTCTAAAGAATGACTGTAAACACACCCTAAAAAATTATGAAACACATAGATAGGCCGCACTACGACAACCCGACAATTAATCTACCATTTAGCAGACAATAACGCCATAAAACACCACATAACATTCCATTCGTCCAACGTAAAAAAAATATCTTAACTAACAATACTAAAAAATATCTTAACTAACAATACTAAAAGCCGATACCTTTACAATTGCACACGAATACTAACATTATTAGAGGTCATACTAATTAAAAAAACAACAGCTCCTTATTAACCGGATCTCATTTAATATTGGGACTAATATACTTATTGTATTCACACATCTAACAATAAATAAATAACTAAATCAATAAAATATAAAACAGGAAATTGAAAATTAGAATAACTAATTCGCCTATATCCATCCTGCACCCACCTTTATAACCAATATATAAAAAATAGAACTAGCTACAAATACACCAAGCCTCAATAAAGAGAATGACAACAACAAGAATCGTTCCTGTCAACGATCGGATGTACTGATTGAAAGCGCTTGAGAAGTATATGGTCGAACAATAACTACTAGGCGCCATAATATACAACATGCCAGACGAAATAAAAAAAAGATCGCTCGGAAAATTAAAAAGTTATCCAACAAAATCCGAAAAAAGAACTCAGTCGGGTTCAATGAAATATGCTTGAATATATATATATATATATATATATATATATATATATATATATACATATATACATATATATATATATATACATATATATATATATATATATATATATATATATATATATATATATATATAGTAATGTGATTGATAATTTAAAATTCAAATTAGAATTAAAAATTAAAAAGTAAATAGTTTGTACGATCGTTTCGGAAACGATGTTTTTATTGTGATAGACATACAGCCAAGGACAATAATTTTGGCATATATTTTTTTAAACAAATTCTCCTCATCAGCAAACGTATTGGGTGGGTGTTTTCATATATAAAAGACACCATAAATAAATCTTGGAATTTTTAAGTAAGGCAGATGTATCTTTTAATTGTTCGCCTTTTGAAAACCGTAATTATCGTCAAAGCATTCATTTGGATGTTGATTGTAGCTTATAAATGTACGAAATGTTGAATTTTCAAAAAGAACGTCAATGGAACATTTTTTAGCGGTTAGAACATGCTAGTAAACGCCTAATTTAAAATTAAGCAAATATATATATATATATATATATATATATATATATATTCATATATATATATATATATATATATATATATATTCTTGGAAGTTTTTTAACCTTTAAAACTATACGAAAAAAATAAAAAAATGATTTAACTTTTATATTTTTATCATTCGTTAGAAAACTATTAATCAGTAAGTCATTAAGTCATTAAATAAACTGCAATCGCTGCATCAACTTGCTCTCTCGAATATATATATATATATATATATATATATATATATATACATATATAATAAAACCTCCATTTTATAAATGTAAATATTAGAACAAGATGAAATAAAGAAGGTTTACAATTCTATGATGTTTTAAATAGCAATCAAGAAAAGACGGTTACACAAAGCCATTATTAGAATATGTTTTCCTTCTTTTAATTTATTTCCCCACCTAAGTCCTTTGCTCGTCCCTTTAAATTATTGCTTTGTACTGCATTTACCTCTTCAGCAAACCGCCATCTTGACAAAATCCATACAACATTTTAAGATTGAGTTTCGCCCTCATTTATGTAATCCTTCACGCAAGAGCCAAATGGTCAATATGAATATTAACCATTTGTTTATGAATATATTCACAAGCGTTCTATGCGTGCGTTTAATTTTTAGTTTTCTCTGAACACTCCACCAAACCTCTACACGATGATATAATATGATGTTATGTCGCCTTTTAGTGTCGAACTTGCAAAAACCTCACCGAGGAATAAATCAATGTTAACATAAACAAAGAAAATAAAACAATATAAAAACAATAAAAAAATGAATTAAACATTTGCAAGCTCATGAGTTGAAGGTTTAGTTCAGGTAAATATACAGCAGGTTCCCGGGTTACGACGTCCGCAACGTAACTTCTAATTACATCGCACTTACAAAATTATCAAATATGAAAAATCTGGTGAAGAGAATCTAGGACAACAACTCGTATATCTCGACCGTATTAAAATGTCTAAAAATTTAATATAAATTTTCTAGGTTTTCTATTACTTTAAAAACGCATGTTAGGTATATATACATATATATATATATATATATATATATATATATATATATATATATATATATATATAGTGTTATAATGGAATAATTCCAGGAGGAAATCCGGGTATGAGAGCTCAATGTGGTAAACAGAGCAATGACATAAAAATATAACACGGAAATTACAGAGCAATAACATAAAAATATAAAACGGAAATTACATAATTGTCGACAATTGCATCGACAATTATGTAATTTCCGTGTTATATATATATATATATATATATATATATATATGTGGATTAAAAAGCTGAACGTCTGTGTGTGTGTGTGTGTGTGTGTGTGTGTGTGTGTGTGTGTCTGGTCACGAATAGGCTCCTATATGATTGACTATTATAGAAAACTGATCACATATAATGATAGAAGATATATCGAGACACAGGAATGGTTATGTTTGATCTGCCAGAACGGTGGTTCATAAAAATTGTGGGGTCTGCGTTCGCGCCTGGTCCACAAAGTATGGAAATAAAGAAATTTTAAATAAAAAAAAACGTTTACAAGGGTTTTTGATATAGTTGTACATAACAATATTTTGATAAGTATGTTTTAACTTAAATAGGGATGGTATAATAAAATTGTGTGGTCTGCGTTCGCGCCTGGCCTCCATAGAATGGATATAGGCACAAACTTTAATATAGATTTTCATATCTATCTACGTAAGTATACTTTGATAATTATGTTTCAGTTTGAAGAAATATGGTATAATAAAATTATGGGGTGTTTTTTCGCGCCTGACCTCCACAGAATGGAAATATGTCACAAATTTTAACAAGATTTTTTAATATAGACAAGAGAATATTGTGATAAGTGTTTCAGTGTGAACAGATATGGTGTAATAAATTATGGGGTTTGTCTATTTTATTTTTACTTACATCATATTTTGCTTTGGTTTTGATTACCCCGAATTCAACCCAAATTTATAACCCGTCCTTTTCATAAACTATCATACTTTCATAAATCAGAGTCCATTTTCTGTAGGCAGTTTTTGAACCCAGTCAACCACGGGTACTTTTGCTAGTATATATATATATATATATATATATATATATATATATATATATATATATATATATATATATAACGTAAAAACAATTAATTATACGGGAGGTGATTTATAAGTTTTAGTTTTACTAGTAGTTTAAAAGCAATAAATATTTATGTGATTGTTACTGCATTTTTTTTTTAATTTCCTTCCTTTGAAGATTGTTAGGCTGGGTATATTGTTCTGTTTTTTATTGAAACCAACTGAGAGCTCTTTTAATAACCTCGTTGTCCGTAAGTGCGATTGTCTGGATCTCTTTTGAACTTGGTTCACCAGGAATATTATTAAGGTTCTTCTTGATGATCCCTTTGGAACCTATAATAACTGGTATGATTGATATCTCTCTAAGATTCCAGTTTCTTTTCATATCATAGATGAGACTTGATATTTGGTATGTTTCTTCCTTTCGGCTTTGTATAAACCTCCACCATTAGGAACACTCACTTCAACCAAGGTTGCAGTTCTCTCTGACTTATTCCATATAACTATATTAGGTTTCGAAGCAGCATTTTCAAGGTAGGTAGCTGGTCTTAATGTATGGTGTATAAGTCATTTCCACTGTTCTTTCAGATTGATGTTCCCAGGATTTGCTGCTACATTAGATGTTTAATTTTTTGCAGATTGTCGAGTGGATGTACTTACATCGTTTTCGACAAAATCAAATAAAAATATAATTAAAGGAATTCTGTTTTGGGACCAGAAAATATGCACAAATAATTCCGATGCCAATACCGATTCCGATAATCCCAAAAGCCGCCCCACCATATATATATATATATATATATATATATATATATATATATATATATATATATATATATATATATGATGAGAATAATAGAAATAGTATTCCGACAAAATAGAGAAATAAAAAGGAACAAACCGAGTTCATCAAAGTTTCGTCTTTATTTCAAGACTTCCTCTGGATAAATGAGATTAAGAAAACAAAAACGCAAGTAAAAATATTTGAACATTTTTCATGTGCCAACTGCCACGCTATTCTATTTCAGAAAAGGTAAAAGACGTTGTAAATTCAAAAAAGGAGGGGAGCTTGCGTTGACAACGAGAGGGAGATTTTTTATAATATTATTTTTCTTGAAATAATATGTTTATTAAAATTCAAATATATGTGTGTAACAGAAATGAAATGGGTGTGTTTTTGTTATGTAATATGTAATTGATTGATTGAGATTATATGTACTAATAATTACCGGAGGTGTTTCAATGGTGTGAGAAGGTTATCCTGTGTCTACAATGGAATTATGTTTATATATATATATATATATATATATATATATATATATATATATATACACATATATATATGTATATATATATATATATTGATTTAAAGGTTCTGAAGGTTTTTTGAAAATCACTATCCTAGAAGCATGCGTGCACTTTTAACATTATATTATATATAATAATATATATATATATATATATATATATATATAATTATATGTGTGTGTATGTGTGTGTACACCCCCCCACACATATATATATATATGTGTCGGTGTGTGTGTGTGTGTGTGTGTGTGTGTGTGTGTGAGTGGTGTGATGTGTGTACAAATACTGTACTGAAGCAACACTCATCCTAATATATTTTTTCCAGTTTTAACAACTAATCATTTTTACTTAAAGTTTAATCTTAACCATGTTACTTTTCATGCTGGTATTTTTTTCCATATAATATTTTATATGTATAAATCACGAGTATATATTATATATATATGTATATATATATATAAAAGCAGTTATATATATACATATATTATATAAACGCATACGTATATATATATATATGTATATATATATATCTATATATATGTGTGTGTGTGTGTGTGTGTGTGTGTGTGTGTGAACCCGGACACATGCTTTTTTGATACATCAAGATCTCTTAAACGCATATTAAACGTTTATATATATATATATATATATATATATATATATATATATATACATATATATATATGGGTATGTGTGTATTTATCTGTGTGTCTGTATATGCTCTTTCATATACTTATATACGTGTTTCACGCCCTTATGCGTGAGAAAATGTGTCCGCGCATATGCATGCGTGCGTATGTGTAGGTATGTGTGTAATTAAACGATTCAAATTATTATTTTCCTTACACTTGGCTTGCTCTTCTCGAGTCTCTCGCCGTTTCTCTTCAGCCTGCCATGTCATAAACTATATATCACGCCGCCGTCGCTGCTGGTGAGACTATTTAAGGAAATGAATCTACGCTGAAGCCCGTGTCTGCCAGGATTTCTTCCACTGATAATTATTTACTTCGGGTGATGAATGGCCTTAGGAGATCGTCTGACCTGACGAGAATTCTTGACATACTGCATTGCAAACGGAACAACAGATAGCAACCAATCTTACTCCTCGTTAGGAGATTAATACATATTATGATTTCAGAGGTTAACATGTTTCGGGGTCGGATGTTTTGGAGGGGTATTTCAGTGTTTTTTTTTTAATGTGGGTCTGGGTCGGGAATGTAAGTGGCATGATACAAATTAAAAAGTAGATATTAAAGTATGAAAAGTTGCATACTGGTGAAAAATATGACACCGGGAGAGATAAAAATAAATAAATAAACTCCAATATATATATATATATATATATATATATATATATATATATATATATATATATATATATATGTATATATATATATATATATATATATATATATATATATATATATATATATATATATATATATAAGCGAGATAAGACACTGATAGAAATCAGATGAAAAATCCTGATAGATATTACCTGAAGTAATACTTTCAAGGTGATCCTAGCCAAAAAGGAAAAACTCATAATGTTATGAGCCATTGTTGAAAATCCATGGAGTAAGGAAATTTAAATAACCCCTTTTATATATCCCTTTTGTCTCTATATGGTCTTTTTTCAGAATTTAAAATTTAAGCACGAAACTTATATATAACAAGCAGTGACGGTCAGAATAAAACGGAGTTAATTCCGAAATACTCTTACCAAACTTCTATTACAATTAAATATATATTTTCTGTATGTCTACTGTTTATTTTTTAAATCATAAATTACTTGACAAGGGCAGATGCGAAAGTGTTGCTATCTGAACAGACTATTTCTTAGAGTGGGTATTAAATCGATTTAACAAACTAGTGCGAACAATCTTTTCCGTTTTTGGATACTGTTGGGAGAGGCCTTACTGGTCATTTTGAACTTCTTATCGCCATTGAAGTTACCAACTGAGCAAGAATGCTTGGTTTCGCCCTAAGTCATTCACAGCAAGAATTCGATTTACTAACACAATTGTAACGAATCTTCCTTACTTTCCTCGGGTGGTATATATTTCATGAATAGTTCCTTTCAAAAATTTGTAGAAAGCCTTATCACTGGACTTCATTTCTGCAGACTACAACATGCCCCCTCTTCAAATCCAATGCTAGCTAGCAAATATTTGATATAAACCGTCCTAATTAGTAATTAGATTTAGTTCACTTAATTCGTCATTTTCAATCCTCTCATGATATGCTTCTACATTCAGTTGACAACCTGTTAATCTCATTTACTTCATTAAATTCAGGTAACTTTTATTCTGGATAGGTAGTATTTTGCATTAAATTTAGCATCAAATGTCTCGGAAAGATACAGGGTGTATCATGGTACGATGTAACATATAAAATACAGCAATTGTTACGACTACTATTACAAAAACAACAACACCTCTAATACTATTATTAGTAATAATTATGATAATAAAAAACCCAGCAAACTATAGGCTTATAACATGCGTACCTACCATGTAGAGAAACGAACAATGCAGCTGAGAGAATAAATCTAACACTGCCATAATAATTGGGCTCTATTCCTCAAGGAACAAGAAGGATGCCAAAAAGAAAAAAGAGAACGCATGATTTACCATACATAGACCATATATTCTGAAGGTAAAACGTAGAAACAAGAAGCTGGTATTACATGGATCGACTACAAGAAAGCATCGACTAAATCGTTCAAGCATTGATAATTAAATGCTTACAAATGTACAAGATATGAGATGAGATTATTTATCTGATTGGAAAAGCAATGAGAACATGGAGTAAACTGACAATACATAACGAGATGAAAACACACAAGCGATTATCTTCCTATGAAATCCCCTATCACTACAGTGCTGTTCCTCATAACCATAATGCTGTTTAATATTATATGAAGAGAAATACCAAACTAGATGCACGTTTATTAATACATGACGAAAAATTAACCTCTTAATCTACATGGACGAGCTGAAAGTTTTCGCAAGAAATGAAAAAAAACTACAGACAACAACAGCAATAATAATAATAATAATAATAATAATAATAATAATAATAATAATAATAATAATAATAAATATGTACTCACCAGGAGTTCTCACACAGGTCATAATCAGTGATTTTAGTCGGGTATCCTTTTTCCTTTTTTTTTTCTTTTTCTCTCTCTAACTGGCTACACGAACCCCCCTTTTTTCTAAAACTTTCCTCTCTTACATTCTTTCTCTCACTCCTTTTAATCTCTATACATCATACCGCCAACAACGTAGAAAAAGAATATAGCCCTGGCTTTGATTGGTCCAAAGAAAGGGTACGACAGGATCCTACAAGTGTTGATGATAAAGCGCTTCAAACAAGATTATCAGTTTCATTAGAAAATTCAATGGGAATATGGAGACTTGAAGTGGCATTTGATGGACTATACATAACTGAGACAAACTACAAAGAGGTATCTACCAAGGGGATTCCTATAACCGTTACTGTGTATTATAGCTACAATGCTCCTTACCAATATTCTAAGCAAGTGTCAAGTCGGATACAAATTGACTTATGCAGATAAAGGATTGGACCACATTATATATATGGACGACTTGAAACTTTTCGAAAACCATAAAGGAATTATAGACAATAAAAACACAACCAGCAGCTTTAGCCAGAATATCCTAATGGAATTTGGTATAGAAAAATGCGCACTTGCAAGTTATAAAAAGGGGAAAACTGGAGGCAACGGAAAGTATGGCTCTACTCAGACAAGTGGATATGAGATCAAAAGGTGAACATGGCACCTACAAATATTTGGGAGTCCTGGAAAGCTGACACCTTCAAACCAACAGACGTGAATGAGAACGTTGGAAAATAATACCTCATGAGAATAAGAAACTCTCAGAATCTTACCTATGTAGTAGAAACCTTATAAAAGGTATAAACACACGGGCAGTGCCACTAGTAAGACAGTTTACAGAATGCATCAAAGAGGAACCGAGGACTCTCAGCCAGAAAGCTAGGAAGCTTATGACGATGAAAAATGCGCTACACCGAAAAGGTAATGCTGACTGACTCTACGTGAAAAAAAAATGAAATAAATAGATAGTCTGTATGGATTATTGTTTGAATGACACGCAAAAGATTGAGAAAAATGCATAATGCAACACATCGAAAACTAATGATTGTAGCAAGAACTACTGAAAAAATGAATAAAGCAGAAAACAAAGAAGCAATGAATAAGACCAGGAAAGATGAACGAAGGGAAACAGCTACACGGAAGACTCATAAGGATAGCAAAAGGTGAGACTAACGAAGACAATTGGTTATTACTACAAAAATAAGACCTGAACAGAAAAACTGAGTTCCTTATAACAGCCGCACAAGATAACATCATAAGAACAAAAATTAAAGCAAATATCGACAAAACATTATAAAACAGCAAATTCAAATTCTGACAATGAGACAAAACGATATACCACTTCATAAGCGAATGCACAACAAACTAATCCAACACAACGCAAGAACACACCGTGTAGGGAAGGCAGTACACAAAGATTATGCCACCTATTGCATCTTGGACATCCAGACAAATGATAGAAGAACAAATCGGCAGTATTAGTTGAAAACCGAAGTAACAAGATTCTATGGGACAAGGATGCATAAATAGATAAACTCATCCAAGCAAAAAGACCAGGTGTCATAATAGATGACACGAAGGAAAAATTCTGCTAAATCATAGATTTTGCCGTTCCAGCAAACCATGCGGTGAATATCTCACTGAAAAGGATCATCTGTCTTCACTAGCTGATCTTCAAGTCCCCACTCTGCTAGCAAGGGTTTGGTTTTCTATTTCATTCCTCGGTTTTATCATCTTTCTATTTTATATGGTATCAGCCCAGACTGGTAGCATCACATTGATTTTTAGGAGGAGGGGGTTACACAATTTTTTACTCACTAAGAGTTTTCATACAGACCATCATCAAAGATTCATCCGCGAGAACATGCTGCATTTATCACTGGAGTTTGAGTGACAAAACGTCTTCCCCCGATTTCCAGTACTCTCCATCGCTTTCGATATCTTTTGTAAATAATTTTTGCTTTATCGCAACCACCGTTTTTCATGGACTTCTTGCTAGCACCGGCTATTCGTTTTCACTAGGAATTTGGGTGAACAAAAGCTTCCCTAAGCTTCCAGACCTGTTCGCAGTTATCAGCTGTTTTCAACATTACCATCCGTCGTATAGTTTCGGTATTTCCCTCGTTATTTTGAATTCATTATTATTGGTATTATCTCATTAGGAGTTCTTACACATGGTATTATTAATAGATTGCTCACTGACAGCAACCGGTGATGTTCTTTGGAGTCTGAGTGACAAGAAGTCGCACAGATTCCCAGTATTTCCTACCTCTCTCGATATCCTTTGCCACTGAATTTGCGTTATCGCAACATTCCTTTTGTTATTGATTTCTGCTGGCATTAACCATTGGTTTTCAATGGAATATCGGTGGCACCAAGTTTCCCTAACGTTCCATCCCTTTTGCACTCATCTAGTGTAGGTTTTATTAGTACTTACTCTCTTCGGTCTTTCCACTTTCCTTAACTCTCTTCAACTATTTGGTGTGGTGCCAGTTGATGCCGGTACTACGTTTCTGGGGAGGGAGGGGGTCAACTCCAAATTTTGCGGTTTCAGTTTTCTTGATTGCATCTTTTTGTTTTACTTCCGTTGCCTTTTCGATTTGGCTCTCATGTATATTAGTTTCAGCACTCGATGCTTTTTATGAAGATTACAGTTGTAATGAGTATTATTCTCCGTTGCATAATCTGAGTCACCCCGTTTCTTCTTCTTCTTCTTCTTCTTCTTCTTCTTCTTATTATTATTATTATTATTATTTAATATAAGTTCTCTTGGTGATTACTAGGGCTATGACAACAGCATATTATTTTCATTGTTTTGACCCTTGAGAATTATATGCTTTTATATAGAGGAGTGTGGTTCTCTGTTGATTAACTGTGTCTAACTGCGTTGGATATATACTCGAGAGTCAAAACAATGAAAAGAATATGCTGTTATCATAACCCTAGTGATTACTCATTGACAATAACTGGCGGTGTTCCCTGGAGTGCCCCTAGATTGCCAATATTTTCTACTTCTTTTGATAATCATTGCCAGTGAATTTACACTATTGCTTACCATTGATTTGTCACTGGCAAACGCCATTGATGTTCTTCAATACGCCATTTTAAGTTCCCAATACATTTTGGGCCCTTTCACATTCAGGAGGTTTGCCTGGTGCTTTCCTTAT
Source organism: Euprymna scolopes (assembly GCF_053919585.1). NCBI lineage: Eukaryota > Metazoa > Mollusca > Cephalopoda > Sepiida > Sepiolidae > Euprymna > Euprymna scolopes. Next base: position 109,582,419 of record NC_136493.1, on the reverse strand, counting down.
TCGACTCTTTTTTTTTCATCCTACTTGACCATTTACAAGATTGTTGTGTGGTATCAGTTGAATGTCACCGCATGCATTTCCCCCATTTTCCGTGATGTGTAGTGTTTGCTAATTACAGAGATGGGTTCCTGCAATCATCATTATCCATAATCATTATCATCACTGACATTAAACCTACCTTTTCACTATTCCTAAAATCGTCGCATTTACTCTAATGTTTAAAGTGTTTACTAATGGGCTGGCAGTGATTTCGCTTGTCATTAAACGAAGAAAACAGCTAAAATATTTCTAAAATTAAAAAGAAAAAAAGGACACTATCCCCAATACGAGCTGTCATTAAATCGAAGTCCCTTAATAATATCAACTTTGCAATACCGGTCCGATTAAAGACTCTGGTTGCTTATCATGTGATGCATCCCTCATTTGCATTGGAAAAATCTTACCGCGTTTTACCCGTTGCACTCGTCAAGAAACAACTACTATCATAAAGTGCATCTACTGTCTAGTGTTTAGCCTTAATCTAAACGCAAATTTCATGAATACAGCTTATTTCCTAGAACTGCCCGCTTGTATAACTCTGTTTGACTAGCCTGCTTCACAGCTGACTAGAACACGGGCGTCATTAAGTCCTATATCAAAAAGTTCTTGCTATCTCTTAAATAATCAGAGGCTGCTTATTTTCGCACTAACGGCGATCAGTGAACTGTTGTAACATTGAACACCTTACACTCATTAATCTTTAACATCTAGTGGTGATTCTTTTGTAAAAAAATGTTTTAAATGGTTTGGTTCGCCTCAATTCTGAATAGCATTTTTGTTTGTGCATCACGCTTTAATTTAAGAAAACACTTTTGTTGGCTTCTCATGCATCCGTATGAAATAGCAATTTTGTTTATTTTTCACATTGAAATTTAAGAAATAAGTTTAATGGAACTGTCACGATTCCGTTTTAAATAGCACTTGAGTTTGTCACGCTTAAATTTAAAGTATCATTTTAATATAATATTCCGCTTAAGTTTAACACAGTAGTTTAGTTGGTCTGTCAGGCTTCGTATGAAATATCATTTTTGTTTGTCTTGCACGCTTAGGTGTCAAATAGGATTTCAGTGGTTCTGTGACGCTTAAATTAAAAAAAAAAGTATTTTACTTGTCCTGTCACACTTCTTATTGAAATAACAGTTTAGTTTGTCTGTCACATTAAAGCTTGAATCACATTAGAAGGTTCATCGTGTGAATATTCCAAATTAAAGGGGACGTGCCTATTCGGGAAAGCATAAAAAAATAACTATAAAAATGAAGGGAACCAATCAATACAGCTAATCTTTCCTCCCTTCCTCTACGATTTCGTTCAACACGCACACGGGACTTTTTCAGTGTTACCTCAACTAGATGCGAAATGTGTTTTTCTTTCTAGACCAACTTCGTTTACCTGATTCCCTCCTCCCCAACATTCAGATCCCACGCAACCACAATTCAGCGTTCAATTTACCGATGTCTGCCTGTCTGTTTTTCTTTCTCTCCTTTCTCTATTACCTCGAGCAAATTTTTCACGTCGATGTAAAACCAAAAACAAGCCATTTTTTTTTCCTTATAGAAATCTTGTTTACGATAACTTGCCAAGGTCCCGCTGCTAAGACACGAACACAATAGCCCCGCAGATATATAAGAATCACTATAAAAATATTTAACATATAAAGTTATCATGTAAAATATGCAAAGTTGGGCCTAAATAGCATTACACTGATATCAGACTTTGATTATGACTAATAAATGTTCACGGTTTATTATTTTACTATCTTATTGCCAATATTATGATGCACTTCGCTTCGGTTACTTTTTTTTTATTAATAATGCCCTACCACCGAGAAGAAATAGAAAATGGAAATTATTTAATTATAGATGAAAAAAAACAAAATCGTCAAGGAGAATAACTATTATTGAAGATTAATTCATTTGTTTCCCTTATAACTAAAATGTAAGGCGTTTATGTAAACGGATCATTAAATCTAAGGGAGATAACCAGCATAGACATAGCAAAAATAAGCACATTTTGCAAGATATAATGTGGGACGCTGAAAATAACCAGTAAAACAATGAAAGAATGTTCAATGAAAAAGGAAAACGAGAAAAAACTATGATTACACGAATACTTTACCTGAAGTGCCGGGTGAAGTTGGAGTTAGTCCCGGAAATTTCAGCAAAACAAAAAACAAGTTAATCAACGAACTTAAAATATAACACTGTTAAGTAACAAACTAAACTTATTAATTAACGAAAACAAAACAAAAGTAAACAATCTGTTACAATGAAACGATGTTAAACAACAACAAAGATTAAATAAACTTGTTAATTAATGGAAATGAAAAATCATATCACATATTGCTCTCTGATTGCAATAATTATACGGAAGAATCCTTCTCCCTTACCATCGTTTCAAACAAGTTTATTTAATTTTTGTTGTTGATTAATTAACATCATTTCATTATAACATTTTGCTTTTGTTTTGTGTACGTAAATTAATTAATTGATCCTTATCACTGTTATAAATTAAGTTCATTGATTAACTTCGCTAACTTGTTTCCTTTTTGTAAACTTCTTCAACAATTTCTGGGACTCGGTTACAGTAATCGTGTAATCACTTTTTTTTTCATTTAACATTCTATGTCTATGCTGGTTACCTCCCTTAGATTTAATAATCCGTTGACATAAGCGCAAAGTGTAATTTCTTTTTAGATAGTGTAAAATGTGCAATCACGTTAAAGTTAAATTATTTCATCCCACACACACACACACACACACACACACACACACACACACACACACATATATATATATATATATATATATATATATATATATATATATATATATATATATATAACATGGTAAAGACCCCGGAGTCGTCTCTGGTCAAAAGACAGCAAATGAAACACGGTGAAGACTTTGAAGTTTCACCGGTACGTAATTGTAGTCCTAGGTGCTTCCGATTTCGGAACACCCAGAAAAATTCAGTAGCATATCCTTGATCGCTTGTAAGATGACTTGGTTTGTAGCGAGATCCCTGTTATTCCTTGCTTAACCAGGTAAAATAACAAAAAAGTGAAATAAGTACAGAAATGAGAAAAAGCCAAAGCACACGGCTCAAAGTCTCCGGGGAAATAAGAGTGTCACGGCGTCAGGTGTGTTGCCATTTTTTTCTGCTTGCTGGCCCCTGAAAGAAATTAACTAAAATAGACGGTGTTCCTGTGGTATTTGGGTCATTAATTCCGTAGGCAACGAATGAAATAAAACCCCAGTCGTCAGTTCTTGTTTTTATAAGGAGTATTTTTATATAGACTCCTGACCTCAGCATTTGCTATTATACAGTGAAGTTAAACGACAATAGATACATGCAATTATCCCTTTTCAACAACGCCGATATTTACAGTGTCATGAACTGATTGATCAGAAAAAAAACATTTGCGATGTACAATGACCCCCTTTTATCTTACTTTCTTCTCTCTCTCTCTCTCTCTCTCTCTTTCGCTCTCTATCAGTGAACGAGGGAGTGGAACGTTGGTGGAGGGTTGCTAAGACTCAACTGTTTACAAATGCTTTCCTCAACTTATCTAAACCGTAAAAACTCGCCCCCGCTCACTTTCCTATAGAAAAGTAACGGGGGAAGGCTGATGATGTCTGAAATTTCATTCAGCCAATCAACCTGAGGCATCAAAATTAAATCCGCCCTGATTAGCCAATTTGGTAAAATCACTTGTGCATATTATTCAAGAATTTTTCTATCAAAGGATTTTCACGCCGATTACACTTTGAAATCTTGCCCTAGGTTCACATCCGCCTTGACAAAAGTTCAAAACAATAACTCACTACCATCTTTGAAATTACATGATTTGATAAGCAAAAGAATATTGGGAGCAAAATATTATCATCAATCTTAAATTCGCTCAGCAAAAGTTATTTTCCTTGATATGGTTTTAAGTCATCAACCAAACCAATGAAACTAGCAAGACAACCTGGGAATTGCCCGGGATTACTCACATAATAAAAACTTTAACTTAGCTCTATCTAAACTGGTTGGGCCATACATACATTCACACACACACACTTACACACACACACACACACACACACATATATATATATATATATATATATATATATATATATGACTACTTCATTTAAACACATAATTAATATACGAAAATATAATTTTATACGTAATTTTACAGTATTTACTTTAACAGTGCTGAATAGATAGGCAGAGCTAGGTAGTAAGTTATGAAAATAAGTATATATTCATAACTCACTATATATATATATATATATATATATATATATATATATATATATATAGGGTTTTGATGTTATTGTATATATATAACACTACACACGCACGCATACGCACATACACTCATAAACACACACACACATATATATATATATATATATATATATATATATATATATATATAACATCAAAATGCCAATCTGGATATAGAAGCTTAGTCGAACAAAATAGCGGTCCTTGTGTACATGAGCTGTATAATCATAAATAATATTTATTCCTTTATTTAGCCTTTTTTATTTATTAGAATACAAATGCAATCAACTTGATTTTGTATATA